>NC_140987.1:304403971-304544515 GCF_052327205.1 Somniosus microcephalus
CTACCCTCTCTCTCTCCCCTCCCCCCACCCTCTCTCTCGCCCCTCCCCCCACCCTCTCTCTCCCCTCCCCCACCCTCTCTCTCTCCCCTCCCCCACCCTCTCTCTCTCCCCTCCCCCACCCTCTCTCTCTCCCCTCCCCCACCCTCTCTCCCCTCCCCCCACCCTCTCTCCCCCCACCCTCTCTCCCCTCCCCCCACCCTCTCTCTCTCCTCCCTCCCCACCCTCTCTCTCTCCCCTCCCCCTACCCTCTATCTCTCCCCGCCCCTACCCTCTCTCTCTCTCCCCTCCCCCCACCCTCTCTCTCTCTCCCCTCCCCCCGCCCTCCCTCTCCCCTCCCCCCGCCCTCTCTCCTCCCCCCACCCTCTCTCTCTCCCCTCCCCTCCCCCACCCTTTCTCTCCCCTCCCCCCACCCTCTCTCTCCCCTCCCCCCACCCTCTCTCTCTCCCTTCTCCCCCCACCCTCTCTCTCTCCCTTCTCCCCCCACCCTCTCTCTCTCTCCCTTCTCCCCCCACCCTCTCTCTCTCTCCCTTCTCCCCCCACCCTCTCTCTCTCCCTTCTCCCCCACCCTCTCTCTCTCCCTTCTCCCCCACCCTCTCTCTCTCCCTTCTCCCCCCACCCTTTCTCTCCCCTCCTCTCCCCCTCCTCCCTCTCACCACCTCCCTACCCCCTCCTCCTCCCTCTCACCACCTCCCTACCCCTCCTCCTCCCTACCCCCTCCTCCTCCTTCCTCCCTCCCCCACTCTCTCTCTCCCCTCTCCCTCTCCCCTGCCCGAGCCCTCATCCCCCGCTCCAATCCCTCTTTCCGCCCTGGGGCCCGGCCTCGGCACCTGGATGAACGCGTTCCCTTGGATGCTTTTGCCGGCCTCGGCTGTCACCCTGATGCCGTTGGCCGAGGCGAACACCCGCAAAGACATCGCCCAGCCGAGTCCAGCGCCCCGGTCAGCTCGAGGTCCGCAGCCGCTGTTCGGCCGCAGGCCACAAAGCACCCGAGCCCAGCGCCGGCGATGGCTGCACGGACCTCCGTGCCGCCCCACGCACTGACATGGCCCCGCCCTCCCGAGCTGGCTTGAAGAGCGCCGATTGCGACTGTGAGAGACGGCCGGCGGGCCCGGTTGCCGGGGTAACCCTTCCCGCTCTCCAAGCCCCGCCCGCCCGCCCGAGCCGAGCCGAGCGGAGAACAGAGAGAGACGCCGCGTCTCAGCTGCTCCTGCTGCGCGAGCGGCGCTCGGCTGAGGCCCGCCCCTCCAGCCTTCACAAAGATGGCGGCGATCGGGGGCTGCTTGTTGACTGGGGCCGGGAGGTGCCTAGCTCGGGCGTGGGTGCGGAGGAGAGGCCGAGGCTTCGAGGCCTACCTGGAAAAACGGGGCAAGGTAGGAAAATTAATGAGATTAGATAAAAGATTTAGAAAGTAATTAACTTTTTAAAAAAACAATATGTGTTTTAAAAGCAACGTTTTTTTGAAAGACGCAGATAGCGGGAAAAAGGAAAAGTTTGTAATCAAGATGGCGGCGACTCACCTCGGTTCAGAACGATAAGGCCCGCCCACACATGCACCGATTGGTCAACCGTCAGGTCACCGAAGCGTAGGATTGGTCAAT
This sequence comes from Somniosus microcephalus, assembly GCF_052327205.1. Taxonomy (NCBI): domain Eukaryota; kingdom Metazoa; phylum Chordata; class Chondrichthyes; order Squaliformes; family Somniosidae; genus Somniosus; species Somniosus microcephalus. The sequence continues at coordinate 304,405,570 of NC_140987.1, forward strand.
CGTCCCGTCACTCGGCCGTAGGAGGGCCCGGCCGCACGAGCCAGGAACCCGGCGTACGATTGGTCGACCTCGAGGTCACTCTATCGCTAATGAGCGGATAATGAGATGCTAATGAGCGGAATTTTGAACGTTTTTCGGATACCGCGGGCGCGATTTTCGTCCAGCCGAAACGTAATTACGCTTACCACCATTTTGGAAAGGTAAGCTTTCTTTCGACGTAACGCACGCGTAGGTACACTCTATAACTTTCAAGCGCATAGCCGGACAGACGCAGACGTGAGGACAGACAGACAGAAGGACAGACAGACAGAACGATCCGTTTATATACATATAAGATAGATAGATAGATATAATATAGATATGCTAAAATAGTTCAAGAATAGGTGAGAATCTGAGATTCTACAGCTACAGGTGAGCACTGCAGTACCAAATCACTTAGTTCCTAGCTGTCAAATCGAGACAATATCACTTAATCAGTGCACACGCATTGTTCTTGGTCACTGATATATTAAATGGCACCTTTGCTTAATGGTGGCCAGAAGTAGAATCAGGTGCTACATTTCTTGGTTGCTACCTCTGTGTCAGGGAATGATACCAGGAAACACGCACTGCCACTAGCTTTTTTTTTTAAACTTTACTGCTAAGTAATGGATTTACTTGTGTTATTTCAAAAGGAAACAAAACAATTGTTAATCTAGTTTGAGAAACAAAAGTCCTATCCACATAACAACAACTTGCATTTATATAGCATCTTTAACGTAATAAAATATCACAAGGTGTTTCACAGGAGCTTTATCAAACAAAATTTGACACTGAGGCACAGAAGGAGATATTAGGGTAGGAGATAGGTTTTAAGGACCGTCTTATAGAAGAAAAGAGAGGTAGAGAGGCGGAGAGGTTTAGGGAAGGAATTCCAGAGCTTAGGGCCTAGGCAGCTGAAGGCACAGCCACCAATGGTGAGGCGATGAAAATCGGGGATGTGCATGAGGGCAGATTTGGGGGAGCGCAGAGATCCCAGAGGGTTGTAGAACGGGAGGAGGTTACAGAGGTAGGGCTGCACTGGCACACTGAAGGCGGTGTTGGACTTCGTCGTCGACGTCTGCCCCTGTTGACAGTAGGCTCCCGAGGTATGGAAAGTGGTCTACGTTGTCCAAGGCCTTGTGGTGGATTTTGATAATCGGGGGGCAGTATTGTGTGGCGGGGGCAGGTTGGTAGAGGACCTTTTGCTTACGGATGTTCAGTGTAAGGCCCATGCTCTCGTACGTTTCAGTGAAGGTGTTTACAATGGTTTGGAGTTCGACCTCCAAGTGAGCACAGACGCAAGCGTCGTCTACATACTGTAATTCGACGACAGAGGATGGGACGGCCTTGGATCTGGACTGGAGGCGATGGAAGTTGAACAGTTTCCCGTTTGTTCTGTAAATTAGCTCCACTCCAGCGGGGAGCTTACTGAGGGCGAGATGGAGCATTGCAGCAAGGAAGATCGAGAAGAGCGTTGGTGCGATGACACAGCCTTGCTTGACCCCGGTTCGTACGTGAATTGGGTCTGTGGTAGAGCCGTTGGTCAGGATCACGGCTTGCACGTCGTCGTGAAGCAGGCGGAGGATAGTGACAAACTTCTGAGGGCAGCCGAATTTGAGGAGGACACTCCATAATCCCTCACGGTTGACAGTGTCGAAGGCCTTTGTGAGATCAAAGACGGCCATGTACAGCGCTTGGTGCTGTTCCCTGCATTTCTCTTGTAATTGACGTGCGGTGAAGATCATGTCCATTGTGCCCCTTAGTGGGCGGAATCCGCATTGCGACTCTGGGAGGAGCTCTTCGGCCACTGGGAGAAGGCGATTGAGGAGGATTCTTGTGATGACTTTCCCTGTAGCAGACAGCAGGGAAACTCCTCTGTAATTACCGCAATCAGACTTGTCACCTTTCTTGAAGATGGTCACAATTACGGCGTCTCTGAGATCCCCTGGCATGCTCTCCTCCTTTCAGATAAGAGAAATGAGTTCATGAATTTGCGCCAGTAGTGCTTCTTCGCCATGCTTTAGTGCCTCGGCGGGGATTCCATCTGCTCCGGAGGCCTTGTTGTTCTTCAGTTGTCAGATGGCCTTTTCAACCTCATGCCGGGCTGGGGTTGTGCTGAAATGGTGGCGGGTAGCATGCTGTGGGATGGAGTTGAGGACACTTGTGTCGAAGACAGAGTCATGGTTAAGGTAATCTTCGAAGTGCTCCTTCCAGCGGGCACTCACTGCACCACTCTGTCCTCAGTGCGGCATCGGCAGCGGCGGCAGGCGGAGCAGAGCGACTACAAAAGGCCCCAGAGGCTCAGGTAGGCCTCAGTGCGGCATCGGCAGCGGCGGGAGGAATCTCGGAGCGGCAGAGCGACTACAAAAGGCCCCAGAGGCTCAGGTAGGCCTCAGTGCGGCATCGGCAGCGCCGGCAGGCGGAGCAGAGTGACTAGAAAAGGCCCTTGAGGCTCAGGTAGGCCTCAGTGCGGCATCGGCTGGAGGCGGAGCAGAGCGGCAGAGCGACTACAAAAGGCCCCAGAGGCTCAGGTAGGCCTCAGTGCGGCAGCGGCTGGAGGCGGAGCAGAGCGACTACAAAAGGCCCCAGAGGCTCAGGTATGCCTCAGTGCGGCAGCGGCGGGAGGAATCTCGGAGCGGCAGAGAGAATGCAAAAGGCCCCAGGGGCTCAGGTAGGCCTCAGTGCGGCATCGGCGGGAGGTGGAGCAGAGTGGCGTAGAGACTACAAAAGGCCCCAGAGGCTCAGGTAGGCGTACCAATCTCCGGCAAGGAGAGAGGTAAAAAGTATTCGAGTTGTGACGTCACGACAAAACAGGTGGGTGATTGGTTGGAGTATTTCTCGCGTTTTAAAACTTTAAGTCTGTGGTTTATAGTTTTTAAGGTTGCTGTGGTGTAGCGGGGACAGTTTGTAAACCAGGGCCCTTAAATATATCATTTAACTGTAGTGAAATTGGTGGGATTCATTTAATTTTAATTAATTAGTTAAAGGGTAAGGCATGGCAGGACAGCCCAGCCCCGTAGTGTGCTCCTCCTGCTCTATGTGGGAAATCAGGGATGCTTCCTGCGTCCCTGACGACCATGTGTGCGGGAAGTGTGTCCAGCTGCAGCTACTGACAGACCGCATTGTGGCACTGGAGCTGCGGATGGATTCATTTTGGAGCATTCGCGATGCTGAGGACATCGTGAATATCACATATAGCGAGTTGGTCACACCGCAGGTAAAGGGTGTACAGGCAGGAAGGGAATGGGTGACCAGCAGGCAGAGTAGGAGGCGCAGGCAGGTAGTGCAGGAATCCCCTGCGGCCATCCCCCTCTCCAACAGATATACCACTTTGAATACTGTTGGGGGGGAATGACTCATCAGGGGAAGGCAGCAGCAGCCAACTTCCTGGCACCATGGGTGGCTCTGCTGCACAGGCTGGGAGGAAAAAGAGTGAAAGAGCTATAGTGATAGGGGACTCAATTGTAAGGGGAACAGATAGGCGTTTCTGCGGCCGCAATCGAGACTCCAGGATGGTGTGTTGCCTCCCTGGTGCAAGGGTCAAGGACGCCTCGGAGCGGCTGCAGAACATTTTGGAGGGGGAGGGTGAACAGCCAGTTGTCGTGGTGCACATAGGCACCAACGATATAGGTAAAAAACGGGATGAGGTCCTAAAAGCAGAATATAGGGAGTTAGGAGGTAAATTAAAAAATAGGACCTCAAAGGTAGTAATCTCAGGATTGCTACCAGTGCCACGTGCTAGTCAGAGTAGAAATAGGAGGATATTTCAAATGAATACGTGGCTAGAGGAATGGTGCAAGGAGGAGGGATTCAAATTCCTTGGACATTGGAACCGGTTCTGGGAGAGGTGGGACCAGTACAAACAGGACGGTTTGCACCTGGGCAGGGCCGAGACCGATGTCCTAGGGGGAGTGTTTGCTAGTGCTGTTCGGGGGGGTTTAAACTAAAATGGCAGGGGGTTGGGAACCTGAGCAGGGAGACAGATGAAAGGGAAACAGGGATAAAAGCAAAAGATAGGAAGGAGAAAAACAAAAGTGGCAGTCAGAGAAATCAACGGTTTAAATCAAACGTGGCCACAGTAAATAATAATTCTAATAGGTCTAAGAGCGTTAAAAAAACAAGCCTGAAGGCTTTGTGTCTTAATGCGAGGAGCATTTGTAATAAGGTGGATGAATTGGCTGCGCAAATAGAGGTAAACGGATATGATTTGGTTGGGATTACGGAAACGTGGCTCAAGGATGGCCAAGACTGGGAACTCAACATCCAGGGGTATTCAATATTCAGGAAAGATAGGCAAAAAGGAAAGGGAGGTGGGGTAGCATTACTGGTTAAAGAAGGGATTAATACAATTGTAATGAAGGATATTAGCTCTGATGACGTGGAATCTGTATGGGTAGAATTGAGAAATACTAAGGGGAAAAAAACATTAGAGCGAGTGGCATATAGACCTCCAAACAGTAAGGCGGAGGTTGGGGATGGCATTAAAAGGGAAATTAAAGAAGCGTGCAATAAGGGCACAGCAGTCATCATGGGTGACTTTAATCTACATATAGATTGGGCCAACCAAATTAGTAACAATACTGTGGAGGAGGAATTCCTGGAGTGTTTACGAGATGGTTTCCTGGACTAATATGTCGAGGAACCAACCAGAGATCAGGCCATCTTAGACTGGGTATTATGTAACGAGAAAGGATTAATTAGCATTCTTGTTGTACGAGGCCCCTTGGGTCGGAGCGATCATAATATGATCGAATTCTTCATTAGGATAGAGAATGAAGTAGTTGACTCAGAGACAAGGGTCCTCAATTTAAATAATGGAAACGACGGTCTGAGGAGCGAGTTGGGTAGGATTGATTGGGGAATGGCACTCAAAGGGTTGACAGTGGATAGGCAATGGCAAACATTCAAAGACCGAATGGATGAGCTACAGAATTTGTTCATCCCAGTTTGGCATAAAAATAAAACAAAAAAGGTGACTCAACCGTGGCTAACAAGGGAAATTAGGGATAGCATAAGATCCAAGGAGAGGACATATAAATTGGCTAGAAAAAGCAATAATCCTGAGGATTGGGAGCAGTTTAGGAGTCAACAAAGGAGGACAAAGGGATTAATTAAGAAAGGGAAAATAGAATATGAGAGTAAGCTTGCAGGGAACATAAAAACTGACTGTAAAAGCTTTTATAGATATGTGAAGAGAAAAAGATGGTGAAGTCAAGCGTAGGTCCCTTACAGTCAGAATCAGGGGAATTTATAATGGGAAACAAGGAAATGGCAGACCAACTAAATACATACTTTGGTTCTGTCTTCACAAAGGAGGACACAAATAACCTCCCAGAGATGTCGGGGAACATAGGGTCTGATGAAAGGGAGGAACTGAAAGAAATCAGTATTTGTAGGGAAATGGTGTTAGGAAAATTGATGGGACTGAAGGCCGATAAATCCCCAGGGCCTGATGGTCTACATCCCAGGGTACTTAAGGAAGTGGCCCTAGAGATAGCAGATGCATTGCTGGTCATCTTCCAGGACGCGATAGACTCTGGAACGGTACCCATGGATTGGAGGGTAGCTAATGTTACCCCACTATTCAAAAAAGGTGGTAGAGAAAAAGCGGGGAATTATAGACCGGTAAGCCTGACATCGGTAGTGGGGAAAATGCTGGAGTCTATTATAAAAGATGTAATAGCAGAGCACTTGGAAAGCAGTGACAGGATCGGACAAAGTCAACATGGATTTACAAAAGGTAAATCATGCTTGACTAATCTACTGGAATTTTTTGAGGATGTAACTGGTAAAATAGATAAGGGAGAACCAGTGGATGTGGTGTATTTGGACTTTCAGAAGGCTTTCGATAAGGTCCCACATAAGAGATTAGCGTGCAAAATTAAGGCACATGTGATTGGGGGCAAGGTATTGACTTGGATAGAGAACTGGTTGGCGGACAGAAAGCAAAGAGTTGGAATAAACGGGTCGTTTTCCGAGTGGCAGGCAGTGACTAGTGGGGTACCGCAAGGATCGGTCCTAGGACCCCAGCTGTTCTCAATATATATTAATGATCTGGACGAGGGAATTGGATGTAATATCTCCAAATTTGCAGATGACACAAAGCTGGGTGGGAGGGTAAGCTGTGAGGAGGATGTCGTGAAACTCCAGTACGATTTGGACAGGTTGGGTGATTGGGCAGAAACATGGCAAATGCACTATAATGTGGATAAATGTGAGGTTATCCACTTTGGTGGCAAAAACAGGAAGGCAGATTATTATTTGAATGGCAATAGATTGGGAGAAGGGGAAGTGCAAAGAGACCTGGGTGTTATTGTGCACCAGTCGCTGAAGGTAAGCATGCAGGTGCAGCAGGCGGTTAAAAAGGCAAATGGTATGTTGGCCTTCGTAGCAAGAGGGTTCGAGTACAGGAACAAGGATGTCTTGCTACAGTTGTACAGGGCCTTGGTGAGACCGCACCTTGAGTATTGTGTGCAGTTTTGGTCACCTTACCCGAGGAAGGACGTTCTTGCCATGGAGGGAGTGCAGTGAAGATTCACCAGGCTGATACCTGGGATGGCAGGAATGACGTATGAGGAGAGATTGTGTCGATTGGGCTTATACTCACTGGAGTTTAGAAGATTGAGAGGGGATCTCATCGAAACCTATAAAATTCTGTCAGGTCTGGACAGACTAGATGCAGGAAGGATGTTTATGATGGCAGGGGAGTCCAGAACCAGGGGTCATAGTCTAAGGATAAGGGGTAAGCCATTTAGGACTGAAATGAGGAGGAACTTCTTCACCCAGAGAGTGGTGAACCTGTGGAATTCTCTGCCACAGAGGGCGGTGGAGGCCAGTTCATTAAATATATTCAAGAAAGAGTTGGATATATTTCTTGAGGCTAAAGAGATCAAGGGATATGGGGAGAAGGCAGGGACAGGGTACTGAATTTGGATGATCAACCATGATCTCGTTGAATGGCGGAGCAGGCTCGAAGGGCCGAATGGCCTACTCCTGCTCCTGTCTTCTATGTTTCTATGAGTACCTGTCCGTTCTTAGCCCGCAGTGGGGAAGGGCCTTGGGTCGCCTGAGGAAGAGAGTGTTTGAAAACCAGGACCTCAAACCCGGCACTAAGCTCATGGTCGACAGAGCAGCAGTGATACCCGCCCTGCTGTATGCCTCAGAGACATGGACCATGTACAGCAGGCGGCGAGGTACCACCAACGCTGCCTCCGCAAGATCCTGCAAATCCATTGGCAGGATAGGCGCACCGTCACTGTTCTCGCTCAGGCCAACATCTCCAGCATCGAAGCTCTGACCACGCTCGATGAGCTCCAATGGACGGGTCACATTGTCCGCATGCCCGATACGAGACTCCCAAAACAAGCGCTCTACTCGGAGCTCCGGCACGGCAAGAGAGCCCCAGGTGGGCAGAGGAAACACTTCAAGGACACCCTCAAAGCCTCCTTGAAAAAGTGTAACATCCCCACCGACACCTGGGAACCCTTGGCCCAACACCGCACAAAGTGGAGGAGAAGCATCCAGGAAGGTGCCGAACACCTCGAGTCTCTTCGCCAGGAGCAAGCAGAAGCCAAATGCAGGCAGCGCAAGGAGTGCACGTCAACCCAAGCACCCCACCCACCCACCCCTTCAACCACCGTCTGCCCCACCTGCGACAGAGACTGTAGGTCCAGCATTGGACTCATCAGTCACCTGCAATCTCATTTTTAATGTGGAAGCAAGTCATCCTCGGTTCCGAGGGACTGCCCAAGAAGAAGACAGAGGAAGGGAGGGGTGAAGCCATGGAGGGAATTGAAAACAAGCATGAGAATTTTAAATTCAATGCGTTGCTGAACCGGGAGCTACTGTAGGTCATTAGGCCAATGCGAGCACAGGGGTGATGGGTGAATGAGACTTGGTGTGAGTTCGGATACAGGCACCAGAGTTTTGGTTGAATTCAAGTTTACAGAGGGTGCAAGGTGGGAAGCGGGCCAGGAGTGCATTGGATTAGTCGAGTCTAGATGTAACAAAGATGTGGATGAGGATTTGAACAGCATCTTGGGCTGAGGCAGGGGTGAAGATGGGCAAGGAGGTAGAAGTAGGTGGTCTTGGTGATGGAGAGGATATGGGGTAGAAAGCTCAGCTCAGGGTCAAAAAGGATTGTTTCAGCCTCAGTTAGTCCTATGATGAGAGATTGTGCAGAATGGGTCTATACTCTCTAGAGTTTAGAAGAACGAGAGGTGATCTCACTGAAACATACAAGATTCTGAAGGGGAATGGCAGGGTAGATGCTGAGAGGCTGTTTCCCCTGGCTGGAGTGTCTAGAACTAGGGGGCATAGTCTCAGGGTAAGGGCTAAGTCATTTAAGACTGAGATGAGGAGGAATTTCTTCACTCAAGAGGGTTGTGAATCCTTAGAATTCTCTGCCCCAGAGGGCTGTGAATGCTGAGTCTTTGAGTATATTCAAGGCTGAGATAGATAGGTTTTTGGACTCTAGGGGATTCAAGGGATATGGAGATCGGGCAGGAAAGTGGAGTTGAGGTCGATGATCAGCCATGATCTTATTGAATGGCGGAGCAGGCTCGAGGGGCCGTATGGCCTACTCCTGCTCTTGCTTCTTATGTTAGTGGCCAGGAAGAGGGATGGATTTGGTGGATAAGGAGCTGAGTTTATGGCGGGGACTGAAGACAAGAGCTTCAGTCTTCCCAATAGTTAATTGGAGGAAATTTCTGCTCAGCTAATACTGGATGCTGGACAAGCAGCGGAAAATACTAATCAAGTGATACTTCCTTTCAAAGAAAAGAAAATTAGATATCTCTTGATTGGCACGCACATTTCCTCTCACTGGAAGAAAAGTGAGATGGTGGATAAAACTTTGGCACCATGATTTCCCCAGCCAAGTGTAACATACAGTCTTGCCAAAAAAAAGGAAGGTGCTCAAGGATCCCATTATCTGCATGCCAAAGTATGCTGGGTCACTCACCAAAAACGACAGCTCATTAATCTCCATGGCAAATCAAGGGCTGATAAAATATTTGTGGAGAAAAGTAACCTCACAGGAACCCATAGGATGAAACAGATCTGACAATGCCTTGGCTCAGCGCTAGAATGAAACTCAGATAAACTGAACTTCTAGAACTCCTACCATCCAGGTTATAACAATGAAGAATATACTCCAGCAGCCAGTCACGTCACCACTGTTGAGGCATTCAGCTGCCTAAAATCACAACCATCTGTCAAAGATCCTGAACTGGAGGTTGGAGCAAGCATGCACAGAGAGAAACCTACAGTGTCTATTTGGTTAATTTGGTACTGGATAAAATGAGAATTTCCAGATTTAATTTAAACTGGGAAATCATCTTATAGGGAATTCCAGGCGGTTGACTGACTGCATGCATCAGCAGGGAGCCCAAAATCGATACTTGCTAGCACTAGTTAAAGCTAGTCTGCATTGCTTAAAGTTAGCCTGCAACCGTGGTTGGAGCAAATGTTGGGAGTTGTTCTGCAAGTGAATCTGACCTAGGAAAAAATGAAGAATGGCTCATCATGGTAGAGAGCGGGCTCCAGTGTTTGCCGACACTGCACTGGAGGTCTTGGTGGACAGGAGAAGACACATGCTATATCCTCAGGGGGCTAGGAATCCCACGAAACACACAGTGAAAAGGCAGTGGGAGCAGATAGTCGTGGAGGTCAATGTCAGGGGTCCAGCCCCGAGGATCTGGATGCAGTGCCGTAAAAAGTTTACCTCACACGAGTGGTCATGGTCAGTGAATGCATCTTCAAATGCCATATTCTACCAACTGCACCACGAGCCTCAGCCACTGCTCAATTCACCACACCATTGTTGGAATGACCATTGCTGAGCCCGTGGCCAGTGGTGGGGCTGAATCAACTGAAGATGATAGTATCCTCATACCGAATCCTCCTTCTCACATCCCACTTCCTCCTCATTCCACAATCTCTTCTGACCTACTTGCTGCAGATGGTATAAGCATGCACATCTTACTCCCCCCCCCCCCCCACCCCCTCACTACAACCTTACCCATGTGCCTTTCTTCTTTCAGATAGCCAATAAGTGCAACCTGCCCAGGCAGTGGAGGAACCCCAAGAACAGAGTGATAATGAAGACACACCGTCACTTGATTTCACACTTGCAGCCACCAACTCAGATACGGACATTGCGCGTATTTCAGAGGAAAGATTAGAGACGGGATCTGCACGTGGTGAGACACAGGGCATGAGTGGGCTGCAGCCAGGGCAGGGGGCAAGGATAGCATAGGTGCCAACACGTCGGAGGGCGAGGTTGCACACGAGTTCTGCTACAGAGGACTCAGATGAGGACTTTGATGGGCCAGGCTACAGAAGGAAATAGGAATACACAACAAAATGTTTGGTGCATTGGGAAGCCTGCCAGAAAGCCTGCATTCAATGTCAAGGAGCATGGAGGAGTCCAGCACAGGGCTTTGCACAGAGCTTAGAGCCCAACCTTTCCAGCATGGAAGTGGTGGCCAACTCTACTAGCACTCTTGTGGATCAATGTTCCCTCTAACTTTTTTTTGGCCTGCGTGGCCCCTTTAACAGTAGCTGGTGTACCTCCCCTCATGGTGACAAGGTTGTGCAGCATGCAACCGCAAATCTTGAGAGCTGCTCTGCAGAGTACTGGAGGGCTCCTCCAGAATGGTTCAAGCAGAGGAATTGTTGCTTCAGCATGCCAATGGTCTGCGCTATCACATTTTTTGCGGCAGCATGGCTCTCATTGTATGCATGCTGCGCGCACGTGGGTTGCGAACTGGAGTCACAAGCCATGTCGTCAGCGAAGAGCCCTTGTCGCCCAGTAGCCACCCTTTAGTTTTCCATGGTGGCTGAAATACAGCTGGCACAACCGACTGCCGCAGAATGAAGGCATCATGACTGATGCCAGGATACCCAGCAATTACCTGCATGATGCACTGCCTATGATCACACAGCAGCTGGACGTTGAGGGAGTGGAATCCCTTTCGGTTCCGGTTGACATGCAGTGCTGGCAAAGCAATGTGCGTGCAGTCAATGGCACCTTGCACTATGGGGAAGCCTGCAATCCGAGAAAACCTTTGTGCTTGCTCCACCGGTTTGTCTCTGGCAAGACAAAATTAAATGAAGTTAGCTCTCTTTGAATAGAGAGCCTCAGTGGACAGCAAACTGAGAGATGTTGCCAATATCTCCAGCACCAGCCTAGAAGGAGCCAGACGCATAAAAGTTCATGGCCACGGTCACCTTCACATCAACTGACAATATGGTCCTTGCCCTGCTCTGAGGTTGGAGTTGTGGCTGCAGCAGGTGGCAGATTTCAGTGAGGACTTCCTTAGTAAAGTGCAGATGTCTCACACATTGTTCCTCACCGAAGCTCAGGTAGGAGAATTGCTCCTTGAACACCCTGGGCGGATATGACCTCCTGCTGAGCGACCTTCTCCCACCCTCGCCCTGCCCCCCCACTTCCAGCAGCTTGTTCTGTTCTGCGTGGCCTCTGCTCATTCTCCCAGTCATGCTCCATTCCAAGAGGAAGGCTGACTAATGCACCCATGTCTGGGAAGAACTGATGTGTGCAGAAGTCTTGAAGTCAGGAAAAAGCACCTGCCACACCACTCCCTGTAGAATTTTGAAGCTTGAATCAACTATGGAAAGCACCAAAAATGTGTAGAATTGTAGCAATAGGAAGAAGAAATAAACCAGCAACTAACCTGTAAGTAATTCATGATCCATTTAAATAGTGCTGGTGGGGGGTCCTTTCTGCTGCTTAACGCGTGTTCAGTTACACGAGCTTAAGAAAGGGTGTCGGCTGGACTGTTGAGCTGCAAAATGGCAGCACTGGCATCAAATGCCATCACGATGTGCCTGCTCTGCATACTTCCGGTGGACGTTCACTGTGCGTGCTAACGCCTGCACCAAGATGGCATCGGCGCTCTTCGCATCACTAGTGTGCGCGTGCACTGCGGACGCCCTTTTGTAACTCTAACGGCACTCGTAGCACCCAAAAACTGAGCCCAATTTCTCGCCTTTTGTGTTTTCAAAAGTTGTGTCTACAAAAGCACTTTTTAAATTCATTCTCTGGATTTGGCATTACTGGCAAGGGAAGCATTTATTGGCAATTCCTAGTTGCCCTAAACAAATGGGGCTGGACAACTGAGTGGTTGTTAAGCGACTTCAGGCGGCATTTAAGAGTCAACCATGTTGGTGTGGGACTGACGTCATATATAGGCCAGACTGGGTAAGGACGGCAGGTTTCCTTTTATAAAGGACATTAGTGAACCAGTTGGGTTTTTTATGACAATCCGACAGCTTAATGGTCACTGATACCATTACTGATACCAATTTTTTTTTTACTTCCAGATTTTTTTAAACTGAATTCAAATTCCCAAACCATCATGGTGGGATTTGAACTCACGTTCTCTGAATTAGTCCTACAACATAACCACTACACTACCGTACTCAATTATTTGTCTCCTAAAACGATTAGGCCTTTAGGGGAAATGTATTTATTGGATATATGGTTGAACATTTGACCCCCAAATCAGCGACCATTTCACATTTTCCCTCCAGTCCACTAACGCTGTACTTTCTTGATGGCCTTGTGGGTGTGGAGCCTCTGACTGCCCTTTACAAGGCTATATACGGAGGATGGGGACTTCCTATGTTGGGGACTCCCCGAGTTACTGCGTGGCACCTAGGAAACGGTTGGCAGAGGTGCATTTGTTTCAGATTTCCAGCATCCACAGTATTTTGCTTTTGTATGCTCGATGACACCAGATGTACCTTAGACAGGGCACAAGGTGGTTTAAACCCCTGAAGAGGATGCAATTAAAAAATATATATATATTTTTCAATGCAGACCCTTTGTGGGGAGGGAGGGGATGCAGCATAAACCTGCTTCTGTGAAAGGGCGAGACCCTGAACCCAAACACCCCCCCCCCCCATCCCAATTCACAGGCACCCTCAGGCCAATTTTCCAGCCTTCCCTGTATATTGTGTACTGTAGCTGCATCCTATATGGTGTCAACCGCTGTAGTGCAAATCAAGAAACCACTGATCAATCCTGGAAAATCTACCAGGATCATCTGCACAGGGTCTCAGCAGGTGCATCGCAGGACATACACCAAGACACACCCAATTGTTAATTTTAACATGTGAAGCAAACAAACATATTACCCTCATCTGACTCAACTACACACTATCTTTCAAATCTGCACCGAATAATCCGATTATAGATGTGAAATAATTTAGTTGGACCTGTAAGATTGAAAGTACGTGTATCTGGATAAAGCTCAAATGAAAAAAACATGATTAAAGCATGCTGTGTTTATTAATAAGATGTAATTTATTGCTGTATTGACTTTCATGATCTACATGCTCACAGCAGTTTCTTAAAACACACTAATACTCACACATAAAAAGGGGACTGATCATCACCAGGTGCACAAGGAGATCTAGAATGTGAAAAGCATATGACGCAGCATCTTTTACACTAGTGTCACATACCTTGTGCTAATTTTATGATAGATGCACACACATTAAATAAAGTCTGGATATGAACTAGTAATACGTACATGCAAATAATGGCTTTCTTTGTATGCACTTAAAATTTACTGTAATTCGACTAGTTAATGTCATACATACTAAAAACAATTCAATTTCATTTTATATATACAATCATACAGCACAGGATGCGTCCATTCGGCCCATCGTGCTTGTGCCGGCACTTTGAAAAAGCTATTCAATTAGTCCCATGCCCCTGATCTTTCCCCATAGCCCTGCAATCTTTTCCTTTTTAAGTATATATCCATTTCTCTTTTGAAAGTTATTAATTGAATCTTCCACCACCCTTTCAGGCAATGCATTCCAGATCATAACTCACTGAGTAAAAACATTATTCCTCATCTACCGATGGCTTTTTTGCCAATTAACTTAAATCTGCGTCCTCTGGTTACCGACTCTCCTGCTACTGGAAACAGTTGCTCCATATGCAAGAGTTCTCAGCTTACGCTGTTCTAGGAACATAGGAACAGGAGTAGGCCATTCAGCCCCTTGAGCCTGTTCCGTTGTTCAATTAGATCATGGCTGGTCTGTATCTTAACTCCATCTACCCGCCTTGGTTCCTTAACTCTTAATATCTTTGCTTAACAAAAATTGTTAATTACCAAAATCTTTAATCTTTCCTATATTTCTCAAAGAATAAAAAGTTGTTTTTGCTTCTCCCAGCAACTCTATCTATCCCTCAGGGACCCTAATGGCCACACAATAAATGATGAGTACACTCATTTTTATTGTTATGATGACTGCAGCTCCCTTATCGGAAATAGGAGATGCAACCTCATTTACAAATGACATTATAGTTAAAGGAGGTTACACTACATATATACACTAATGTTGCAGTTTCTGGATAATTCAACATTAGATAAAAAGTCATTAAAATATATCCACTGAAATTATGTAAATTCCTTAAAATGTCAATTATTTCAATGGTGCATTACTTTCACGAAGGGTGATTTAATTTCCATTCCATTGGCAAGAATTATGATGTTTTCAATAAACAAAACGAAGATGAAGGTTATATTTGTATCTGAGTACTAAAAGTTAACTTTTTCCTCAATTCACAAGCTTGTGAATCCAACTGGTGTCAAATGCGGAGAGACAAGCATCATAAAGCCCTTCTTCCATTCCACTGTTGGGAATATCCATCGAGAACAAGTAAATTAAAAAGTTGTACACTGAATAAATGTAAAATCAAAATCTACTGAGGTAGTAACATTTCAAACATTCCAACTAAAAATAAGGAATTTCAGATGTTCACTCTTAATATTTTTAGCTCAGGCTCAAATTTTCTTTGATCAACAGCCTAATATTGCTTCTCATTCTTCCAAGTAAATTGTTAAGGATATAAATTGTTGAATGTGGATAAAGGCACAACTAGTTTGCCAGGTTATCCTTGGATCAGGGTTTTGCGTGCAAGAGAAACTGTTACATTAGAGTTTTTAATGCTTTGATCAAGAATGTGCTTGTCTTGATGTGGCTGTAATACAAAAGTCAGAGTGACCCAGACAGCAAGTTGAACATTTTGCCAAGGAGCATCTGGCTCTGGAGATGGATTCCCAAGAACCAAATTAAAATTTATGGAGCAAAGCCGTATGAGTCAAGGGTTACTCTGAATCAAGGATCACTGGCTAGGGGAAGCACGTACAAAGGTGGCAAAGCTAAGATATAGATGTGCCAATAACCAAAATTAAAGCCCTAGTGGTTCAACATTTCAGCTTCTCTAATTGCATCAAAGTTTCTTTGAAATAATATTTGCCTGGACCACTAGACTTGAATGACTCCACATTAATCAGTTAGTTGGGGGAGTTTTAAAGAGATTATTCATTATATGGCACAGGTTATTCAGTCCAACTGATGCAGTACCATTGGTCAATGTAACTTTGTAAACATTCTTTAAATGTAAAATATTTCTTCTTGGCTCATCTGTGGTTGAAACAATTCTTTTAATGATTTTAAATATTTTAAAAGCTGTGTCAAAAGACATCTCCAAGCAAAATCAGCTAATTTTCAGGGTTTTTAAAATCAGGAAATTAGTAAAAATCTACTTTTTTAAATTGCTTTCCTTAAATTCTTGTCAAAATATTGATTTAACCTTTAATAAAAAGATAATAAACCCCACAACAGCAGAAATAGCAGTAACATGTTTTTGACAAAGAAGATGGGGTTTTGTGGTAGTACCGCTGGTTTGACGTTTCTTCAGACAACACATTCCTATGTAAAAATGGTTTACTTAACTTATAATTGCTCTGTATTCCAACCTTCAAAAAGCATTACAAATTAATAGCTCCTTTTTCACCTTGAATCAATTTGTACAAGTTGTTCATTAAAAATTGTTTGCGCCCAAAATTCATCAAGGCATGCGTTAACATCTTAACTTCAAACTAGAAAATAATACTGAAGCAAGGACAGAAATTTATGAGACTGTGTAGAAACAAACTTCTGAGAATCAAAGTTACCAAAGATAATCCACACTTCTGAAATGTGACTTTACTTCTGAACCAGGACCTCATTAAAATGTCTATCCACCGACTAGGATTTAATTTCATTTTGCTTTTCAAATGCTCTTCAATATAAGTTAGGATCAGAATTGCCATTATTTTCTATGCAATTGTCAAAACTACTGAAACAATCAAGCCTCTAATCTATAATTGCTATTAGGAAAGCCTAAGTATCATGGTGAAGATCAGAACAAGGGGGAGAAGTAGTCTGGGGTAAGAACAGTGGGAAATGGGGGAAGACTTTAAAATTTGTGTGCAACATCTCACTTTTGTGTTTGCTTGAATTTTGTACGTCAGGGCTCGCATTTCTATGTAATCATGTAGCCCACACACTGGTTTTAACAAAAGTATCTGGTCCCAACTTCCTGATGTCCCTGTCCTAGAGGGATTGAATCATAATAGCATTTTACTTCATCACGTTTCTATCTCCAACTGCAACCCTCATTACTATTTGTTTGAATCTTCATTTTCTGTCACTTACATTATGTCTGGTCCAATTAGAGAATGTCTTCGTAGCATTGCACGGGACTGTGCATTCGTGAGATCTGTAGTTGGTTCCCCATTGATTGCTAAGATGCAGTCACCTACCCCAATTCGGCCATCACGACTGATGGATCCGCCATGAATAATATTACGCACCATCATTCCTGAGCCATCCTTACAGGCACTCACAGTCATTCCTACAAGATTAGAAAAATATTTTGTTGAAAATTCTTCACAAATACAACACAACATATAAATACAGAACAAATTAAACCATTTAGCTCACCATTTGTTCTAACACACACGTACAATTTGTACAATCATGCTTTCTCCAATGTATTTAATTTCCTGAGCAAGACCACGAAGCACAAGGGACATTTCAAGAAGAAAACTCTGAAATCTCTCTGGCCTCCAAAAAGGTAACAGCAAAACTTAAGGAAGCAATCTGACACTGATTGCTAATTGCTGGCTTCCTTTGCCAACATTCCATTAGTCCCAAAAGAACTGGAACCACAGTGTTCATTAACAGCAAAATATGAGAATTTCAATCCCTTTCATAACTACGTAGCTCCTTCTTAAAGGAGTTAAATTAAAACAATATTTGATGGGAGTTTATTTGGTCTTCTATCCAGAAAAAGATCTGTCAGCCTTCCCTGGCAAATCTGAAAACTCACTTTTTGTAGTATGCTTATTGGAATGGTAATCTTACAATAAGTAACAATTCAACCTTCCAGATAATTTACAAAAATATCTGATGAGAAAAAGGACATTGCTGACTCCAAATTCATAGGCGTTTTAAGGTATTTCCTTCATAATTGTCTCAAGTGTTCCTTTTTTCTTTCAAATATTCTTTCTTCTACGATGTTACAAGTTTAGGGTCTTGCTGTAGACATTTTCTTGGGTACAGTGGTGAAAGCAACTCCATAAGTGGACTGAGGATCTTGGGGTAAAGTTTCTGCTTTGGGCGCAATCGGTAATCTGGGCGCAAATTGCGCTGGTTTTCGGAATTGATTTTATGGTTCAAGTTTCTGCTCGAATGCATTTGCATAATCACAAACATAAAATGGTCCATGAACCAGCACAATCGGGCAGTGCTTTAGAATGTCATTGTTTATTTATTTTTGCATTAAAAACTATTCCTTGTTATATTTAAGAGTAGTAACCTGGTGCAGTTTTATTAATACAGCTGAAAATGGGTTTATCACAAAAAATAAGCATTTTTAATCAGAGTGTCTAGTCCCCCACCTGTGAGTAAACAGATTTTAAATAATTAAAAATTACTATAAAAAAAGTCTACATAACCATTTACTAGTTTAATTGGTGTACAGTAGCCAGTTTCTTGGTAAATTAATTTTTTTTTATATTTAAAGGTTTTTAAAAGGTGCCCATTAGTGCCCTTGCACCTAAAAGAAGTCAGCTTAATTTTAAGAGGCTCTTCGAAGGGCCGCAAATGGGTGCAATTAGCAGAAACGCGTCACGGTGATTAATTCGATCTGGGGACGCGACCAGTTTTGTGGGTAGGGCCGGCTTCCAGCGCGATGCTTCCAGCACAAAAGATCGCGGAAACTCGATTTGCGCTGAACGTAACTTGCACTTGAAATTCTGCGATCTTTTGCGTTGGTCTGGCCGATTTCGGGCGAATTACCTACCAGAAACTCTACTGTTTATGGATGTGTCCGTGCTGCTCAGCATCTACTTATACAATAGCCTAACCCAGGGAGTGTAACATAATACCTCAAGATCTGAGCAAAATGACTTGCCCCCACGTGTCGCTCCAATTCTTTTCAAAGATAGACCAAGAAAATTCTTGGTAAGATGAGGCCTGGCAAGAATCATTAAGCTGCGTTATTTCACAGAAAGTAAATATACAGAGTGACAGTTGTGATCGGATTAACTTAATTCAATCAGTACAACTTGTACTGGCAGAATGAAAAAATAATGAACATGCTACATTTCCCCACAACAGTAGGTTATCTTGCTTGACTTAAAGAAAATAACTCGTAACAAACCAGCTTGCATTATCCTTCTGAGACTGACTAAAAGCATGCTCTCACAGCTTCTATTTAAAAACCTGACTGTCTTTGTCTCTGTTGTCATCCCGTTTGCAACTAAAAGAGAAGGCCTGTCAAAGCACTTCAACGAGTGCCTGAGACCAGAGACCAGAGACTTTAAAACACAATGGATGTAAGAGGTTTATGGATTACCAAAGCAAGCTAACAAATTTATTGGCCTGGAATTTGTGGCTGTAATGACGGCCAGCATTGGCTGTCATTACTCTGTAAAACTGAGAGCAACTTCTGGAGTCCGCATATGTGCAGTTAAATGCAGAAATCCTGAAGTTGCTGTCAGTGATACTCTGCTCCTCCACAGGGTGCGCTGTTGCAGATACAATCAACACAATCAGTGAAATGACATGACCTTTAGCTTTATACACTCTAAATATTCTCGCTGTAAAAACCCCTATTGGGAAGACCGAAGCCATTGGCCCATATTTTCCAGTGCCTACAGGTGCGTGTGCGGCCGTAAGGGCCCTGCAAGTTCTGGGGTTTCGCGCAAAGCGCATGCGCAAAAGCCCGGAACTTGTGATCTGTGAAGCATTTTCTTGACAGATCGTAGCCATTTGCCCAACTACTGCCCAGCGAATGCCCATGAAATTCCTATGCCTGGTAAAAGCGCAAGGCCTGCTTTTACCAACATAGGAGTTTAAATGAATATAAAAATAATTTTTTTCAATTATTTAAACATTAAAACACCTGTAAAATAAGGTCGTTATTTTTAGCCCCTTTAAAACATTTAAATTTATTTTTGTTTTAAATATTTAATTAAATTGTATTTTAATTAATTTTAAATATGTAATTTTTAAAATGTATTTATTTGGTATGTAAATGTGTTTTTTATGTGATCCCCATTCATGCTTCCTACATACGGAATCTCCATTAGCATGAACGGCGATTCCCTTTCTGTCATTGGTTGGGCCGGCCTACGTAATCCCGGGGCCCCTTGCGAACCGCTTACATCCCTGGGATACATGGGCCTTTACACATATACACAAAGGTCCAGCAGCGCGAGCCTCCACGGAACCCGACGCAGAAGGTAGGCGCGGATTTTATTGCGGATCGGAGGCATTTCTCCGTGAGAAACCTCCGACTGCGAATTCAGGCTCATTGTGTTTGGCCCCCGCCACATACTCTGTTCCCTAGCCACCGACTCCATATTTCCACCTCCAGAACATCGTCCAACTCCACTGCTGCTTCAGCTCATCTGTTGCTGAAACCCTCATCCATGACTTTGTTACCTCTAGACTTGACTATTCCAACACACTCCTGGCAAAGTGCTAGTTAAGATGCGTGACTGCGCAGCGGTCTGGAGGTCCCACACAGGCCCCTTTGCCAGCTTCTAAATGGAAAAAAACGCGCATACGCAATAATTTGAATGGGCCACACACCCAAAAACAATAAGCGGGAACACTGCCTCTTGGCCGGCCTCCCACATTCTACCTACATAAACTTGAGGACATCAAAAACTCGGCTGCCCGTGTCCTAACTTGCACCAAGTCCTGTTCGTCCATCACCCCTGTGCTCGCTGACCTACATTGGCTCCCGGTTAAGCAGTGGCTTCACTTTAAAATTCTCATCCTTGTTTTCAAATCCCTCCATGGCCTCGCCGCTCCCCATCTCTAATCTCCTCTATCTGCGCTACTCTAATTCTGGCCTTGTGAGCATCCCCGATTTTAATCGCTCAACCATTGGTGGCTGTGCCTTCAGCTGTCTAGGCCCTAAGCTCTGGGATTCCCTCCCTAAACCTCTCCGTCTCTCTACCTCTCTTTCCTCCTTTAAGACGCTCCTCAAAACCTACCTCTTTGTCCAACCTTCTGGTCATCTGCCCTAATATCTCCTTATGTGGCTCGGTGTCAAATTTTGTTTGATAATGCTCCTGTGAAGTTTTACTACGAAGGCGCTATATAAATACAAGTTGTTATTTTTGTTAAAAAAGTTAAACCTTGTTTAATGAGGTGTAACTGATTTTTTAGCATTGTACTAAGTCATAATTACTGAACAACCTCTTTGGTCCTGAAAGACGAATTTTATATATGGCGTCTCATTTCCTACATTACATGATCAAAATTCCATGATTTTTAAAATAATACATTTTTTTTTAAATTTATGATATTTCAACTTCTACCTTAATGCCATGTGTATGTCCCAATCTTTATTTTGCTTTCTGTAAAAGTATTAAAAAGTGAATGATAAAACCTGCTTTTTACTTCCTAATTTGCTGTCGTGAGAATTCTTCAGTGTGTTTGGCTGCTTAGCCTACTTGAAGACATCACTGTTGCTGGAAGCTGGAGATCCCCTATAGGTAACGCCAGATTGAAATTATCGTCGGGAAAGGAGAAATCCATACCACAGTGTTCGCTAGATCTTTGTGGGTAGCTTTCTTCGAGGTTAGCAGCGAGCGCAGTCTCTTCACCACTGACCACAAAATCCAGGCCATTATTGTTTACAATCTTTCACGAGAATTACTATTTTAACCACCTTTAGTTTAAGTGTTTTTTTTAAACTTGTGTAAATACAATTTACTTTAAAGATCTAACATTTAAAAGTAACTCTTTTAGCAAATCCCTTTTGTGGAAAAATGGTCAAAAATTCTAAAATATGACATGTGGTTTCTACAACATGCCTAAAACCTGCCTGCCCACCATACCCGATCCATACAAAACATGGCTCGAAGCAGCTTTACAAAATTACCAAATTAAATTTAGACTTTCCTTAGTTGAATCAGGTGGTCATGGGTTCAAAACACTAGTCCAGGACTTGAGCACATAATCTAAGATGACACTTGAGTTCAGTACTCAAGGAGTGCTGTAATGTGAGATGTATTGTATTTCAGATTAAATGTTAAACCGAGACCCTGTCTGCCTGTTCAGGTGGGTGTTGACAATCTAATGAAATATTTGAAGAGCAAAGAGGTCTTCCAGTGTCCTAGTCAATATTTCTTCCTCAACCACCAAAAAGAGGTTAACTGGTCTTATTACTGTTTCTGGGTTCTTGCTGTGCACTGGAAGACATCTTTGCTCTTCAAATATTACATTAGATTGTCAACACCCACCTGAACAGGCAAACAGGGTCCCACTGCCAACATAACACTGTACTTAACATAGTAGTCATTTTGTGCCTAGCATTTCAAAGGTAATTTGCTGCCTGTGAGGTGTTTTGTGATATTTGGGAGATGTGATAATGCACCATATAAATGCAAGCCTGCCTTTCTTTTTCTTTCTTTTTTATATGAATACTCTGGAACAATTGGGTGTTAGTATTCCCACTACTATCTTCTTTCCATCCTTCAGTTTGCCTTTCAATCACTATTTTAGTGCACTTGCCTCTATCTTGTACATTCACTAAACAGTCAGAGAGTACAATATCCAGGACCAAAAGAGAGAATGTAATGGATGGTGTAGATGTTCTGAAGTAACCAGAGCAAATATTTCGGTGGCTAGATGCACAATTTATAGGAAGACCTTGGTTTGATTAGAACTCCTGGGCAGGGAATGCAACATGTTAGAAGGTCAGACTCAAACTGCACAGTTCTGGTTACATTCCGAACTGCGCACAAGTTTAGTCTGAGTATGAAAATCATATTTAAAGTTTAAATAACCCTCCAAACCACAGCTGCTGCAACACCTACAGAAAAAAAATGGCTGTCCCTTGCCATCATCCTCAAAGTTATTTTCTACATTGGCAACTGAATTAATACATCAATGAAGCAATAAGCTGCAATACTGGATTACAGTTATATACAGATGACAGCAAAACACAGGTTATAAACTAGATTTGTCTATTTTTAACTTCATATGGATTTTCAATGGAAAAAGCCTCAGCTAAAATCACTTTGGCAGTTTGGCATAAAAATAAAACAAAAAAGGTGACTCAAACGTGGCTAACAAGGGAAATTAGGGATAGCATAAGATCCAAGGAGAGGACATATAAATTGGCCAGAAAAAGCAGCAAACCTGAGGATTGGGAGCAGTTTAGGATTCAACAAAGGAGAACAAAAGGATTAATTAAGAGGGGGGAAATAGAGTATGAGAGTAAGCTTGCAGGGAACATAAAAACTGACTGTAAAAGCTTTTATAGATATGTGAAGAGAAAAAGATTGGTGAAGTCAAGCAAAGGTCCCTTGCAGTCAGAATCAGGGGAATTTATAATGGGGAACAAAGAAATGGCAGACCAATTAAATACATACTTTGGTTCTGTCTTCACAAAGGAGGACACAAATAACCTCCCAGAGATGTCGGGGAACATAGGGTCTAATGAGAGGGAGGAACTGAAAGAAATCAGTATTTGTAGGAAAATGGTGTTAGGGAAATTGACGGGATTGAAGGCCGATAAATCCCCAGGGCCTGATAAGCTACATCCTAGGGTACTTAAGGAAGTGGCCCCAGAAATAGTAGATGCATTGCTGGTCATCTTCCAAAATTCGATAGACTCTGGGACAGTACCCATGGATTGGAGGGTAGCTAATGTTACCCCCTCTATTCAAAAAAGGTGGTAGAGAGAAAACGGGGAATTATAGACCGGTAAGCCTGACATCGGTAGTGGGGAAAATGCTAGAGTCCATTATAAAAGATGTAATAGCAGAGCACTTGGAAAACAGTGACAGGATCGGACAAAGTCAACATGGATTTACAAAAGGTAAATCGTGCTCGACTTAATCTACTGGAATTTTTTGAGGATGTAACTGGTAAAACAGATAAGGGAGAACCAGTGGATGTGGTGTATTTGGACTTTCAGAAGGCTTTCGATAAGGTCCCGCATAAAAGATTAGTGTGTAAAGTTAAGGCACATGGGATTGGGGGCAAGGTATTGACTTGGTTAGAGAACTGGTTGGCAGACAAAAAGCAAAGAGTTCGAATAAACGGGTCTTTTTCCGAGTGGCAGGCAGGGACTAGTGGGGTACCGCAGGGATCGGTCCTTGGACCCCAGCTATTCACAATATATATATTAATGATCTAGGTGAGGGAACTAGATGTAATATCTCCAAGTTTGCAGACAACACAAAGCTGGGTGGGCGTGTGGGCTGTGAGGAGGATGCCGAGAAACTCCAGTATGATTTGGACAGTTTGGGTGATTAGGCAGAAGCATGGCAGATGCTATATAACATGGATAAATGCGAGGTTATCCACTTTGGTGGCAAAATCAGGAAGGCAGATTATCTGAATGGCAATAGATTGGGAGAAGGGGAAGTGCAACGAGACCTGGGTGTCCTTGTGCACCAGTCGCTGAAGGTAAGCATGCAGGTGCAGCAGGCGGTTAAGAAGGCAAATGGCATGTTGGCCTTCGTAGCGAGAGGGTTTGAGTACAGGAACAAGGATGTCTTGCTGCAGTTGTACAGGGCCTTGGTGAGACCACATCTTGAGTATTGTGTGCAGTTTTGGTCGCCTCATCTGAGGAAGGATGTTTTCGCCATGGAGAGAGTGCAGCGAAGATTCACCAGGCTGATACCTGGAATGCCAGGAATGACGTATGAGGAGAGATTGGGTCGATTGGGCTTATACTCGCTGGAGTTTAGAAGAATGAGAGGGGATCTCATTGAAACTTATAAAATTCTAACAGGACTAGACAAACTAGATGCAGGAAGGATGTTCCCGATGGCCGGGGAGTCCAGAACCAGGGGTTACAGTCTAAGGATAAAGGGGTAAGCCATTTAGGACAGAGATGAGGAGGAATTTCTTCACCCAGAGAGTGGTGAACCTGTGGAATTCTCTACCACAGAAGGCAGTAGAGGCCAATTCATTAAATATATTCAAGAAGGAGCTGGATATATTTCTTAAGGCTAAAGGGATCAAGAGATATGGAGAGAAGGCAGGGACAGGGTACTGAATTTGGATGATCAGCCATGATCTCATTGAATGGCGGAGCAGGCTCGAGGGGCTGAATGGCCTACTCCTGCTCCTATCTTCTATGTTTCTATGTAAATACTGGATTAGTGCTGTAGCACAAGCTCTATGTGATTAACACTCAATGACATGCCCTCAGTGTACTTTGTACCTGCTTTGTAGGCAATCTCCTCTCCTCTCTATTTCTCAACAAATTCTTCCCTTCCTCAGATTATCTTCTGGTATCTTGCCAATGTAAACATTATTACATTCACTCCCTCCACCACCAGCGTACCGTGGCTGCAATGTGTACCATCTACAAGATGCACTGCAACAATTCGCCAAGGCTTCTTCGGCAGCACCTCCCAAACCCGCGACCTCTACCACCTAGAAGGACAAGGGCAGCAGGCGCATGGGAACACCACCACCTCTCTAAGTTCCCCTCCAAGTCACAAACCATCCTGACTTGGAAGTATATCGCCGTTCCTTTATCGTCGCTGGGTCAATATCCTTGAACTCCCTCCCTTACAGCACTGTGGGAGTACCTTCACCACACAGACTGCAGCAGTTCAAGGCGGCGTTTCACCACCACTTTTTCAAGGGTAACTAGGGATGGGCATTAAATGCCGGCCTTGCCAGCGACGCCCACATCCCATGAACGAATATAGTTTTTTAAATTCATGTTTCAGCCTTGTCAGCAAGTACTGACAGCACATTTGACAGGGAGCAGTTATGAAGAGGAGGGAAAGTCACTATACCAGAGTCTGATCAGTCCTCACCTAGTGGCCATATATCTGCACTTCCAAGAGTGGTCACTGGATAGCAAATCAGGAGTCGTAACCTACACAAATTTCACCTTCTTAAAATGAGGTCAATTGTAGTACCGCTAATGCCACCCTGGCTAAGATCAGCTAACAAAACAGACTGTGCATCAACCCTGGAATCTTCGATTAGGCACTTTACAGCCTTTTGGACTCAACATTGAGTTCAACAATTTCAGTCCATAATATCTGCCCCTTTTTTTTTCCCCACATGACAGCTGTTGATGATTCTGCCATTCCCATTTACACCGCTTCTAGACTTATCTTTAGTTTCTTTACTTGTCCCATTACTATCTGCTTTTGCCTTGTACAATCATACCTTTTGTAATTTAATCAGTCCTGCCTTCCAACCCCCTTTCCCTGCCTCACACTTGCTTAAAATCGGTTACATCTCTAACTTTTCCCAGTTCTGATGAAAGGTCATTGACTTGAAATGTTAACTCTGTTTCTCTCTCCACAGGTGCTGCCTGGCCTGCTGTTTTCATTTCAGATTTCCAGCATCTGCAGTATTTTACTTTTGTACCCCTGGAATCTTCCTGGTTTGTATGGTTCAGTTCTTCTGTGGATACATTCATTGAGCTATCGGGGAAGTATCAAAAGGAATTTTTTTAAAAATACGGTTCCTCACAAAATCTTTTTGAAAGTAAATCATTTGGGTCTGCAATTTCATATACTCAACTTTAACTTAGTGGTGCTAGTAACAGAGGAGCAATGACAAATGACAGCCATCCAAGAGCAAAAACACAAGGGTTGGTAAACCAAGAGCTGTAGATAGCGAGAGCAGAAGGCCCAGAACTTCTCATATAAATGTGGCCTAGATCTTGCCAAGTTGGATTTTGTAACATTTGACTGCTATGATGTCACTACCCCCTGAATTTGCCATGAACAAACTCTGAAAACTGCTAAAACTATAAAATCCATGAATTTACTAAAAAATCAACAGCATTATTTATTGAATTTAAATTAGGCAGCAAGGCTGTAGATCAATAAACAGAAAAACTTAAAAATGTGATTGCTAGAAAAAGTATCTTTAGCAGCAGGCTTAACAAATCCATATTGAACACATACCAAGGCTAGCATTGCCTTTTGCGATGGTAATGGTTTTCTCAAATCTTCTGGTTAAGGACATCTGTTTCTTGTCACTCTCTTCAGTGGAGGATACACTGCAGTCACCAAACAAATCTTCCTGTACATCCTTAAAAGAGTAAAATAAATATTTTAAACATTGAAAGGCATGCCCTTCCAAACTAGTTTAAAAACTTTAAAGTACCATGCTGGAAGGGGAAAGGTGGAGTACTTTAAAATCTTTTACGTAGTTGCACCCTGCTCCAGGCATCTACTACAATGTTTTGTATCCCTGCAAGATGTTGAAGAGCTCTAAGAACCACTTCTTCCTTTGCCAGTATATGAATATACCTAGATTGTATTATTTCCTCTGTAATCTTGGACAGAAGAAGAAAAGCACAGAAAAAGCAGGTCCTGCCCAGCAAGTTGAGTTACCGTGTAAAGTAACAGAACATGTAGAAACATAGAAGATAGGAGCAGGAGTAGGCCATTCGGCCCCTCGAGCCTGCTCCGCCATTCAATGAGATCATGGCTGATCATCCAAATTCAGTACCCGGTCCCTGCCTTCTCTCCATATTCCTTGATCCCTTTAGCCTTAAGAAATATATCCAACTCCTTCTTGAATATATTTAATAAATTGGCCTCTACTGCCTTCTTTGGCAGAGAATTCCACAGGTTCACCACTCTCTGGGTGCAGAAATTCCTCCTCATCTCTGTCCTAAATGGCTTACCCCTTATCCTTAGATTG
This sequence comes from Somniosus microcephalus, assembly GCF_052327205.1. NCBI lineage: Eukaryota > Metazoa > Chordata > Chondrichthyes > Squaliformes > Somniosidae > Somniosus > Somniosus microcephalus. The sequence continues at coordinate 304,432,627 of NC_140987.1, forward strand.
TGACCCCTGGTTCTGGACTCCCCGACCATCTGGAACATCCTTCCTGCATCTAGTCTGTCTAGTCCTGTTAGAATTTTATAAGTTTCGATGAGATCCCCTCTCATTCTTCTAAACTCCAGCGAGTACAAGCCCAATCGACCCAATCTCTCCTCATACGTCATTCCTGCCATCCCAGATATCAGCCTGGTGAATCTTCGCTGCACTCCTTCCATGGCAAGATCATCCTTCCTCAGATAAGGCGACCAAAACTGCACACAATACTCAAGATGTGGCCTCACCAAGGCAATGTACAACTGCAGCAAGACATCCTTGTTCCTGTACTCAAACCCTCTCGCTACGAAGGCCAACATGCCATTTGCCTTCTTAATCGCCTGCTGCACCTGCATGCTTACTTTCAGCGACTGGTGCACAAGGACACCCAGGTCTCGTTGCACTTCCCCTTCTCCCAATCTATTGCCATTTAGATAATAATCTGCCTTCCTGTTTTTGACACCAGTGGATAACCTCGCATTTATCCACGTTATATTGCATCTGCCATGCTTCTGCCCAATCACGCAACCTGTCCAAATCATACTGGAGTTTCTCGGCATCCTCCTCACAGCACACACGCCCACCCAGCTTTGTGTCGTCTGCAAACTTGGAGATATTACATCTAGTTCCCTCGTCCAGATCATTAATATATATTGTGAATAGCTGGGGTCCAAGGACCGATCCCTGCGGTACCCCACTAGTCACTGCCTGCCACTCGGAAAAAGACCCATTTATTCCAACTCTTTGCTTTCTGTCTGCCAACCAGTTCTCTATCCAAGTCAATACCTTGCCCCCAATCCCATGTGCCTTAACTTTACACGCTAATCTCTTATGCGGGACCTTATCGAAAGCCTTTTGAAAATCCAAATACACCACATCCACTGGTTCTCCCTTATCTATTTTACCAGTTACATCCTCAAAAAATTCCAGTAGATTAAGCACGGTGGCATAGTGGTTAGCACTGTTGCCTCACAGCGCCAGGGATCCGGGTTTGAATCCGGCCTCGGGTGACTGTCTGTGTGGAGTTTGCACGTTTGCGTGGGTTTCCTCCAGGTGCTCTGGTTTCCTCCCACAGTCCAAAGATGTGCTGGTTAGGATGATTGGCTATGCTAAATTGACCCTTAGTGATAGGGGGATTAAATACGTGGGGTTACGGGGATAGGGTGGGATATGTGTTGGTGTAGGGCTTACGAGGATTGGGTGGGATATGTGTCAGTGCAGGCTCAATGGGCCGAAATGGCCTCTACCTGCACTGTGATTCTGTGTGAAGTCGAGCACAATTTACCTTTTGTAAAGCCATATTGACTTTGTCCAATCCGATCACTTTTTTCCAAGTGCTCTGCTATTACATCCTTTATAATGGACTCTAGCATTTTCCCCACTACCGATGTCAGGCTTACCGGTCTGTAATTCCCCGTTTTCTCTCTACCACCCTTTTTGAACAGTGGGGTAACATTAGCTACCCTCCAATCCATTGGTACTGCTCCAGAGTCTATCGAATTTTGGAAGATGACCAGCAATGTATCTACTATTTCTAGGGCCACTTCCTTAAGTACCCTAGGATGTAGATTATCAGGCCCTGGGGATTTCTCGGCCCTCAATCCCATCAATTTCCCTAACACCATTTCCCTACAAATACTGATTTCTATCAGTTCCTCCCTTTCATTAGACCCTATGTTCCCCGACATCTTTGGGAGGTTATTTGTGTCCTCCTTTGTGAAGACAGAACCAAAGTATGTATTTAATTGGTCTGCCATTTCTTTGTTCCCCATTATAAATTCCCGTGATTCTGAGTGAAAGGGACCTTTGCTTGACTTCACCAATCTTTTTCTCTTCACATATCTATGAAAGCTTTTGCATTCAGTTTTTATGTTCCCTGAAAGCTTACTTCAATTCAATTCAATTCAAATCGCTTTATTGGCATGACAAGGTACATCTTATGTTGCCAAAGCATCGAAAAACATTCATGGTTGAACACAAAAATACAGATCTATCCATACAGTGTATAAACAGATATATCCCTGAGTGTATAAATATACATTCATATAATTTGTATATACTCTTTTCTTATATTTAGTGGTTGTCCCTCTGTTTATGGCAAGCTGTAACATAGTGTGCCGCTAAGGTTACACAATTTCTCTCTTCCCCTAGTAGGTATGGGAGTTTTTGGTCGTCATTCAAATTTCTGAATTCCGGGCATATTTTTGTGAATTTTGGGTAGAAATTCTCCCTTATGCCCTGATATTTTCTACAAGCTGTGAGGAAGTGCATCTCTGTCTCCACCACTCCCTGACTGCAGTGAGAGCATATCCTGTCCTCTCTTGGTAGCCAGGTCTGCCTGTGTCTACCTTTTTCGATCGCTAGGCTATGTTCACTAAGTCTGTACATTGTCACGGTTTTTCTCAGTTTGCTATCCTTTACCATGGTCAGGTAATCAGCCATGTTGTATTGTCTGTTTAGGGCCAAGTAGCAATTGAGTTTGTTTTGGGTTTTTGTTGTTTCTGCCCAATATGACAGATATTTTTCCTTTTGCTTAGTGACGATTGTGTTGGGTCGAATTCTTTGTGTTACGCTGTCACTGTCCTGGGGCTGGTTATTGTTAGTAGTGTTAGTAGTTACTTCACTGAGTCCCAGGACTAGTTGACTGAGGGTATTCTTCTTTATGGTCCTCTCTTGGCATTTCAGGGCTTCGTAATGATAGCAGTGGGGGTTGCTCATTTTTAGGTGTTTCCAAAATTTGGTGGCTCTTTTTTGGAGTGATTATTAATGGATATTGGCCTAGTTCTGCCCTGCATGCATTGTTTACGGTTTTTCTGAGAGTCCGGAGGATACTTTTACAGAATTCTGCATGTAGTACCTCAATTGGGTGTTTGTCCCATTTTGAAAATTCTTGTTGTGTTAGCGGTCCCCACACCTCACTGCCATAGAGTGCAATTGGTTCAATTACTGATTTAAAAATTTTGAGCCAAATGCTAATTGGGATTTCTATTTGGATTGATTTTTTAATGGCATAGAAAGCCCTTCTTGCTTTCTCTTTCAGTTCATTCACAACCAGATGAAAATTTCCCGTAGAACTGATTTTTAAGCCCAAGTATGTGTAGTTAGTGGTTTGTTCAATTTTGGTTGTTCCTAGTGTGAAATTTATTTTGGGTCCCTGATGTCTGGATCTTTGCTGGAACACAAGGACTTTGGTTTTTTGGGGATTTATTGTCAGGGCCCAGGTCTGGCAGAACGACTCCAGCAGATCCAGGTTCTGCTGTAGACCCTCCTTAGTTGGTGACAGCAGAACCAGGTCATCTGCATAGAGGAGGAATTTAACCTTGGATTCATATAGGGTGAGGCCAGGTGCTGTAGATTGTTCAAGTAGTTTTGCCAATTCATTTATGTAAATATTAAAGAGTGTCGGTGAGATGGGCGAGCCCTGCGTCACCCCCCGCCCCTGTGGGAAGTATTTTGTTTGTTTGTCTCCAATTTTAACTGCACATTTGTTGTTTGTATACATTGATTTAATTACATCGATTTAATTACATCATATGTTTTTCCCCCTATCCGGCTTTCGATAAGTTTCAGGAATAGACCGTCGTGCCAGATGGAATCGAAAGCCTTCTGGAAATCTATAAAGCATGCGTAGATTTTGCTTTTGTTTTGATGAACGTGTTTGTCAATTAGGGTCTGTAGGGTGAAGATATGATCTGATGTTCTATAGTTTGGCAGGAATCCAATTTGGCTTTTACTCAAGACATTGTGCTCCTCAAGGAAGTTTATAAGTCTTTTGTTTATGATACTACAGAATACCTTTCCCAGGTTACTGTTTACACAGATGCCTCGATAGTTATTTGGGTCGTCTTTGTCCCCACTTTTGTATATGGGCGTTATGAGTCCTTTGTTCCAGATATCAGGGAAGTAACCGACACTCAGAACCAAGTTGAAGAGTTTTAGGATAGCCAGTTTCATTTTATCGTCTGTGTGTTTAATCATCTCGCTTAGTATGCCGTCTGCACCTCAAGCTTTTCCTGGTCGCAGGTTCTTGAGTTTTTCAACTAGTTCTTTTTCTGTTATTATGGAGTCTAGCGGGTTTTGGTTATCTTTTATGGCCATTTCGAGCTTTTCCAGTTTTTTGCATATTTCATGTTGCAAAAGTGGTTTTCCCATGTGTCTCCATTTTGAATGGCCAATTCGTCATGTTGTTTTTTGTGTAATGTATTCCAGTTGTCCCAGAAACAACTGGAATCAATGGATTCCTCAATGGAGCTGAGTGTATTCTTAATATACTGCTCTTTTTTGGTTCTGAGTGTGTTTCTGTATTGTGTTAGTGTCTGACAATAACAGCACGGTGGCATAGTGGTTAGCACTGTTGCCTCACAGCGCCAGGGACCCGGGTTCGAATCCGGCCTCGGGCGACTGTCTGTGTGGAGTTTGCACATTCTCCCCGTGTTTGCGTGGGTTTCCTCCGGGTGCTCCGGTTTCCTCCCACAGTCCAAAGATGTGCAGGTTAGGTTGATTGGCTATGATAAATTGACCCTTAGTGTTAGGGGGATTAAATATGTGGGGTTACGGGGATAGGGTGGGATATGTGTTGGTGTAGGGGTTACGGGGATAGGGTGGGATATGTGTTGGTGTAGGGGTTACGGGGATCGGGTGGGATATGTGTTGGTGTAGGGGTTACGGGGATCGGGTGGAATATGTGTCGGTGCAGGCTCGATGGGCTGAAATGGCCTCTATCTGCACTGTGGGGTTTCTGTGATTCTGTGAATAAGTAAGGTGTAATTCCTCATTTTCTGGCTGTCTGTGTTTTTAGTTGATATTTTTCTAAGTTTTTTCCTCATGTTATGGCAATCTGGGTCAAACCATTTTTCATAGTTTTTTGTTTTGGGTTTGTTCTTGCGAGCTTTCAAGTTTGACCTTGTTGCCAAATTATCAAAAATATTGTTTAGGTTATTCACTGCCTGGTTTACGCCTTCTTTATTGTGAGTGTATATGTTATCCAGAAAGGTGTCCAAGAGAGCTCGAGTTGATTCATTGCTAATTGCTTTCTGGTATTTTTCCGTGCTGTTTTTGGCCCATCTGTACGATTTTTTGGTGTTGTACAGCTTACTGGGTTGTGTTTCTGTGTTGGTTGTTTCTGTCTTTTTAAGATACATAGTAATTTGACTGTGGTCTGACAAGTGTTGTTTGTGGTTTGACTGTGAATGCTCTGAAAGAGGATGGGTCCAAATCCGTAATCATATAGTCTACGGTGCTACAGCCAAGAGGTGAGCAATAGGTCGATCTTCCTAGGAGGTCTCCCATGAACCTACCATTGACAATGTACAGACCCAGGCTTCGACAGAGCTGCAGGAGCTGTTTTCCGTTAGTATTTGTCTGCTAGTCGCAGTTATGCCTGTATGGATGGGAAGCGATATCGAAGTGGTTATTCCCGAATATGTAATTGTTTCCCTGATTATTGGTGAAGTCTGGTTCTTCGCCAGTTCTTGAATTGAGGTCACCACAGATCAACACGTTCCCCTGGGCCTGGAATTGGATAATCTCCCTCTCAATGTTGGAGAAGGTGTCCTCTTTGAAGTACGGGGATTCCATTGGGGGGATATAGAGTGCGCAAATGAAAACATCTCGAGTGTTATAGATAATCCCCCTCTCAATTTTGAGCCACATGTGGTTTTCGCCCTTTTTTTATAAATCTGATGCAATTCTTAAGCTCTGTTTTAAACCAAATCAGTATGCCTCCGGAGTCTCTGCCTTGGGTTACTCCTGGCAATTTATTGGAGGGGACCACCAGATGGTTATCTGGATCAATATGTCGAGGAACCAACTCGGGAACAGGCTATATTGGACTGGGTACTGTGCAATGAGAAGGGACTAATCAGTAATCTTGTTGTACGGGGACCCTTGGGTCAGAGCGATCATAACATGATCGATTTCTCACTCGAAATGGAGAGCGAAGAAATTGACTCAGAGACTAAGGTCCTGAATTTAAACAAGGGGAATTATGATGCCATGAGACGGGAACTGAGTAGGTCTGATTGGACAACGTTCCTGAGAGGACTGGAGGTAGATAAACAATGGCAAACATTTAAAGATAGAATGACAAAATTGCAAAAATTGTTTATACCAATCTGGCATAAAAGGAAATCTAAAAAGGTGACTCAACCGTGGATAACAGGGGAAATTAGAGACAGCATAAAATCCAAAGATAGGGCGTATAAAATAGCCAAAAAAAGCGCCAGAGCGGAAGATTGGGAACAGTTTAAGATAGAGCAAAGGAGGGCAAAGGGCATGATCAAGAGGGGCAAAATAGCTTACGAAAACAAGCTGGCGGAAAATATAAAAACTAACTCCAAAAGCTTTTATAAATATATCAAAAGGAAAAGACTGGTGAAAACCAAAGTTGGTCCATTGCAGTCAGATACGGGGGAATATATAATGGGAAATAAGGAAATGGCAGATCAACTAAATGCATACTTTGGGTCAGTCTTTACGAAGGAAGACACAAAAAACCTCCCTGGGATATCGGGAAAAATAGGGACATTGGCAAAGGAGGAACTGACGCAAATCAATATCTCTAAGGATATGGTGTTAAGGAAGCTAAAGGGATTGAAGGTGGACAAATCCCCAGGGCCTGATAACATGCATCCTAGGGTACTGAAGGAGGTGGCCCTAGAGATAGCGGATGCACTAAGGATGATTTTTCAGAATTCATTAGACTCGGGAACAGTGCCGATGGATTGGAGGGTAGCTAACGTTACCCCACTATTCAAAAAGGGGGGTAGGGAAAAAGCAGGTAATTACAGACCTGTAAGCCTTACATCAGTTGTGGGCAAAATGCTGGAGTCCATCATTAAGGATGAAATAGCGGAGCACTTAGCAAATGGGGACAGGATAGGACAGAGTCAACATGGATTTACAAAGGGTAAATCGTGCTTGACTAATCTATTGGAATTTTTTGAGGGAGTAACTGGTAGAATAGATGGGGGAGAGCCAGTAGATGTGGTGTACCTGGACTTCCAAAAGGCCTTCGATAAGGTCCCACATAAAAGATTAGCATGGAAAATTGAGGCTCATGGGATAAAGGGGAAAGTTTTGGCGTGGATAGGGAACTGGCTGTCAGATAGAAAACAGAGAGTTGGAATAAACGGCTCATTTTCTGAATGGCAGGCAGTAACAAGTGGGGTACCACAGGGATCTGTCCTGGGCCCCCAGCTGTTCACAATTTACATTAATGACCTGGATCAGGGAGTCGGATGCAGCATTTCCAAATTTGCAGACGACACTAAACTAGGAGGTGGGGTGGGCTCAGAGGAAGAGACCAGGAAGCTCCAGAGCGATTTGGACAGACTGGGAGATTGGGCGGATAAATGGCAGATGCACTATAATGTGGACAAGTGCGAAGTTATCCACCTTGGGTGCAGGAACGGGAGGGCAAATTATTATTTAAATGGCAATAGATTGGGAGAGGGGGAAGTACAGAGAGACCTGGGTGTTCTTGTACACCAGTCACTGAAGGCGAGCATGCAGGTGCAACAGGCGGTCAAGAAGGCAAACGGTATGCTGGCCTTCATAGCAAAAGGGTTAGAATACAGGAACAGGGATACCTTGCTGCAGCTGTACAGGGCACTGGTGAGACCACACCTCGAGTACTGTGTACAGTTTTGGTCGCCTCATCTGAGGAAGGATGTTCTTGCCATGGAGGGGGTGCAGCGGCGATTCACCAGGCTGATACCAGGAATGGCGGGAATGACCTATGAGGAGAGACTATGTAGTTTAGGGATGTACACACTGGAGTTTAGAAGATTGAGAGGGGACCTCATAGAAGTGTATAAAATTCTGACAGGTCTAGACAGACTGGATGCAGAAGGAATGTTTCCCTTGGCGGGTGAAAACAGAACTAGAGGACATAATTTAAGGATAAGGGCTAAACCATTTAGGACAGAGATGAGGGGGAATTTCTTCACTCAGAGAGTGGTGAACCTGTGGAACTCATTGCCACAGAGGGCAGTGTACGCCAGCTCATTAAATATATTTAAGAGGGAATTAGATATATTTCTACGGGCAAAAGGGGTTAAGGGTTACGGAGAGAAGGCGGGGACGGGATACTGAATTAAAGGATCAGCCATGATCTCATTAAATGGCGGAGCAGGCACGAAGGGCCGAATGGCCTACTCCTGCTCCTATCTTCTATGTATCTATGTATCTGTGTACCCTTGGGGACGGCCAGTGTGTCCTTCTCCTCTATACCAAGTTTCCTGTAAAATGATAATATCCAGATCTTTAGTTTCATCTATGAACTCTGGGGTCCTACTCTTCACGTCGAGCACCGAAGAGCGTAGACCTTGGATATTCCAGGTCGAAATATATAAGGACTTCATGTTAAGTTTGATCTTTTACTATGATAGGTTAAAGAATGATATGTGCTTGTCGTGTCTAAATGGGGGAAAAAAGATCATCTCAATTGTCTATAAATGCTAATACTACTTGGTTACAACTCTTTCTAGTAACTAGTCCTTCATTTTTTTTCATTTTCTGATCCATAAGGCAGAAGTAGGTGCTGCTGCACGTCTGCTTAGTGTCTCTTAATGGATTGTCTCTGCCTGAGGTATTGCGTACGCCCTGTGCATCTCTCCCTCTGTCTGGCTGGGGGCGGTCCTGTTCCCCTGTAGGACAGGAGTGGTGCAGGTCTGATATTGTTGTTGTGCATGGGGATCCTCTCTGGTCCCGGTTGGTGTGGTGGTGGTCTCTGTAGTAGTCCTGGTATGTACCCCGCTGATCTCTGGTGGTCGGGGTGGGGGGGGTCCTCCTGGAGTCTGGGTATGGACCCGGATAAAAGCGACGTCCTTCAGGGCTTTAGCAAAGATCGATATTTGTTTCCTGTGGATGTGGACGCAGTCGTGAAGACATTCCACATCGAGGGTGGGGTGTTGGGCCAGGTGCACGTTGTGTTTTAATTCACAGTCTCTTGCTATGCTGGCATTTATCTCATGAATTGTTTTGTTGTTAAAGTCTGTTCTCGGCAATATTGTGGAAACAGTGATTCTAGTGTTTGGGAATGTATTGCTTGCCTTCTCAATCACTGCTCTGAGCGATGTTGCTACCCCTTTCTGCTGGGCCTTTAGGTCATTTGTGCCAGTGTGTATTATTATGTGTTGGGGGGAGCCTAATCGGGTTTTGGTCAGCCATTCCAGGGCTCTGTCTGTTGTTGGGCACCGGATCTTTTTTACTATATGTCTAGGGAAGAGCTTTTTCTCCCATAGAAATTTCCCATTTGAGTCTATGAGTATTACGATGTCAGCCTTGTTGGTGTTTACTGTCTGGTGGCTTTCGCCTGGACTCATAGGGTGTGTGTTGGACTGGGGTGGTCGTGTCTGGTGTGTGCGCTCCTCTTGTGAGTGGCTCGCTTGTGGTTCCACAGTGGTGGGGGAAGACTGAGCTTCAGTATGCTGGTCGGTCTGTGTGGCACCCCTTGTATTGTGTGTCTGCTGCTGTTCATAGAATCACAGAAACCCCACAGTGCAGATAGAGGCCATTTCGGCCCATCGAGCCTGCACCGACACATATCCCACCCGATCCCCGTAACCCCTACACCAACACATATCCCACCCTATCCCCGTAACCCCACGTATTTAATCCCCCTAACACTAAGGGTCAATTTATCATAGTCAATCATCCTAACCCGCACATCTTTGGACTGTGGGAGGAAACCGGAGCACCCGGAGGAAACCCACGCAAACACGGGGAGAATGTGCAAACTCCACACAGACAGTCACCCGAGGCCGGATTCGAACCCGGGTCCCTGGCGCTGTGAGGCAACAGTGCTAACCACTATGCCACCGTGCTGCCCTGTTGTTCAGTGTGGGAGTGCAGCTGTTCAGTCGGGCTCTGTATTGTCTTATCTCTAGCCTCTGGCTGCTGGTCTAATGGTGCTATCTCTCCTCTATGGCTCTCTTTGTTTTCCTGCAGCTCTTTCACCTGATTCCCAAGTAGATTCAGCTCTCTCCTGTATCTCTCCCTCTCTTGCTTTTGTTCATGTTTCAGTTTAAGGACCTCCTCTCTAAGTTTAACCAGCTCTGTCTCCAACTGGTTAAATTTATCCTTTAGTTGTATCTGGCTGTGTGATCCCGGGGTATGTGTCTGGTTGGCGCTGGAGGGCTCACTCACTTCCTGGCTAGGTTGCTCTTCTCTTGGTGAGCTGGAGGTGGTAGGGGGAGTATGTGTGGCTTCCTCCCTGGTAATTACGCTGGGGTTAGTCAGCTGTACCATGTGGCTGTGGGGCCCCGGGGTGAGTGTCTGGTTAGAACTGTGTGGCTCGTTCACCTCCTGACCAGGCTGATTTACTCCTGCTGAGTTGTCAATGGTGGGGGGAGTGCGAGTCGCTTTTCCCGTTAGCCACTCTGGGGCTGTTCCTTCCCCTCTCAGTTATTTCTTTCAGTGTCTCGAAGGCCGTTTCAAAGTCGTCGAGGTTGCCTTGCACCAATATTGTTCCGTTATCGTACATGTTGACAGTCGTGGTTGCACTGTTCGGGTCCCCTGGTTTCTTAATTTTCAGTTTGGTCCCATTAGCGGTTCTTTCCTGCTTAACCCTGGTATAGTGTGATTTTATTGCTGTGATCCAAGCCGCTGACTGATCGGAGTAAAAAATGAGATTACACTTTTTCCCAGTGCTGTACCAGTCAGCAAAAAGAGTTTCTGGTTTTTCTCTCAGCTGCTCATTCTTGATCGATTTTTTAGCATTTTTTTTGGTGTTGGGGGGAATCTGGAAGAGGTTGCTCTCAGTGTGCCTCGTGAGCTGCTGTGGCTCCTCTGATTCGCTCATTTTTAGTATTTTTGAGGTAGAAATTATTGTTGACCTTAGAATGCGCTTTTCTGGGGCCCCGGGTTTGGTGTTTCCCTCTCCCTGCTCGCGAACTTTCCCAGGCCCCGGATCCGCTTGCTCTCCAGGCCCTCCCCAGGCCCCGTACTCACTGTCCTGGTCTGCGTCTGGGATTTGCCGTTTCCTGGTGTCTCCCGGCTGCTCCCCTCCCCCTCAGGGGTCTCTGAGCCTCTGTCTTGGCCCAGCTCCTCGGACCTTTCCCTGGCTTCAGGCTCCCTCCGCAGGACCCGTACTCACTGTCTGCGTCTGGGAGCTGCTGCCTCATGGTGCCTTCGGGCTGCTCCCCTCTCCCTCAGAGGTCTCCAGGCCTCTGTCTCGGCCTGGCTCCTCGGGCCTTTCCCGGGCTTCTGGCTTTGTGTCCCGGCCGCCGCTCGGCTCTGTGTCCCGGCCGCCGCTCCGGCTCTGTGTTCCGGCCGCCGTTCAGAGTTAGTGTTGCGGCCGCCGCTCGCATACTCTATTTTCCTCCCTCTTAATTAATCCCTTTGTCCTCCTTTGTTGAATCCTAAATTGCTCCCAATCCTCAGGTTTACTGCTTTTTCTGGCCAATTTATATGTCCTCTCCTCTCCTCATACGTCATTCCTGCCATCCCAGGTATCAGTCTGGTGAATCGTCGCTGCACTCCCTCCATGGCAAGAACATCCTTCCTCAGATGAGGCGACCAAAACTGCACACAATACTCAAGGTATGGTCTCACCAAGGTCCTGTACAACTGCAGCAAGACATCCTTGCTCCTGTACTCGAATCCTCTCGCTATGAAGGCCAACATACCATTTGCCTTCTTAACCGCCTGCTGCACCTGCATGCTTACCTTCAGTGACTGGTGCACAAGGACACCCCAGGTCTTGTTGCACGTCCCCTTCTCCCAATCTATTGCCGCTCAGATAATAATCTGCCTTCCTGTTTTTGACACCAAAGTGGATAACCCCGCATTTATCCACATTATAGTGCATTTGGCATGCATCTGCCCAATCACCCAATCTGTCCAAATCATACTGGAGTTTCTCGGCATCCTCCTCACAGCACACACGCCCACCCAGCTTTGTGTCATCTGCAAACTTGGAGATATTACATCTAGTTCCCTCGTCTAGATCATTAATATATATTGTGAATACCTGGGGTCCTAGGACTGATCCCTGCGGTACCCCACTAGTCACTACCTGCCACTCGGAAAAAGACCCGTTTATTCCAACTCTTTGCTTCCTGTCTGCCAACCAGTTCTCTATCCACGTCAGTACCTTACCCCCAATCCCATGTGCATTAACTTTACACGCTAATCTCTTATGCGGGACCTTATCGAAAGCCTTCTGAAAGTCCAAATACACCACATCCACTGGTTCTCCCTTATCTATTCTACCAGAACCTTATTAATATGTTTCTTTGCATTGTAGCCTGTATTTTGGCTTTTAGGACCGACATCAATGAGACTAAGCTCAAGTCTGAAGGACTAAAGAAACAGGTTAGGAGTCAGGATGACTTCTACGTCTTGAAGTCCACTGGTCTACTCGACAATAGACTCGAGTCCAGCACCAATAGTTTTCTTTGAAGACTAAACAGATCTACAAACTGGGCCGGTGTAGGCTCTGTATGACATTAATGTTGCCCATGATAATTAGAACTTAGCATTCTTGAAAGTCTCAGTCGCAGCTTTTCCAACTATCACTGTGTGCATCATGGGATGAGGAACAACCAAATGATAAAACTCACTCCCAAATTCTTAAGAGACATTGATCCTTTAATTCAACTTTTGCTGGTTTTCATAGATTCTCTATTTCTCCTTCAGCTCCCTTAATTCACTGCATTTTCTAGGTCAAAGTTCATTATCAACTTGGCTGACATTTTACTTCACTCCCGGATTTACTACTCTGCTGGTTCTAAATTGGACCCCTCTTAGCTGACTGGTCACTGCTCCAGGTTTCTTTGCACCTCATCTACACCTCATTCCACTACTGCTTCCTGGTCCTCAGACTCTGATGTTTCCATTGATCATCATATCTTATCTGTGCCTATTCACGAGCACAACCTTGGCTGCTACTCCAGACCTGAGCTTACTTCTATTTTTATTTTCGCCCTCCCGAGTCCTGCTCTTGTCCTCTTCCCCTCACCAGGGCATGCTACCTTCTATGGCTATGTCACATTTCATCGCCCCCTTCTCCAGCACCACACCTCCTTTGATCCCTCCTTCCACAGTGTACTTCCTCTCCTGCAGCCATCTAAAGCACAAATCTCTCATGAGCAAGTCCACAGATTATCTGCCACAAGCTCTCCCACAGTAGCCATCACTCAACTACCTCATCTTCCGCTCCTGCCAGCCATTTCGCCCAGTACACTGCTTGGGAGTTAATTTCTCCAACCGTGTCCACATCCTGCTTCCCTTCTTCCGCCACTGGCCCCTGACCCCGCTGGCAGATAGACAATCACCACCACCTCCATATATCGCTCCAAGCTGTTTGCTCACTCACAAAACTAGTCCCTTGCCATACAAATCCTCATCATGTATGATCTTATTTACATCCTGGCAATGAAAGATACATGGCTCGTGGGTGGCAACATTTTTCTCGTTACATAAGCCTGCCCACGTGGCTACAGTCTCCACCACCTGCCCCACTCAAATTACCATGGTGGCAGCTCTCCTCTACTCCTCCAGCCCCTTGTTCTTAAAGAAACTCACTCACTTCCGTCTCTCATACATTTCATTTAAAATCCAATCATCTACCACTCCCAAGTCTCATATTAATATCCTCTCCTTTAACCTTTGCATCAAGTGACCAACACTTCAACTCCACTAGCCTTCTCTCCTCTGACTTCACTGCACTCATGTCCACTCAATCTAATTTTTCATAAATTTAGTCTACTCATATCCTTGGTCTCCCCCTTAACCTTGCCATCTGTTCTGACGTCTCTGCACCCGAGGTCTTGATCACTGACCACTTCCAGGTGAAACAGCGATTTACTTGTACTTCTCGCAATCTAGTATACTGTATTTGCTGCTCACGATGCGGTCTCCTCTACATTGGGGAGACCAAATGCAGATTGGGTGACCGCTTTGCGGAACACCTCCGTTCAGTCCGTAAGGGTGACCCCGAGCTTCCGGTCGCCTGTCATTTTAATTCACCACTCCATTCCCACTCGGACCTCACCGTCCTTGGCCTCTTGTATTGTTCCACGGAAGCTCAACGTAAACTCGAGGAACAGCACCTCATCTTCTGATTAGGCACTCTGCAGCCTTTCGGACTCAATATCGAGTTCAACAATTTCAGATGATAACCTTGGCCCCTATTACACATTTTTTCTTGTAATTTTTCCACTCCTTCCCCCCCCCCCTTTCCTTTTGTTTCTCTCTCACACCTGGCTGCTATCTCTTGCCCTGCCAGTACACTTTACACCTAATCTCAGCCTATTACCATCTCGTCTAGCTCTTTTGTTTCTTTCACTTCTTTTGTCCGATCGCAGCCCTGCCTTCGATCTGTTTTCTTTTCTTTCCAGTTTTGAAGAAGGGTTCGACCCGAAACGTCAACTCAAATTTCTCTCCACGGATGTTGCCTGACCTGCTGAGTTTTTCCAGCATTTTCTGTTGTTATTTCACACTACACTATGTTTTGCTCTCCTCAGCCAAAACCACGTACTACTCCAGGATAATTTCCAAGGGAAGAGCCACTCTATGCTTCTCATTTCCATGACTAACCATCTTCTTAAGTCTCCCTTTCCCTCCTGCCTCTGCACTTACCTCAAAACACCAAATGCGAGAAGCCCATGTATTTCTTCATTTTAACATAGAAATTTAAAACTATATAAACTGTAGTTAACAGAAGCCAGTGGCAGTTAATGGTCTGTCAGGTTTAAGTGCTTGACTTGAATAGACGCTAATCACCAGGAGCAGGGGGGCTGAATCATCACTTGTAAATTGGGTGAGGCTGCAAGTGTATAAAAGTAAACATTTCTGCAGAGCACAGAGCAGGATTAAATGGAGTGGACTTGAACAGAGTGCTTTGGTTGGGAATTTGGGAAGAGTGGGGATTTGAAGGGGGGGGGGGGGGGGGGGAGTTGCTGATTTTTACCTACACTACTTGTAGTGCTTTGTGTTATAGGTAGGTATTTATGTTACAGGTAGGTATTTAATTTCAGCACCCTTAACTTAATCTAGATCAAGCAAGTAGTCAGGAAACTACACTGTAAACTAAGTTACATAAATACAAATTAAATAAATCAAGGTCATGTAGGGATGGCAGTGCAGGCGGTGTGCCGCAACTGCAGCACGTGGGAGTTTGTGGAGAGCACTGTGATCCCGGACAACCATGTTTGCAGTAAGTACCTGCATCTTGAGAAACTTCAGATCAGAGTTTTTGAGCTGAAGTCTAAGGTGAATACATTGTGGGGCATCAGGGATGGGGAGAGTTACCTGGACACTTTGATCTAGGAGGCAGTCACACCCCTTAGGTTAGGTAGTGGTACAGGTCTGGTTAGTGGTCAGGGACAGGACGGTGTGACTGCAACTCAGGCAGGTAAGGGCACCCCAGGTGCAGTGCTGGAGGAGCCTCGGCCTTTGCCCTTGTCCAACAGCTATGAGGGTCTTGCTGCCTGTGTGGATGAGGGAAAAGCCTGTAGGATGGATGAGCAGGCTGAAAATTGCAGGAGGCCATTCAAGGGGGGGGGGGGGGAGTGAAAGGGAATGTAGTTGTGGTAAAGAAAGAAAGACTTGCATTTACAGGAAACTTTCGTTTAACCGGAGGTTAAATGTCCGGAAAGCTCTATCTACCGGCAAAATTCAGGAGCCGTTTCCTATAAGTTTTTTTACTTCTCGTTGCTTTTTTTTTCCAGTCAGGCTCTGCAAGGTCTAGCTGAAGCTGTTGCTTAGCTACAGACGCTTTTAAGCTGCGGCCGACTGTTTTGAAGCTGTTGCTAAGCAACAGGGTTTGTTGATTCACACGGAGCTCAAAAGTTCCGTATGTTTTAACATTTGCGCTGGTTTCTACGGCAGTTTTGATGGTACGGCACCAGCTCGGTCCCATCAGTGCCGGATACCAGAAAGTTTCCTGTATATAGCTCCTTTCGCGACCACCGGACGTCTCAAAGCGTTTTCCAGCCAATGAAGTACTTTTTGAAGTGGAGTCACTGCTGTAATGTGGGAAACGCAGCAGCCAATTTGCGCACAATAAGCTCCCACGAACAGCAATGTGATAATGACCAGATAATCTGCTTTAGTGATATTGGCCAGGTCCCGGGCATAACTCCCCTGCTCTTCTTCGAAATAGTGCCATGGGATCTTTTACGTCCACTTGAGAACACAGACGGGGGCTCGGTTTAACATCTTATCAGAAAGACGGCACCTCCAACAGTGCAGCACTCCCTCAGCACTGCACTGGAGTGTCAGCCTAGCTTTATGTGCTCAAGTCCCTGGAGTGAACCCACAACCTTCTGACTCAGAGGCGAGTGTACTGCCAACTGAGCCACAGCTGACACATAGGGTACAGTATAGTCAGGGGGATAGATACTGTTCTCTGCAGCCGTGACCAAAAGTTCCGAAGGTTGTGTTGCCTGCCCGGTGTTGGAAGGGGAGTTGGAGGATCCAGTTGTCGTGGTCCACGTAGGAAGCAACGATATAGGTAGAACTAGGAATGAGGTTCTGCTGAGGGAGTTTGAGGAGCTAGGATCCAAATTAAAAAGCAAAACCGCAAAGGTAATAATCTCTGGGTTGTTACCTGAGCCACGCACAAATTGGCATGGGGACAAACAGATTAGAGGTTTAAATGCGTGGCTCAAAGAGTGGTGTGGGAGGAAGGGGTTTCGGTTCATGGGCCACTGGCACCAGTACTGGGGAAAGAGGGAGCTGTTCCGTTGGGACGGGCTCCACTTAAACCGGGCTGGGACCAGTGTCCTGGCGAACCGAATAACTAGGGCAGTAGACAGGGCTTTAAACTAATGAAGGGGGTGTGGGAGGATTCAGGAAAGAGTAAATTTAAAAGCAGCGAGAGAAATATCAAGGCTCTAGAGCAGAGTAGAGTTCTGGGTAAAAATAAATAGAGTGGGTCAGGAAGGGACAGAGAGAGTAACAAAGGGAATAAGGCATCAGTGACTAAGGTGACATCAGGGAAAAAGAGAAATAAGTCAAAGCTAAAGGCACTATATCTGAATGCACGAAGCATTCGCAACAAAATAGATGAATTAATAGCGCAGATAGAAATTAACAGGTTTGATCTAATAGCCATAACGGAGACATGGTTGCAAAGTGGCCAAAGTTGGGAACTAAATATTCCAGGATACATAAATTTTAGAAGGGATAGGCAAAATGGAAAAGGAGGAGGGGTAGCCCTGATATTAAAGGATGGGATAAAGACAGTAGAGAGAAAGGATCTTAGCTCTGAAAATCAAGAAGTAGAATCAGTTTGGGTGGAGCTAAGAAACAGCAAGGTGCAGAAGACATTGGTGGGAATTGTTTACAGGCCCCCAAACAGTTGTAATGTAGGGCAGAGTATAAATCAGGAAATTAGAGGCGCTTGCTACAAGGGTAATACAGTAATCATCATAGAATCACAGAAAGTTACAGCATGGAAGGAGGCCATTTCGGCCCATCGTGTCCGCGCCGGCCAACAAAGAGCTATCCAGCCTAATCCCACTTCTTGGTCCGTAGCCCTGCAGGTTAGAGCATCCCAAGTGCATGTCCAAGTACTTTTTAAATGTGGTTAGGGTTCCTGCCTCTACCACTCTTTCAGGCAGTGAGTTCCAGACCCCCCACAACCCTCTGGGTGAAGAAATTTCCCCTCAAATCCCCTCTAAACCTTCCACCAATTACTTTAAATCTGTGCCCCCTGGTTTTTGACCCCTCTGCTAAGGGAAAAAGGTACTTTCTATCCACTTTATCCATGCCCCTCATAATTTTATACACCTCAATAAGGTCTCCCCTCAGCCTCCACTGTTCCAAGGAAAACAGACCCAGCCTATCCAGTCTTTCCTCATAGCTAAGATTCTCTACTCCCGGCAACATCCGTGTAAATCTCCTCTGTACCCTCTCTAGTGCAATCACATCTTTCCTGTAATGTGGTGACCAGAATTGCACGCAGTACTCTAGCTGAGGCCTAACTAGTGTTTTATACAGTTGAAGCATAGCCCCCCTGCTCTTGTATTCTATGCCACGGCTAACAAAGGCAAGCATTCCGTATGCCTTCTTAACTACCTTATCTGCCTGGCCTGCTACCTTCAAGGATCTGTGGACATGCACTCCCAAGGTCCCTTTGTTCCTCTACACTACTCAATTCCCTTTCCTTGTAAGCCCTCCCCAAATGCATTACCTCACACTTCTCTGTATTGAATTCCATTTGCCACTGTTCTGCCCACCTGACCAAATTATCATGAGGGACTGTAATCTACATATAGATTGGGCAAACCAAATTTGCAGCAATAGTGTGGAGGAAGATTTCATAGAATGTGTGACGAGTATGTTGAGGAACCAACTATGGAACAGGCTATTTTAGATCTAGTATTGTGCAACGAGAAAGGGTTAATTAATAACCTTGTAGTAATTGGAAGGATGTTCTTGCCATGGAAGGAGTTCAGCGGGGATTCGCCAGGCTGATACCTGGGATGGCAGGACTGACGTATGAGAAGAGATTGGGACGATTGGGCTTGTGCTCGCTGGAGTTTAGAAGAATGAGAGGGGATCTCATTGAAACTTATAAAATTCTGGCAGGACTGGACAGACTAGAGCCAGGGAGGATGTTCCCGATGGTCGGGGAGTCCAAAACCAGGGGTCACAGTCTAAGGATAAGGGGTAGGCCTTTTAGGACAGAAATTAGGAGGAATTTCTTCACCCAGAGAGTGGTGAAACTGTGGAATTCTCTACCACAGAAGGCAGTAGAGGCCAATACATTAAATATATTCAAGAAGGAGTTGGATATATTTCTTAAGGCTAAAGGGATCAAGGGGTATGGGGAGAAAGCAGGGACCGGGTACTGAACTTGGATGATCAGCCATGATCGCATTGAATGGCGGAGCAGGCTCGAGGGGCCGAATGGCCTACTCCTGCTCCTATCTTCTATGTATGTTAGTAAAGGGGTCTTTAGGGAAGAGTGACCATAATATGATAGAATTTTATACTGAGTTTGAAAGTGACTTAGTTAAATCAGAAACTAGGGTCTTAAATCTAAACAAAGCAAACTACGTAGGTATGAGGGGAGAGTTGGCGAAGGTAGATTGGGAAACTACATTGTGTGACAGTGGACAAACAACGGCTAACACTTAAAAAAGTAATACATAATTTACAACAAATATACATTCCTTTAAGGCACAAAACCCCACAGAAAAAAAGTGGTCCAACCATGGCTAACAAGAGAAGTTAAAGATAGTATTAGATAAAAGGAAGAGGCTTATAATGCTGTCAAAAATAGTAAGTCTGAGGATTGGGAGGATTTTAGAATTCAGCAAAGGAGGTACCAAGAAATTGATAAAGAAAGGGAAAATAGAATGAGAGTAAACTAGCGAGAGACATAAAAACAGATCGTAAAAGCTTCCATAGATATGTAAAATGGAAAAGATTACCGAAAGTAAATATGGGTCCCTTACAGGTTGAGACAGGAGAAATTATAATGGGAATAAGGAAATGGCAGAGAAATTAAACAAATACTTTGTGTCTGTCTTCACGGAAGACGCAAAAAACTTCCCGGAAATAGTGGACAACCAAGGGTCTAGCAAGAATGAGGAGCTGAAAGATATTCATATTAGTAAACAAGCAGTACTGGAAAAATTAATGGGACTGAAAGCCGATAAATCCCCTGGACCTGATGGCCTACATCCTCGGGTTTTGAAAGAGTTGGTTATAGAGATAGTGGATGCATTGGTTGTCATTTTCCAAAATTCATAGATTCTAGAATGGTTCCCACGGATTGGAAGGTAGCAAATGTAACCCCACTATTTAAGAAAGGAGGGAGAGAGAAAACAGGGAACTACAGACCAGTTAGCCTGACATCAGTAGTAGGGAAAATGCTAGAATCTATTATTAAGGACGTGGTAACAGGGAACTTAGAAAATAATAATAGGATTGGGCAGAGTTAACATGGATTTATGAAAGGGAAATCGTGTTTGACAAATCCGTTAGTTTTTTGAGGTTGTAACTATTAGAATAGATAAGGGGGAACCAGTGGATGTGCTGTATTTGGATTTTCAGAAGGGATTCGATAAGGTGCCACACAAAAGGTTATTGAACAAAATTAGGGCTCCTGGGATTAGGGGTAATATACTAGCATGGACTGAGGATTAGTTAACAGACAGAAAATAGAGAGTAGGAATAAACGGGTCATTTTCGGGTTGGCTGGCTGTAACTAGTGGGGTGCCGCAAGGATCAGTGCTTGGGCCTCAGCTTTTCACAATCTACATCAATGATTCGGATGAGGGGACCAAATGTAATATATCCAAGTTTGCTGATGATACAAAGCTGGGTAGGAATATAAGTTGTCATAGAGTAATACAGCACGGATAGAGGCCCTTCGGCCCATCGTGTCCGCGCCGGCCATCAAGCCCTGTCTAATCTAATCCCATATTCCAGCATTTGGCCCGTAGCCTTGTATGCTATGGCATTTCAAGTGCACATCCAAATGCTTCTTAAATGTTGTGAGGGTTTCTGCCTCCACAACCCTTTCAGGCAGTGAGTTCCAGACTCCAACCACCCTCTGGGTGAAAAAGTTCTCTCTCAAATCCCCTCTAAACCTCCCGCCCTTTACCTTGAATCTATGCCCCCTAGTTATTGACCCCTCTACTAAGGGGAAAAGCTCCTCAGCATCCATCCTATCTATGCCCCTCATAATTTTGTACACCTCAATCATGTCCCCCCTCAGCCTCCTCAGCTCCAAGGAAAACAAACCCAACCTGCCCAGTCTCTCTTCATAGCTGAAGCGCTCCAGCCCTGGTAACATCCTGGTGAACCTCCTCTGCACCCTCTCTAACGCGATCACATCCTTCCTGTAGTGTGGCGACCAGAACTGCACACAATATTCCAGCTGTGGCCTAACCAGTGTTTTATACAGCTCCATCATAACCTCCTTGCTCTTATATTCTATGCCTCGGCTAATGAAGGCAAGTATCCCATATGCCTTTTTTACCACCTTATCCACCTGTTCCGCCGCCTTCAGGGATCTGTGTACTTGCACACCCAGATCCCTCTGACCCTCCGTCTTGCCTAGGGTCTTTCCATTCATTGTGTATTCCTTTGCCTTGTTAGTCCCCCCAAAGTGCATCACCTCGCACTTTTCCGGGTTAAATTCCATTTGCCACTGTTCCGCCCATCTGACCAACCCATCTATATCGTCCTGCAGACTAAGGCTACCCTCCTCGCTATTTACCACCCTACCAATTTTTGTATCATCCGCGAACTTACTGATCATACCCTTTACATTCATATCCAAGTCATTAATGTAGACCACAAACAGCAAGGGACCCAGCACCGATCCCTGTGGTACCCCACTGGCCACAGGCTTCCAGTCACAAAAACAACCTTCGACCATCACCCTCTGCCTTCTGCCACTAAGCCAGTTTTGTATCCAATGTGCCAAGGCACCCTGGATTCCATGGGCTCTTACCTTCTTGACCAGTCTCCTGTGCGGGACTTTATCGAAGGCCTTACTGAAATCCATGTATACCACATCCACTGCGTTACCCTCATCCACACACCTAGTCACCCCCTCAAAAAATTCAATCAAATTAGTCAGACATGATCTTCCCTTGACAAAGCCATGTTGACTATCCCTGATTAATCCTTGCCTCTCCAAGTGGAGACAAATTTTGTCCCTCAGGATTTTTTCCAATAATTTTCCTACCACTGATGTTAGGCTCACTGGCCTGTAGTTCCCCGGTTTTTCCCTACTACCCTTCTTGAATAATGGTACTACATTAGCGGTTCTCCAGTCCTCTGGCACATCCCCTGTGGCCAGAGAGGTCCTGAATATATGTGTTAGAGCCCCCGCAATCTCCTCCTTTGCCTCACACAGCAGCCTGGGATACATTTCATCCGGGCCTGGGGATTTATCCATTTTTAGGCCAGCTAAAACCGCCAATACCTCCTCCCTCTCGATGTTAATATGTTCGAGCATATCACAGTCCCCCCGCCCTATTTCTATGTCTACATCGTCCTTCTCCATAGTGAAAACAGATGCAAAAAATTCATTTAGAACCCCTCCTACATCTTCCGGCTCCACACACAGATTGCCACTTTTGTCCCTAATGGGCCCTATTTTTTCCCTAGTTATCCTCTTACCCTTAATATACTTATAAAACATCTTCGGATTTTCCTTTATTTTGCTTGCCAGTGTTATTTCATGGCCCCTCCTTGATCTCCTAATTTCTTTTTTAAGTATCCCCCTGCACTTTTTGTACTCCTCTAGGGCTTCCTCCGTCTTTAGCCTTTTGTATCTGCCAAAAGCCCTCCTTTTTTTCCTAATCCATTCTCGTATATCCCCTGACATCCAAGGTTCCCTGTGGTTTTTGGAACCACCCTTGACCTTTATGGGAACATGTTGCCATTGTATGATCTCAATCTCCCTTCTGAAAGCCTCCCATTGCTCCGATGCGGATTTTCCTACAAGTAGCTGATCCCAGTCCATTTTGGCCAGATCCTGCCTTATCCTATTAAAATCGGCCTTCCCCCAATTTAGAACCTTTATTTCCGGCCCATCCCTGTCCTTTTCCATGACCACCTTAAATCTTACCATATTATGGTCACTATCACCAAAGTGCTCACCTACTAGCACTTTTTCCACTTGGCCGGCCACATTCCCTAGAATTAGGTCCAGTACCGCCCCCTCTCTTGTAGGACTTTCTACATGCTGGCTCAAAAAGCTCTCCTGGATGCACTTTAAGAATTCTACACCCTCTGAGCCTTTCACACTCTGACTATCCCAGTTAATATTGGGGAAGTTGAAATCCCCCATTATTATTACCCTATTATTTGCACATTTCTCTGAGATTTGCCTACATATCTGTTCCTCTATCTCCCCCTGACTGTTTGGAGGCCTATAGTACACTCCCAGCAAAGTGCTTGCCCCCTTTTTGTTTTTAAGCTCCACCCATATGGCCTCATTAGAGGACCCTGCTAATATATCATCCCTCCTTACTGCAGTAATTGACTCCTTAATTAATATTGCGACACCCCCTCCTCTTATACCTCCCCCTCTGTCTCGCCTGAAGATTCTGTACCCCGGAATATTGAGCTGCCAGTCTTGCCCTTCCCTCAACCATGTCTCCGTGATAGCAACAATATCATACTCCCATGTGTTTATCAACACCTTCAGTTCATCCACCTTATTTGCAAGACTCCTTGCATTAAAATAGATGCCATCCAGCCTTGCCCTTATATATTTGCCCTGTCTACCAAGCTGACTTGTTTTTTTCTCTATAATTGGCAGCACATCCCCCCCTATTTCAGCTCCCCTCTGTATCCCATCCCCCTGCCAAGTTAGTTTAAACCCCCCCCAACAGTGCTAGCAAACCTCCCCGCAAGGATATTTGTCCCGCTCTGGTTCAGGTGCAACCCGTCCGACTTGTACAAGTCCCACCTGTGAGGAGGCTTCAAGGGGATTTAGACAAGCTAAATGAATGGGCAAGAACATGGCAAATGGAATATAATGTCGAGAAATGTGAAGTTATCCACTTTGGTAGGAAAAACAGAAAAGCAGAGTATTTTTTAAATGGAGAGAGATTGGGAAATGTTGGTGTTCAGAGGGACCTGGGTGTCCTTGTACACAAATCACAAAGTTAACATGCAGGTACAGCAAACAATTAGGAAAGCAAATGGTATGTTGACCTTTATTACAAGAGGATTTGAGTATAAGAGTAAAGACGGCTTACTTTTTTAAAAATTTGTTTATGGGATGTGGGCGTTGCTGGCAAGGCCAATCAAGTGGGCTGCTTTGTCCTGGATGTTGTCGAGCTTCTTGAGTGTTGTTGGAGCTGCACTCATCCAGGCAAGTAGAGAGTATTCCATCACACTCCTTACTTGTGCCTTGTAGATGGTGGAAAGGCTTTGGGGAGTCAGGAGGTGAGTCACTCACTGCAGAATACCTAGCCTCTGACCTGCTCTTATTGCCACAGTATTTATGTGGCTGGTTCAGTTAAGTTTCTGGTCAAAGGTGACCCCCAGGATGTTGATGGTGCAATTACTGCAATTATATAGGGCCCTGGTGAGACCACACTTGGAGTAGTGTGTACAGTTTTGGTCTCCTTAGCTAAGGAAGGATATACTTGCCATAGAGGGAGTGCAACAAAGGTTCACCAGACTGATTCCTGGGATGGGGGGATTGTCCTATGAGGACAGAGTGAGTGGACTCGGCCTATATTCTCTAGAGTTTAGAAGAATGAGAGGTGGTCTCATTGAAACATACAAAATTCTTACAGGGCTTGACAGGGTAGATGCAGGGAGGATGTTCCCCCTGGCTGGGAAGTCTAGAACCAGAGGTCGCAGTCTCAGAATAAGGGGTCAGACATTTAGGGCCGAGATAAGGAGAAATTTCTTCACTCGGAGGGTGGTGAATCTTTGGAATTCTCCACCCCAGAGGGCTGTGGAGGCTCAGTCGTTGTGTATATTCAAGACAGAGATCGATAGATTTTTGAATATTAAGGGAATCAAGGGATATGGGGATAGTGCAGGAAAGTGGAGATGAGGTAGAAGATCAGCCATGATCTTAATGAATGGTGGAGCCGGCTTGAAGGGCCAAATGGCCTACTCCTGCTGCTATTTCTTATGTTCATTTGCAAGAATAAGGCCATGCATCCAGTTGCCTTCATTGTGACCCCCTTCCTCTCAACTTCAGCTCCCAATCTTCCCCAGTATTTTACACACATAGCCCAGTTTCTTCTGCAGTTACTCCCCCATTTTCTCCCCTGCCTTCTCCAAGCTCAGTTCATATGAGATCCACCTCCTGCTCCTTCGATCCTCATTGAAACACAACTCTAGGCCAGTTAACTCCCCTTCCTGGTCCTCATGCTAGCAGACTGACAAATAATTCCTCTACTCAAGGACAGTTCATCTCCCTTTCAAAACCACCATCATCAAACCTTCCTCAAAAAACACTCAACCGATCTGTTCTCTCTAACTGGCACTCTATATCTAAACTTGCTTTCCTCTCCAAAGTCCTCGAATATTTTATCACCTAATGGTCCATGTCCATCGCTCCTAAAATTGTTTGCATCTCCCCAATCTGGCTTTTTCCATCTGACAGCACAACTTCCATGGATGAATGCAGCTCCAACAATACTCAAGAAGCTCAACAGCATCCAGGACAAAGCAGCCCACTTGATTGGCACTCCATCCACCACCTTAAACATTCACTCCCTCACCACCGGTGCACCATGGCTGCAGTGTGTACCATCTACAAGATGCACTGCAGCAACTCACCAAGGCTTCTTCTACAGCACCTCCCAAGCCCGCGACCTCTACCACCTAAAAGGTCATGGGCAGCAGGCGCATGGGAACACCACAACCTCCAAGTTCCCCTCCAAGTCACACACCATCCTGACTTGGAAATATATCGCTGGTCCTTCATCGTCACTGGTTCAAAATCCTGGAACCGCCTCCCTAACAATACTGTCGAAGTACCTTCACCACACGGACAGCAGCGGTTCAAGAAGGCAGCTCACCACCACCTTCACAAGGGCAACTAGGGATTGGTAATAAACGCAGGCCTTTCCAGTGACGCCCACATCCAGTGAATTAATAAAAAAGTGTCATGGCCGAAGTCCCGAGTGGCATCCTCTGTGACTGTGATGCATGGTCCCTTCTCAACCTTTGAATAGTACTCATTATGGTTGACTATGAAATCCTACAAAGTAGAAAAGTCACTCAGTCTGGAGCTCAAAGTAGAAAATTCACCCTGTCCAGATGCAATACTTCCTAGGTTGCTGAGTGAAGGAAGGATGGAGATAGGGGAGGCTCTGGCCACAATCTTCCAATTCTTTGTAGACATGGGAGCAGTATCAGAGGACTGGAGAACTGCAAATATTCCACCGCTGTTCAAAAAAGGAGTAATAAACCCGGCAACTACAGTGGTGGGGAAACTTTTAGAGGCAATAGTCAGAGACAAAATTAATTGTCACCTGAAAAAATATGGGTTAACAAATGACAGCCAGCGCGGATTTATTAAAGGCAAAATGTGTTTGTTCGACTAACTTGATTGAGTTCTTTGATGAAGTATGGGAGAGGGTGGATGAAGGTAGTGTGGTTGATGTGTATGCGTACTTTAAAAATGTTTTTTTTTTTATTCGTATATGGGATGTGGGCGTC
This sequence comes from Somniosus microcephalus, assembly GCF_052327205.1. Classification (NCBI taxonomy): domain Eukaryota; kingdom Metazoa; phylum Chordata; class Chondrichthyes; order Squaliformes; family Somniosidae; genus Somniosus; species Somniosus microcephalus. Next base: position 304,458,775 of record NC_140987.1, read on the forward strand.
GCTGGCAAGGCCAGCATTTATTGCCCATCCCTAATTTCACTCGAGAAGGTGGTGGGTGAGCCGCCTTCTTGAACCGCTGCAGTCCGTGTGGTGAAGGTACTCCCACAGTGCTGTTAGGGAGGGAGTTAGTCATAGAGTCATCCAGCACAGAAAGAGGCCCTTCGGCCCATCGTGTCTGTGCTGGCCATCAAGCCCTATGTATTCTAATCCCATTTTCCAGCACTTGGTCTGTAGCCTTGTATGCTGTGGCGTTTCAAGTGCTCATCTAAATGCTTCTTGAATGTTGCGAGGGTTCCTGCCTCTACCACCCTTTCAGGCAGTGAGTTCCAGATTCCAACCACCCTCTGGGTGAAAAAGTTTTTCCTCAAATCCCCCTCTAAACCTCCTGCCCCTTACCTTGAAACTATGCCCCCTGGTTATTGACCCCTCTACTAAGGGGAAAAGTTCCTTTCTATCTACACCCTTCATAATTTTGTACACCTCAATCAGGTCCCCCCTCAGCCTTCTCTGCTCCAAGGAAAACAACCCCAGCCTGTCCAGTCTTTCTTCATAGCTGAAGCGCTCCAGCCCAGGTAACATCCTGGTGAATCTCCTCTGCACCCTCTCCAAAGCAATCACATCCTTCCTATAGTGTGGTGACCAGAACTGCACACAGTATTCCAGCTGTGGCCTAACCAGCGTTTTGTACAGCTCCATCATAACCTCCCTGCTCTTATATTCTATGCCTCGGCTAATGAAGGCAAGTATCCCATATGCCTTTTTAACCACCTTATCCATCTGTTCTGCTGCCTTCAGGGATCTATGTACATGCACACCAAGGTCCTGCAACCTGTCTTTCCTAGGGTCTTACCATTCATTGTGTATTCCCTTGCCTAGTTAGTCTGTCCAAAATGCATCACCTCACACTTTTCAGGGTTAAATTCCATTTGCCACTGTTCCGCCCATCTGACCAACCCATCTATATCGTCCTGCAGACTGAGGCTACCCTCCTCGCTATTTACCACCCCACCAATTTTTGTGTCATCTGCAAACTTACTGATCATATCTTTTACATTCACATCCAAATCATTAATGTAGACCACAAACAGCAAGGGACCCAGCACCGATCCCTGCGGTACCCCACTGGACACAGGCTTCCAGTCACAAAAACAACCTTCGACCATCACCCTCTGCCTTCTGCCACTAAGCCAGTTTTGGATCCAATGTGCCAAGGCACCCTGGATCCCATGGGCTCTTACCTTCTTGACCAGTCTCCTATGCGGGACTTTATCGAAAGCCTTACTGAAATCCATGTATACCACATCCACTGCACTACCCTCATCCACACACCTAGTCACCCCCTCGAAAAATTCAATCAAATTGGTCAGACATGATCTTCCCTTGACAAAGCCATGCTGACTATCCCTGATTAATCCTTGCCTCTCCAAGTGGAGACTAATTCTGTCCCTCAGAATTTTTTCCAATAATTTCCCTACCACTGATGTTAGGCTCACTGGCCTGTAATTCCCTGGTTTATCCCTACTACCCTTCTTGAATAATGGTACTACGTTAGCTGTTCTCCAGTCCTCTGGCACATCCCCTGTGGCCAGAGGGGTTCTGAAAATTTATGTCAGAGCCCCTGCAATCTCCTCCTTTGCCTCACACAGCAGCCTGGGATACATCTCATCCGGGCCTGGGGATTTATCCACTTTTAAGCCTGCTAAAACCACTAGTACCTCCTCCCTCTCGATGCTAATATGTTCAAGTATATCACAGTCCCCCTGCCCGATTTCTGTGTCTACATCGTCCTTCTCCATAGTGAACACAGAGGCAAAAAATTCATTTAAAACCCCACCTACATCATCCAGCTCTACACAGATTGCCACTTTGGTCCCTAATGGGCCCTACTCTTTCCCTAGTTATCCTCTTGCCCTTAATATACTTATAAAACACCTTAGGATTTTCCTTTATTTTGCTCGCCAGTGTTATTTCATGGCCCCTCCTCGCTCTCCTAATTTATTTTTTAAGTATCCCCCTGCACTTTTTATACTCCTCTAGGGCTTCCTCTGTCTTTAGTCCTTTGTATCTGCCAAAAGCCCCCCTTTTTTTCCTAATCCATTCTCGTATATCCCTTGACATCCAAGGTTCCCTGGGCTTGTTGGTCCCACCCTTGACCTTTACGGGAACATGTTGCCATTGTACTCTCTCAATTTCCTTTCTGAAAGACTCCCATTGCTCCGATGTGGATTTTCCTACAAGTAGCTGATCCCAGTCCACTTTGGCCAGATCCTGCCTTATCATATTAAAATCGGCCTTCCCCCAATTTAGAACCTTTATTTCCGGTCCATCTCTGTCCTTTTTCATGACTACCTTAAATCTCACCGAATTATGGTCACTGTCACCAAAGTGCTCACCTACTAACACTTCTACCACTTGCCCGGCCACATTCCCTAGAATTAGGTCCAGTACCGCCCCCCTCTCTTGTAGGACTTTCTACATGCTGGCTCAAAAAGCTCTCCTGGATGCACTTTAAGAATTCTGCACCCTCTAAGCCTTTCACACACTGACTATCCCAATTAATATTGGGGAAGTTGAAATCCCCCACTATTATTACCCTATTATTTGCACATTTCTCTGAGATTTGCCTACATATCTGTTCCTCTATCTCCCCGACTGTTTGGGGGCCTATAGTACGCTCCCAGTAAAGTGCTTGCCCCCTTTTTGTTTTTAAGTTCTACCCATATGGCCTCATTAGAGGAACCTGTTAATATATCATCCCTCCTTACAGCAGTAATTGACTCCTTAATTAATATTGCGACACCCCCTCCTCTTTTACCCCCCCCCCTCTGTCTCGCCTGAAGATTCTATACCCCGGAATATTGAGCTGCCAGTCTTGCCCCTCTCTCAACCATGTCTCCATAATAGCAACAATATCATACTCCCATGTGTTCATCAACACCTTCAGTTCATCCACCTTATTCGCAAGACTCCTTGCATTAAAATAAATGCCATCCAGCCTTGCCCTACTCCCTTGTGCCATTACATATTTGCTCTGCCTTCCAAGCTGACTTGTTTTTTCCTCTATATTTGGCTGTACATCACCCCCTATTATAGCTCCACTCTGTATCCCATTCCCCTGCCAGGTTAGTTTAAACCACCCCCCCAACAGTGCTAGCAAACCTCCCCGCAAGGTTATTTGTCCCGTTCTGGTTCAGGTGCAACCCGTCCGACTTGTACAAGTCCCACCTTCCCCAGAAGCAGACCCAGTGATCCAGGAAACTAAAGCTCTCCGTCCTGCACCAACTCTTTAGCCATGCATTCATCTGCTCTATCCTCCTATTCCTATACTCACTAGCACATGGCACCGGGAGTAATCCAGAGATTACAACCTTTGAGGTCCTGCTCTTTAATCTGCTACCTAGCTCCCTAAATTCTTGCTGCAGGACCTCATCACTCTTCCTACCCATATCTAAATCATTAATGTACACTACAAACAGCAAAGGACCCAGCACCGATCCCTGCGGTACACCACTGGACACAGGCTTCCAGTCACAAAAACAACCTTCGACCATCACCCTCTGCCTCTTGCCACTAAGCTAATTTTGGATCCAATGTGCAAAATTGCCCTGGATCCCATGGGCTCTTACCTTCTTGACCAGTCTCCCATGCGGGACTTCATCAAAAGCCTTACTGAAGTCCATGTAGACTACATCAACTGCACTACCCTCATCCACACACCTAGTCACCCCCTTGAAAAATTTAACCAAATTGGTTAGACATGATCTCCCCCTGACAAAGCCATGCCGACGATCCTTGCCTCTCGAAGTGTAGACTAATTCTGTCCCTCAGAATGTTTTCCAATAATTTCCTTACCACTGATGTTGGGCTCACTGGCCTGTAATTCCCTGGTTTATCCCTACTACCCTTCTTGAATAATGGTACTACGTTAGCTGTCCTCTAGTCCTCTGGCACATCCCCTGTGGCCAGAGAGGTTCTGAAAATTTGTGTCTGAGCCCCTGCAATCTCCTCCCTTGCCTCACACAGTAGCCTGGGATACATCTCATCTGGGCCTGGGGATTTATCCACTTTTAAGCCCGCTAAAACCTCCTCCCTCTCAATGCTAATTTGTTCCAAGTATATCACAATTGTAAGATTCTCAAAATTAACAGATCCCCAAGACAATGGATAACCCTATTAAAAATGACTTTGGACCCTTGCTAAAAACTTCAGGAGGATAAAAGGGCATGTTGGGCCTAACAGGGAGATTCAAGGTCAAAAACAGACTTGGCATTTTAAAAGGACATGTTCAGGCATGTTTGGGGAAAAGGCTGCAACAAAGAATGGGATCTACCTATGCAGTTAGACAGTTTGAGTATTGGAGTTAATCAAGCTGTCTGGGGGAAACTGTAAACGTCACTCAGCCCCTATCAGACAATTTACATTATAACAATAGACCCACGGAAGAACAGCCTCATAGAACCCATCCAAAAACATGCATAAACCAAATCGTTTAGCCAACCTACAAAGAATCTCAGGCCCCCACAGGAAACTCAAAGCTTGAGGACAATTCACTACAATTAGATAAGAGCTCAACAGCTCAGGAAAACCATCCCGAAACTGCTTCTCACATTTTTAAACTTCAACAACCCATGGAACCACCCCGAAACCACTTTAAACAACTTAATCAGATTAGGAGGCCCCAATTAGTATAATTGAAAGCCTGTTTTCTAAAGACAGAGAAGTCAAGAAGTTCGAAAGACTCGTCAGGAAGGTTTCAGCAGAACAGTTCAAACAGTTGAAAACAGTTCAGCAAGATGGGAGTTCAAGAAGTACAGGGAGTTCCAAGTTCGAGTTCAGTACTCTCTGCAGTTCGAAGGAGTCTCGCAGAAGTTCTCTCTCTCTGGAAGCAGTTCAAACACAAGAAGAAACCGGAGCAACAGTTTCAGTGATCATCAGACACCTCGCGGCAACAAGGGCCTTACGAAACAACCAATCGAACATTACCATCAGCCAACCGGGTAATATTGGGCCACCGCGACCAAAGAAAACCAACTCGGAAGAAAACCGAAGATTCGCAAGTTTTTCCACTCTACAAACTATTCCTGCATTTGGTGAGCATTATCCCTGGTCCTTTAGAGTCCAACTTAGCTAGTAAGGTGGGATTGGGAGGGGTGAGGTATTTTTCTACTGTAATTCCCTCGTGTATATCGAAGTGTTTCCCCATGTTATTAGAGTGTTAAGATTGTGTTGTATTTTCTTTCTCAAATAAAACTCAAAGTTCTTGCACCAAAACCAGTTGTCTACTGCACGTTTATCACAACCCCCAAATAAGTCCAAGGTCTAGAACCAAGGGAGTGGGAGCGATTCGAACCGCTCATAAGTCAGAGGGGAAGCTGACCCCACACACCACCCCTTACATAATGGCGACCACGGCAGGACCTTGGCAAAAGGGGTGTGATGCAGTGGACACTGTTTTTGAGGAGAGAACTAAGATGGAAGAGAGGATTTCCTCTTATGTGTTCAAGAAAGTAAATATAACAAAGAAATGGGTGCTCAGTCTGTTGCGCGCTGAGCGTCCATGGACGCTGCAGTCAAATGGACTGAGAGCAAGGATCATAAAAAGTCTGTGGAGAAAGCCATCTGGTTCGTCTGCTCCCAGCGACAGATCCAGCTTTTAGACAAGCGCATTGAGGCACTAACAGAAGAGCTGCGGGAATCAACCTCCACCACCATCTTCCTTTGTGCTAGGTATGACTCCAGCCAGTGGAGCGTTTTTCCCCCCCGATTCCCATTGACTTCAGTTTTACTAGGGCCCCTTGATGCTACACTCGGTCAAATGCTGCCTTGATGTGAGGGGAGAGTGACTGCCCTTGACCTCTGGAATTCAGCTCCTTTGTCCATGTTTGGACCAAGGCTGTAACAAGGTCGGGAGCCGAATGGTATTGGCAGAACCCAAACTGGGCATCTGTGCGCAGGATATTGGTGGGTAAGTACCACTTGATAGCACTGTCGATGACACCTTCCATCACTTTGCTGCTGATTGAGTGTAGACTGATGGGGCGGTAATTGGCCGGGTTGGATTTGTCCTGCTATTTGTGGACAGGACATACCTGGGCAGTTTTCCACATTGTGAGATAGATGCCAGTGTTGTAGCTGTATTGGAACAGCTTGGCTAGAGGCGCAACTAGTTCTGGAGCACAAGTCTTCAGCATGATAGCCAGGATGTTGTCGGGGCCCATAGCCTCTGCTGTATCCAGTGTGCTCAGCCATTTCTTGATATCATGTGGAGTGAATCGGCTGAAGACTGGCTTCTGTGATGGTGGGGACCTCAGGAGTAGGCCGATATAGATCAACCACTTGGCACTTCTGGCTGAAGATGCTTGCAAATGCTTCAGCCTTGTCTTTTGCACTCACGTGCTGGGCTCCACCATCATTGAGGAATTGGGTTATTCATGGAGCCTCCTCCTCCCGTTAGTTGTTTAATGGTCCACCACCATTCACGACTGGATGTGGCAGGACTGCAGAGCTTTGATCTGATCCGTTGATTGTGGGATCGCTTAGCCCTGTCTATAGCATGCTGCTTCTGCTTTTTAGCGTGCATGTAGTCCTGTGTTGCAGCTTCCCCAGGTTGGCACCTCATTTTTAGGTACGTATGGTGCTGCTCCTGGCATGCTCTTCTACACTCATTATTGAACCAGGGTTGTCTCCTGGCTTGATGGTAATGGTAGAGCGAGGGATATCAAGAAAACCAAAGAAATCATTGTGGACTTCAGGAAGTCTAAAGGCGGAAGTCACACCCCCATCCACATCAATGGGGCTGTGGTGGAAAGGGTGGACAGCTTTAAGTTCCTCGGAGTCCACATCACGGAAGACCTCTCCTGGTCCCTCAATACCTCCTCTCTGGTGAAGAAGGCCCATCAGCGCCTATATTTCCTAAGGAGGCTGAAGGGATGTAACCTGTCACCCCTGATCCTCTCTAACTTTTACCGCTGCACAATAGAGAGCATCCTGACGAACTGTATCACAGTATGGTATGGCAGCTGTAGCTACGATGACCGGAAAGCCCTGCAGCGGGTAGTCAAAACTGCCCAACGCATTACCGGCACCCGACCAGAGAGCACATATACCAGAAACGCTGTTTACGGAGGTCACGGACCATCATCAAAGACCCTATCCACCCCAGCCACAGTCTGTTCGCCCTCCTGCCATCTGGGAGACGCTACAGATGCATTCGCACCCGTACGACCAGATTTAGGAACAGCTTCTTTCCCAGGGCTGTCATCCTACTGAACTCCACAAATAAACTCTAAAGCCTGCACATCTGCCAATGCACTTTATTATGGTTATGTTTATGTTAATGTATTACAAGCCAAATGTATGTTGAATGTTTAAATGTCTTAATCTAAATGTACACTCTCGGGAGCCGCAAGCCTACATTTCGTTGTACTGCACTTGTGCACTAACAATGACAATAAAGTTGATTATTATGATTATGATTATGCCAGGCCATGAGGTTACAGATTATGGTGGAATACAATTCTGCTGCTGCTGGCCCACAGCACCTCATGGATGCTCAGTTTTGAGCTGCTAGATCTGTTCTGAATCTATCCCACTTAGCACGATGGTAGTGCCACACAACACGATGGAGGGTGTCCTCAGTGTGAAGACGGGACTTCGTCTCCACAATGACTGTGCGGTGGTCACTGCTACCAATACTGTCATGGACAGATGCATCTGCGACAGATAGATTGGTGAGGACGAAGTCAAGTAGGTTTTACCCTCGTGTTGGTTCTCTCACCACCTGTCGCAGGTCCAGACTGGCAGTTATATCCTTCAGGACTCGGCCAGCTCGGTCTGTAGTGGTGCTACCGAGCCACTCTTGCTGATGGACATTGAAGTCCCCCACCCAGAGTACATTCTGTGCCCTTACTACTCTCAGTGCTTCTCAGATTATTATCTGAACGGCAATGGGCTGGGGGAAGGGGAAGTGCAACGAGACCTGGGTCGCTGAAAGTAAGCATGCAGGTGCAGCACGTGGTTAAGAAGGCAAATGGTATGCTGGCCTTCGTAGCGAGAGGGTTTGAGTACAAGAACAAGGATGTCTTGCTGCAGTTGTACAGGGCCTTGGTGAGACCACACCTTGAGTGTTGTGTGCAGTTTTGGTCGCCTTATCTGAGGAAGGATGTTCTTGCCATGGAGGGAGTGCAGTGAAGATTCACCAGACTGATACCTGGGATGGCAGGAATGACGTATGAGGAGAGATTGGGTCGATTGGGCTTATACTCGCTGGAGTTTAGAAGAATGAGAGGGGATCTCATTGAAACTTATAAAATTCTAAGAGGACTGGACAGACTGGAAGCAGGAAGGATGTTTCCAATGGCCGGGGAGTCCAGAACCAGGGGTCACAGTCTAAGGATAAGGGGTAAGCCATTCAGGACAGAGATGAGGAGGAATTTCTTCACCCAGAGAGTGGTGAACCTGTGGAATTCTCTACCACAGAAGGCAGTTGAGGCCAATTCATTAAATATATTCAAGAAGCAGTTGGATATATTTCTTAAGGCTAAAGGGATCAAGGGATATGGGGAGAAGGCAGGGACAGGGTACTGAAATTGGATGATCAGCCATGATCGCATTGAATGGCGGAGCAGGCTCGAGGGGCCGAATGGCCTACTCCTGCTCCTATCTTCTATGTTTCTAAGTGGTGTTCAACATGGAGGAGTACTGATTCATCAGCTGAGGGAGGGCGGTAGGTGGTAATCAGCAGGAGGTTTCTTTGCCCATGCTTGACCTGAAGCCATGAGACTTCATGAGGTCCGGAGTCAATGTTGAGGACTCCCAGAACCACTTCTTCCCGACTGTATACCACTGTGCCGTCACCCCGGTAGGTCTGTCCTGCCTGTGGGACAGGACATACCCGGGTATGGTGATGGAGGTGTTTGATAAAGTAGCACTTAATAGACTTATTAGAAAAATTGAAGGGGCAGTGGCAGTGTGGATACAGAATTGGCTAAAGGACAGAAAACAGAGAGTAGTAGTGAATGGCTGTTTTTCAAACTGGAGGAAAGTGTACTGTGGTGTTCCCTAGGGGTTGGTATTTGGACCACTGCTCTTTTTGACATATATTAATGACATGGACTTGGGTATACAGGGCATAACTTCAAACTTTGCAGAGGAGGTGGTATCAGCAGCGGCGGCACTTAAAACAGGAGACGACCAGGCAGCGCAGACCTAATTGGAGGCAGTATTAGCGGCGGCTGAACCTTCGATGATTTCCAAAAAAACAAGGAGTGATGTCACAGGACTGCAGGTAGGTGATTGGTTGGTGAGTATTAAGGTTTTTTTCCCCCCTCTCTTTTCACTCTAACTTAGGGCAGTGGTTTAAACTAGCTGCGGGAAATTACATAGTACTTAAATTTATAGCTTAGCTAATTAAGCTAATTAATAGAACTATAAATAATTGTTGAATAAAGACGTTAACTAATTAAATAAATAAAATAAGGCTAGACTAAGATATGGCAGGGCAGGTTGTGTGTCTGGACTACAGTTTGTGGACAGCGAGACTGTCCCAAGCGAACACGTCTGCAGGAGATGTCTCCATCTCGAATCTCTCTCTGGCTTAGAGTCATTGAGCTGGAGTACAAGTTGGAGGCACCGACACATAAGGGAGGGGGAGGAATTTCTGGACAGTTTTATTCAGAATGCAGTCACACCCCATAGGAAAGCACAGGTTTAGGAAGGGGAGGGTGTGACTGTTAGGGAGCTGGGTAGCGGGGATTTAGGAGAGGTTGAGAAGGAGGTCCTGTCAAACAGGTACGAAGTACTTGATTCCTGTGAGGACAAGGAGAAAGACTGCAGGGAGGACAGCCACAGTGCAGACGAAGGCACCATGGCTCAGAAGGCTGTCCAAGGGGGGAGAAGAGCAGAATAGAAATGTGGTAGAGATAGAGGACTCTATAATTAGGGGGATAGATAGAGTCCTCTGCAGCCAAGAACGAGAATCCCGAAGGGTGTGTTGCCTATCTGGTACCAGGGTAAGGGATATCTCACAGCGGCTGGAGAGGAACTTGGAAAAAGGGAGGGGATAAATCCAGTTGGAACAAACAACATAGGTAGGAACAGGGAAGAGGTCCTGCTGAAAGAGTATCAGGAGTGACATGAATCAGTCATACATGAAAGAAAGACTTATGAAATAATACTGAGCGGCCTGCGGGTGGCGCTGTCCAGGGAGAGTATAAATACACGGGCATGGGCCCAGCTTGCGCACGACATTCTTAACAGGAACTAGTGAAGGACACAACTAAACCTCCATGTTGTAAAACAGTTGGTTAAAGCTTTGTTTAACGCTTAGTCCAAGTGCCTAGTAGTTTTCTTACGTCAAGGAGTTAGGCTCTAAATTAAAAAGCAGGACCTCGAGGGTAATAATCGCTGGATTATTGCCCGAGCCACGTGCAAATTGGCATAGAAGCAGACAGAGCAGCAGAATTAACATGTAGCTAAAGGGTTGCTGTGGGAAAGAGGGTTTCCTTTTCCTAGGATACTGGCACCAGTTCTGGGATAGGAAGGAGCCGTGCTGATGGGACGGGCTCCACCTGAACCAGGATGGGACCCGTGTCCTAGCGGAAAGGGTAAATAGGGAGGTTGCAAAGGCTTTAAACGAGTAAGATGGGGAGAGGGATCTACAAGAAACGTAACCAGCCTAATTATAAACAAAACAGGAAAAGATAGCATAGGAAAGAATAAAGGGAGGACATTGATGGCAAGGGAATTAATAGAATTATCGAACAGGTGTCTAAAATGATGGTTAAACATAAAGTGAGTGGAAATCCTATTAAAAATTAGTTAAACTTTCTGTACAGCAATGCAGTGTCTGTAATAAAACAGGGGAGCTGGAGGCAATCATGCGTTGCGAGGAACCAGACATAGATGGGATTACTGAGACATGGCTACAGAAAAATCAGGACTGGGAATTGAACATTGCAGGGTATAACATATTTAGAAAAGATAGCGGGGGGAAAAGGGGAGGTGGGGTAGCTGCAGGGTTAATATAATGGCAGTGGAAGAAAGTGACGCAGCTATCAGCAAGACAAAAATAGAATTCATATGGATAGAGATAAAAGATAATAAAGGATCAATCACACTAATAGTCTACAGACCACCAAATAGTGGAAGGGAGATTGAGGAAGAAATATGCTAACAAATTAAGGAAATGAGTAAAAAACATAGAATAATAATCATGGAGGGTTTCAACTACCCCGATATTAATTGGACATAAGAAGTAGGTAAAAGGGATAAGGGAATGGAGTTCCTACAATTTCTACAGGACTCTTATCTAACCCAATATGTAAAAAGCCCAACAAGGGAGGATCTGCTATTGGATCTAGTAATGGGGAATGAACCAGGGCAGATAAGAGAAGTAAAAGTAGGGGAACATTTAGGCAATAGTGACCATAATATAATACGCTTTAAGACGATAAGTGACGACTTAAGGCGATAAGTATGACGAAAACCAGGGTAGTAGATTGGAGAAAAGCTGATTTTGAGGGGCAGAGAATAGAACTTGCGGGGAAAAAAATGGGCAACAATATTGGCAAACAACGATGTAGAACAGCAATGGGAAACATTTAAAACGGTGTTTAACAGAGAGCAGGAACAATATATTCCGCTAAAAGGAAAGAACAAACTAAACATTAATGAGGCTCCATGGATGAATAAAGCCATAAGGGAACAATTGAGGGTAAGGAAAGAGGCATACATTAAGTACACAGACAGCAGGGTTGTCCATGATAAGGGAGAATACGAAGAGATGAGGAGAGAAGTCAAAAAAAAGTTAGAAAGGCAAAGAGGAGCTATGAAATTAAATTATCAAGGAACATAAAACACAATAGTAAAATATTTTACAGGCACATCAATAAAAGGAAGGAAGGTTGGGATGTGAATAGGGCCAGTAAGGGTGAGATCACAGATAACGATAGAGAGATGGCACAAATATTAAATCATTATTTTGTTTCAGTATTTATCAGGGAGGTAGAACAGGTGGACATGACATTGGATGATGAGATTAGTAATGAGATGAGATAAGTGCATTTAAAATAAAGAGGGGATATATTAAATAAACTAATCAAACTCAAAGAGGATAAAACCCCTGGTCCAGATGGATTGCATCCACGCATTTTAAAATAATCTAAGGAAGAGATAGCAGAGGCATTACTATAATTCATTAGAAAAATGTATCGTGCCAGAGGACTGGCGGATAGCTAATGTAATACCTATATTTAAGAAAGGGGATAGAACATATCCAGGGAATTACAGATCAGTCAGCTTAACATCGGTGGTAGGAAAAATAATAGAATCCCTGCTAAAGGAGAAAATAGAAGAACATTTAGAAACCAAAAACACAGTAATGAATAGTCAGCATGGATTTCAAAAGGGAAAGCCTTGCTTGACCAACCTCATTGAATTTTTTGAAGAGGTAACAGAGAGAGTAGACAGGGTAATGCAGTAGACGCAATTTATCTAGATTTTCAAAAGGTCTTCGATAAGGTACCCCATAATAGACTGATGAATAAGGTCAGAGAATGCAGAATCGGGACAAGTAGCAGAATGATTAGCTAGCTGGCTTCAAGACAGAAAGCAGAGAGTAGGGGTAAAGGGTAGCTATTCAGAATGGCAGAAGGTAAGTAGTGGTGCGCCACAAGGATCAGTGCTGGGAACCACTGTTGTTCACAATTTTATATTAACGATTTCAACTCTGGAATCAAAAGCATAATTTCTAAATTTGCGGATGACACCAAACTGGGAGAGAGTTAATACTGAGGAGGACTGCAACAAATTACAGGAGGACATTGATAAACTTGCAGAATGGGTATATAATTGGCAAATGAATTTCAACACAGATAAATGTGAGGTATTACATTTTGGTAGGAAGAATAGGGAGGTCACTTATTACTTGGGAGGGTGCGAGTCTAGGTGGGGTAGAGGAACAAAGGGATCTCGGAGTACAAATACACAAATCATTAAAAGTAGCGACACAGGTTAGCAAGGCCATTAAAAAAAAGCAAACCAAGCACTAGGGTTTATTTCTAGAGGTACAGAATTGAAAAGTAGGGAATTTATGCTAAACCTGTATTGAACTTTGGTTAGACCACACTTAAGAGTACTGCGTATAGTTCTGGTTGCCATATTATAAAAAGGATATAAAGGCACTGGAGAGGGTGCAGAGAAGATTTACAAGGATGAAACCAGAAATGCGAGGGTATACATATCAGGAAAGGATGAACAGGCTGGGTCTCTTTTCTCATGAAAAAAGGCTGAGGGGTGACCTAATAGAGGTCTTTAAAATTATGAAAGGCATTGATAGAGTGGGTAGAGAGAGAATGTTTCCACTTGTGGAGAAGAGCATAACTAGAGGCCAGCAATATAAGATAGTCACATTCTCCCCGTGTTTGCGTGGGTTTTCTCCGGGTGCTCCGGTTTCCTCCCACAGTCCAAAGATGTGCGGGGTTAGGTTGATTGGCTATGATAAAAATTGACCCTTAGTGTTAGGGGGATTAAATACGTGGGGATAGGGTGGGATATGTGTTGGTGTAGGGGTTACGGGGATCGGGTGGGATATGTGTCGGTGCAGGCTCGATGGGCCGAAATGGCCTCTATCTGTACTGTGGGGTTTCTGTGTGATTCTGTGTGTGAAATCAAATAGGGAATTCAGAAGAAACTTCTTTACCTAAAGAGTGGTGAGAATGTGGAACTCTCTACCACAGGGAGTGGTTGAAGCGAAAAGTATAGATGCATTTAAGGGGAAGCTAGGTAAGCATACGAGGGAGAAGGGAATAGAGGGTTATGCTGGTAGATTTAGAGGAGGAAAGACGGGAGGAGACTTGAGTGGGGCATAAACACCGGCATGGACTGGTTTGGCCGAATGGCCTGTTTCTGTGTCGTATATCCTATGTAATCCAAGTAATCCTATGTGACATGAAACTCGGAAATGCAGTAAACAGTGAGGAGGATAGTAACAAACTTCAGGAGGACATAAGAAATAACAACAGAAAATGCTGGAAATACTCAGCAGGCCAAGCAGCATCCGTGGAGAGAGAAACAGAGTTAATGTTTCAGGTCTGGGACCCTTCATCAGAACTGGAAAAAGCTGGAAGTGTAACAGATATTAAGCAGGTGCAGAGACAGGGGGAGGGGGGGGGGTTAGGAGGGGAGGAAGGAATAGAAAGAATACCCTGTGCTTTTGTAAGAGGCAGGAAAGATAAAATGTTGCAAATGGGAATGGCAGAAATCATACTGCATGAAAAATGGGGGCAGGGATAATTATCTGAAATTGTTAAACTCAATGTTGAGTCCGGCAGGCTGCAAAGTGCCCAATCGAAAGATGAGGTGCTGTTCCTCGAGCTTCATTGCAGCAATGCAATAGCCCGAGGACAGAGAGATCAGAGTGGGAGTGAAGCGGTGAATTAAAGTGATAGGCGACCGGAAGCTCAGGGTCACCCTTACGGACTGAATGGAGGTGTTCCGCAAAGCGGTCACCCAATCTGCGTTTGGTCTCCCCAATGTAGAGGAGACCACATCGTGAGCAGCGAATACAGTATATTAAATTGCACCTCATCTTTCGATTGGGCACTTTGCAGTCTGCTGGACTCAACATTGAGTTTAACAATTTCAGATAATTATCCCTGCCCCCATTTTTCATGCAGTATGATTTTTGTCACTCCCATTTGCAACATTTTATCTTTCCTGCCTCTTACAAAAGCACAGGGTGTTCTTTCTATTCCTTCCTCCCCTCCTAACCGCACCCCCCCCCCCCCCCGGTCTCTGCACCTGCTTAATATGTTACATCTCCAGCTTTTTCCAGTTCTGATGAAGGGTCCCAGACCTGAAACGTTAACTCTGTTTCTCTCTCCACGGATGCCGCCTGGCCTGCTGAGTATTTCCAGCATTTTCTGTTGTTATTTCAGATTTCCAGCATCCGCAGTATTTTGCTATTACTTCAGGAGGACATAGGCAGACTGGTGAAAAGGGCAGACACACGACAGATGAAATTTATGCAGAGATGTGTGAAGTGATGCATTTTGGTAGGAAGAATGAGGAGAGGCATTATGAACTAAATGGTACAATTTTAACAGGAATGTTGGAACAGAGACACCTGGGGGTGTACATGCACAAGTCTTTGAAGGTGGCAGGACAAGCTGAGAAGGCTGTTAAAAAAAGCATACGAGATCCTTGGATTTATAAATGGAGACAAAGAACAAAAGCATGGAAGTTATGCTAAACCGTTATCAATCACTGGTTAGGCCCCAGCTGGAGTATTGTGTCCAATTCTGGGCACCACACTTTAGGAAGGTGTCAAGGTGTAGAGTAGATTTAATAGAATGGTACCAGGGATCCTGGACTTCAGTTCTGTGGAGAGACTGGAGAAGCTGGGGTTGTTATCCTTGCAGCAGAGAAGGTTAAGGGGAGATTTAATAGAGGTGTTCAAAATCAATAAGGAGAAACAGTTTCCAGTGGTAGAAGGGTCGGTAAACAGAGGACGCAGGTTTAAGGTAATTGGGACTAATTTAATAGCTCTTTCAAAGAGCCGGCACTGACACGATTTGCTGAATGGCCTCTTTCTGTGCTATATCATTCTTGGACTCTACAAGGATTTAGATAGAGTAAATAAAGAGAAACTGTTTCCAATGGCTGAAGGGTGAATAACGAGGGCACAGATTTAAGGTGACTGGCAAAAGAACCAGAGGCGACATGAGGAAAATCATTTTTACACAAGTGGTTAGGATTTGGAATGCACTATCTGATAGGATGGTGGATACAACAACAACTTGTATTTATATAGCGCCTTTAACGTAGTAAAACGTCCCAAGGCACTGCACAGGAGTATTTTAAGACAAAAAATTTGACACCGATCCACATAAGGATAAATTAGGGCAGATGACCAAAAGCTTGGTCAAAGAGGTAGGTTTTAAGGAGCACCTTAAAGGAGGAAAGAGAGGTAGTGAGATGGACAGGTTTAGGCAGGGAATTCCAGAGCTTAGGGCCTAGGCAACAGAAGGCACGGCCACCAAAGGTTGAATGATTATAATCAGGGATCCTCAAGAGGGCAGAATTAGAGGAGCGCAGATATCTTGGTGGGGGTTGTAGGGCTGAAGAAGATTACAGAGATAGGAAGGAGCAAGACCATGGAGGGATTTGAAAACAAGGATGAGAATTTTGAAATCAAGGCGCTGCTTAACCAGGAGCCAACGTAGGTCAGCGAGCACAGGGGTGATGGGCGAACGGGACTTGGTGCGAGTTAGGACACGGGCAGCCGAGTTTTGGATGACCTCAAGTTTACGTAGGGTGGAATATGGGAGGCTAGCCAGGAGTGCATTGGAATAGTCAAGTCTACAGGAAACAAAGGCATGGATGAGGGTTTCAGCAGCGGATGAGCTGAGGCAAGGGCGGAGACGGGCGATGTTCGGAGGTGGAAGTAGGCGGTCTTTGTTATGCTGCGGATATGTGGTCGGAAGCTCATTTCAGGGTCAAATATACAGGTTCAATAGCAGCCTTCAAAAGGAAACTGGATAAATACTTGAAGGAGAAAAATTTGCAGGGATATGGGCAAAGAGCGGGATTACTCTTCGAAAAAGCCGACGCAGACTCAATGGGCCAAATGATCTCCTTTGGTGCTGTACTATTTTATGATTCTATACCTCTCCTCCATCGTCCAGCTCCATTAGACCAACGTTTACATGGTTCCATTCCAACTTATCTAAATGTAGCCAGTACAATTCCAGCAATGGCTTATCTTCCCTTCCCTCCTCACCGACATCCCAACCCACCCCCCACCCCGCCCCAAAAAGGCCTGAAGAATCAATCTTTAACTCTCTTCTCTTCCTTATTGACATGGTACCCCTCAGTGACTTTATCCATAGGTACGGGGCCAGCTTTCACATGTACATCCAGCACTACTGCACCACCCCTTTGCTCAGGTCATCAACTGCCTCTGTGCTGTCAGACTGCTTGTCCAATATGAATCATAACTTCCCCAGCTCAACATCAGGAAGACCAAAGCCACTGTCTTTGGCCCCGCCGCATACTCCACACTCCCTTGCTACTGACTCCACTCCCTTTGCCAGCCACACACTCAGGCTGAACCAGACCAAGCACAACCACTGCTGCTGTGTTTGACCTTGAGCGGAGCTTCAAACCCCACATCCTGTCCATCATCAAGATGGTTTGCTTCCACTTGTCTGTCTCTACTTCTACCTCACTCCTTTCGGCACTGAAACACTTCGAAGTGTCTTTGTCAGCTCCGGACTCAACAAGTCAAATGCTCTCCTACTGGCCTCCCACAAACCCCAACTTGTCCAAAACTCGGTTACACACATCCTGTCTTGCGTTATAACAACAGAAAATGCTGGAAAAACTCAGCAGGCCAGGCAACATCCGTGGAGAGAAATTAGAGTTGACGTTTCGGGTCGAAACCCTTTTTCAAAACTGGAAAGGAAATAAAATAGATCGAAGGCAGGGCTGCGATAGAACAAAAGAAGTAAAAGAGACATTAAGAGGTATTCAAAACCAGACGAGATGGTAATAGGCCAGTGGAGA
Organism: Somniosus microcephalus; assembly: GCF_052327205.1. Classification (NCBI taxonomy): domain Eukaryota; kingdom Metazoa; phylum Chordata; class Chondrichthyes; order Squaliformes; family Somniosidae; genus Somniosus; species Somniosus microcephalus. The sequence goes on from NC_140987.1 coordinate 304,476,340, forward strand.
CAAAAGACGGCTGAGATTAGGTGTGAAGTGTACTGGCAGGATAAGAGACAGCTGCCAGGTGGGAGAGAATGTCTTGCGTTATGTCCTGCTTGTCCAACACCCTTATCCTCACTGATCGACAATGGCTCACAGTCCCCAAAACATTAAATATAAAATCCTCAGCTTTGTCTTTAAATCTCTTTAGGGTTTCACTGCAATCCACCTCTGCAATTTCCTCCAGTCCTATATTCTCTCCTGAGCACTCCTTGCCTAACTCCAACCTTCTGTGCAGCTCCCTTCATCCCATTTGATCCTCCTCTCTGGAACTCCCTTCCTAAACTGTTCTCCCTGTCCACATTTTGATATAATAGGGTTTATTCAACACTGTGAAATGTACAGTATTTTCAGAAAGATAGCTGTAGCACTATACAAATTAAAATGACAACCCACTGACAATTCACATTTGTAATGGCAGTTTCATTACCTTGTAAATCAGTGATGGAATTGAGAGGTTAGCACTCCGGTCTTCACTACAAGCACTGCCATGCAAGGCCACAGTGGAGGCCTGATGGATGTCCTCTCCCTTGAAAGATAACTCTCTATCAAATGTCTGTTCATCAGCAAAGTCTGTTTCGGTTGCTTCTACCTAGAAATTAATACACAGATATTAATTACCCTTTGCATGCACATAGGAGGAAAAGTTGATTTTTGAATTTTATTTAAGTGTTTTACATTGTCAAAACAAGGTGTCAAATCTAGTTACGGTCCCATAATCGGTCAGACGAACCACAGAGTTGTGAAGCAACACTATAGAGCACAGAAGATGCTCAGCGCTCATGTTGACCTGACATTGGTGCCGATTCTGATCAGACTCAGACACTAAAGCCTTTCCTGACTGGTGATGCTTGTATTAGAAAAATCATAATTTTAACACATTAAAAGTTGCACACGTGAACCAAAGTGGGTAGGTAAGTAAGCAATTTTATATGGTCCTGTCTGGTTTCCTCCACCCCCCTCCACCCCCACCCCTTGTGCAAAGTCAGGGGAAATTGTTAATTGCCAATTTCCCCATCTCTTCAAAAATGGTGGTGTACTATACTAGCAAATGGTTGCACTTTCATCCACACAACCTCAAAAATTCAGATGATAGGCAGCACAATCAACACATACAGATTTGTTCCACAAATTGTGAATCCTTGCTGCCTTTATAGTTATAAAAGTTGTTACAACATAACACAGCAGTTAACAGATTACAAGTTTTGTTCATCTATGGCAAATTTGTTCATTGAGATCAAGAAATAAATTAGTCTATGACATGGAATTTACATCAGAAGTTTTTTTTTACTAAAACATAGGAACAAGAGTAGGCTATCCAGTCCCTCAAACCTGTCCACCATTCAATTAGATCATGGCTGATCTGTACCTCAACTCCATTCACCTGCCTTTGATCCATATCCAATGTGACCCTCACTTAATAAAAATCTATCTCAATCTTTAACATTTCAATTGACCCTGCACCCACAGCCTTTTGGGGGAGCGAATTCCACATTTTCACTACCCTTTGTGTGTAAAAATGCTTCCTGATTTTACTCCTGGATGACCTAGCTCTAGTTGTTCCCTTGTTATGGGTTGCCACACCAAAGATGACACAGCTTTGCTGTATCTACTCCCTATTGGTGATATTGGTTTTGGAGGGGGTACAGCACAGATTTATCAGAATACCAGGACTTAAAGGGTTAAATTATGAAGTCAGGTTGCATAAACCTGGGTTGTATTCCCTTGAGTTTGGACAGTTGAGTGGTGATCTAATTGAGGTATTTAAAATGATAAAAGAAGTTGAAAGAGTAGGTACAGAGGCTGAGAAATTTGGCCATGCAGCGCCTGTTACTCTGGTGCTAAACGGCCTTCTAAACTTCCAATATGGCAGGCTGGAAGCACGCACATATTTCCTTTCTGGCCAGAAGTGTGCCACCCGCTATATTAAATAAAGGCAGATGCGCTAGCGACAAGTGCACACCTTGGGAGCATTTAAAAGGCAGAATCATTTATTAAAGTTTGGGTCCTGCGCATCTTTCAGGACCTGTTTTCATTTTTCAAATGCTCCAGCGCTTCACTTCCCATATGCTGAACTTGCACAGCACAAAATGGTGCTAACCGTCAATAAGGCCCCTCTCCTTACCTGAATGTGGAGCTGAGGAGCAGGAGCGTTCCCCCAACCAGCTCACCACACCAGCTACTGATCTCCCCGCCCCCCCCCCAGGCCCAGCCATCATTCACAACCCCCCCCCCCAAATCGCTCCCCCCCAGCCACTAATCTTCATGATTCGCCACTAGCTATGCGCAGTTTGATGGGCCTCACCATTCAGCCATAGGGACTGAACCCTGCTTCCCCCTCACCCTCAACAATGGGCAGGCGCGTATTTCTAGGCCAGCGATGCTATTTCCTCTGGTGGTGGAATCCCATAGATAGGGTACTGCTGCCTTCTTACACAGTGGCAACAGACACCAGGAGGATAAGTGTTTGACTACATTTTAGTTCCTAATGTCTGCATGTATGCTTTTCATTACTGGTCAGTAGAAGTTGTACTACCAGATTATATAGGAACATAGAAACATAGGAATTGCTTGATGTAAAAAGACCAATATTCATCTAGTTCACCTTCTGCCATTCTGGTAGTCACATGATCCAACAATAATGGCATTGCTGACTAATCACAGCAATCAATCTCCATCAATTAGTCTACAACAGGCCCAGACATGAGGCAAGGAAAAATCCCAGTGGTGGAAAGCTTTAGGAACCACAGGTTCAAAGAGAATTGTTCCTCCCAAGCCTACCACATTTACAATTTGTCATGTCTGAAACTACATATACTGTATCCCAAAATAATATTTTCTGAAGGAAATTCTTCACTGAATGAATACTATCAGCTTCCACTGTCTCCTTAGGGAGCCTGTTCCATAGAATGACCAGTCGCTCATTGAATTTATATTCCTGCAGATTAGTTTTGAATTTTCCCCCTTCAAGCGCAGACTGCGTCCTCTGGTTCTACTGTTCTGGACAAGGTGAAACAATTTACATAATCCTCATAATCCAATCTATCCATCCTCTCAATCATTCTGGTTGCTCTCTTCCATATCCTTTCAATAGCTGCAATATCCTTTTTGTACTGTGGGGACCAGAACTGCACAGTGTTCAAAGTGCGGTGGCACCAAGTTTCCAAATGACATCACTATTTCAGCTCAATACTGAGCCTTTAATACATCTGATTTGCTTTACTCGCTGCCACCAAACATTGTTGCAATAGTTTCAATTGTCACTCAAGACCCTCAAATCTCTTTCATTTTCCGTGCACATTATTTTCTTTCCATTTTAAGTAATAATCCACTCCTGGATTTGTTGTCCCCATGTGAAGCACTTTGCATTTCTCTACATTGAATTTGACCTGCCAGCTATCTGCCCAATTCCCAAGTATATTCAAATCCTCCCGTAGGCCATCCTGTTCGGTTTGAGTCTACTGTCATCTTTAGCTCAGTGGGTACAACTTTCGCCTGAGTCAGAAGGTCATAGTTTCAAGTTCCACTCCAGAGACTTGATCTAGGCTGACACTCCAGTGCAGTGCTGTAGGAGTGCTGCACTGTCGGAGGTGCTGTCTTTTGGATGAGGCGTTAAACCGAGGCCCCGTCTGCTCTCTCAGGTGGACTAAAAGATCCCACGGCACTATTTCAAAGATGAGCAGGGGTGTTCCCCCGGTGTTCTGGCCAATATTTATCCCTCAATCAACATAACAAAAAAAAGATTTTTTGTTCATTATCACATTGCTGTTTGTGGGAGATTTCTGTGTGCAAATTGGCTGCCGCATTTCCTACATTACAACAGTGACTGCACTTCAAAAGTACATCCAGTCCACCACATGCAGCAGATATGCAAAATGGATATACCTGAAACACTACGATTACCTGGAGGACTCCATGTTAGTTTGAAAGGTGCTATATAAATGCAAGTCTTTCTTTTTTTCTACCCAATTCATTAGCTTTGTATCATTTGCAAATTTATCTATTGTGCTCGAGTCCCAGCTCCAGATCGTTTATGGTTGAGACAGGCAATTAGTAGTCTCCACGCTGCTATTACTACTGCTATTGCTTAATCCTCAACGTCCCCTCGAGCAGATCAGCCTTGACTCAGAATCTTTGACAAATGCCACAAGATAACCAGTTCAAGCCTAACTCATACTTGCACAGGCTAGACCAAGTGTATAATACAACACTGATTTACGATGCCAGTTAGTAGACAGAAAAGCACAGATAAAGATATGTACAGATGTGCAGCTCAGAACAAAAAGGTAACTAACCAGTGCTAACTCTGCATGAAAAACAGCAGCATCGGCTGTCTCCTCGTCATCACCGTCACAAGGCTGACCCAAGTAGAGTAAAGATTCCTCTTTAGTTGGCACATCTCCCTCCTCTGGAGAAAACTGCTGAGAGAGTGGAGTTTTGAGTATACCACATCAGCAGACATGCAAAATGGATATACCTGAAACACTACGGTTACCTGGAAGACTCCATGTTAGTTTAAAAGAGGAGATTTTTAATCTATTTTTATAAGAATGCCCAACATTTCACAGCAATTTGCAGTAACCTAGCCTTCACAAAGTTATTGAGAAAACAGGCAACATCCCTTAGATAAAACAAAATAAAATGTTAGTTTGTACAGCAAAACTGGGTCTTTCATTAAACTGAATACACCTGAATGGCAGATTTGAAACTACTGATACACTACTTCCCAAACTAAGTAGAACCACTGAACCTCAGGCCCAACTACTATGCATGCAGCAAGGAACACTGCTGTTTCTCATCACAGTTTATGCTGTAGTTCCATTGTTTAAAAACAACTGCACAAGCAGTAAGGAAATTATGGCAAAGAATGAAAAAAATCACTAAAGTAGATGCATGCAAGATAAATGCACTGAAATACAAGAGCTGAAATACAAGCTGGTTAATAAAAAGCAAACTCTTAAGTTAGTGCTATTAAAAACAGGTGTCGATATCTGAAAGCTCCCAACCAGCTACATAATTGAAGTGCAAAATACATCCATTCTCGAGTGTTTGTTCAGACACCAGCAGTACAACAAATTGCTCAGTCATGCTTCAAGTTCAATTATTTCAACCATCCAACTTAGGTCAAAGGAGAATCAGTAATAATCTATCGGCCCCATCAACCTTAGCCCTATTGAGACTTTTCCTCGGCTACTTTAGAGGCTGCTTTATAGCGCTCAACTAAAATGTTACATTGCAAAAACGTCACGATAGCAAAACCTCATTTTAAGTTTGCTCAGACATGAGCGTTTACAAGGCCAGTCCTTCAGAATAAAATAATCACGAAATCAGATTGATTACTTTAGGTCTCAAAACCAAAGCAGAGCTGAATTACCCAGCTTTTGAAATTCCAAAAAGCTAGAATAAGCTCCTCAATATATAGTGGTAATCTGCGGATTCCAGAAACATCCTCCCAGTGGCTAATCAGGCAGCTGCAGTTACCAAGACAGCATCCTGTTAAATGGCACAACAATATCAAAGCGAGTACTCGTCACTATGAAGAGAAGTGTCACCTTGTACTAGATTTACACTTGGTTGAAAAGCAGTTTAGTTGGATGGGATTAGAAGAGGGGATTACTGCCTAATCTAGAATGACATTTAGAAATATAAATCTTATTTCCTGGGGCAGTACATTAGGTTCATGTACCTTATGTAAATTCATCCTGTCCTAGTTCAATCCATCTTGCAATCAATATAAGTATACTTGAGCAAATGATTAAATAAAACCAAACACAAAAAGATATCCTTACTTGTAGTTTACTTCCAAAAAGCATTTAAAAAAAGAGTATGCACTAGAACAGGGATGTCAAATATACCGCCCGCCACACAGTTTCACCTGGCCCCCCGCGTGCTGAGCTTATAGCTCCCGTGTCCTGAAGTGGGACACAGATCTCCCAGGCACTGCTTCTAACAGCCCAGGTAAAGTGTGCATTTTAAATTTTGTGCCACAGGAGCCCCACCACTCCACTCCGAGACATCATCTCCTGCCAGCGATTGTGTGGAATAACTGGAAATAACAGTTATACAGGGTCTTGGTGAGACCACACCTTGAGTAGTGTGTGCAGTTTGGTCACCTTATCTGAGGAAGGACGTTCTTGCCATGGAGAGAGTGCAGCGAAGATTCACCAGACAGATACCTGGGATGGCAGGAATGACGTATGAAGAGAGATTGAGTCGATTAGGCTTATATTCGCTAGAGTTTAGAAGAATGAGAGGGGATCTCATTGAAACTTATAAAATTCTAACAGGACTAGACAGGCTAGATGCAGGAAGGATGTTCCCGTTGGCCGGGGAGTCCAGAACCAGGGGTCACAGTCTAAGGATAAGGGGTAAGCCATTTAGGACTGAGATGAGGAGGAATTTCTTCACCCAGAGAGTGGTGAACCTGTGGAATTCTCTACCACAGAAGGCAGTTGAGGCCAACTTATTAAATATATTCAAGAAGGAGTTAGATATATTTCTTAAGGCTAACGGGATCAAAGGATATGGGGAGAAAGCAAGGACAGGGTACTGAATTTGGATGATCAACCATGATCTCATTAAATGGTGGAGCAGGCTCGAGGGGCCAAATGGCCTACTCCTGCTCCTATCTTCTATGTTTCTATGAAATGGAACCAGCTGGTGGGAGAGAGAGCGGGAGAGTGGGAAGAGGTGCAGGATAGGGCTGGAAGATGACGACCAGAGATCAGGGGGCAGGAGATCGGTAAAGGGGAGGGAGACGGAGATTGGGGACGTGGGGTGGTGGTGGCGGGGTAGAATGGTACGGGGAGGCGGTCAGGAGATTGGGGCTCGGAGCAGGGGGAGAGGGTGACAGGAGGCTGGGGGTCAGAGAGAGAGCGACAGTCGGCACGAGGGAGACTAGGGAAATGGGGGGGGTGGTTGGGGATTGGGATTTGAGCAGGGAGGGAAAATAGAGGACTGGGGAATGGAGTGGGGTGGGCATGGGGCCCAGCATTTCCTGCAGAGCTGGGAGCAGCGCCGAGAGTGGAGCAGCCAGTAAAGGCGTGAATGAAACCTAGGGGCTTTATTGTGAGTAAGTAGTGCAAGATTGTTTCCACTGGTGGCGAATGGGGAATAAGGGCTCGAATTTCCCAGGGCCGTGGAGGCGGGAATGGAGGCGTGTGGGGTGTTAAAATTGCAAAAACTGGCAGGCGGGCCCAACCCCGCCTCCAAGCAATTTTCAAGAAATCGTGTTTACTGCTCCCATCTCCATCCCTCTTGGCCCTTAAGAAGCACTAAATTGCCTCTATTATCCCATTTTGAAAGGCCTTTGTGAATTTAACCCTTTTCCCACGTGAAGCACGCCTGCTCTGAAACACGACGGTGAAACCTGGCGGGAGCACAATTGGATTGCTGACTATTAGCTGCAGCTCCACCATTAAAAAGGATATTTGGTCAGCCATCATTTGCATGTGAGGAGGAGGAAGAAGAGGAAGAGGAGGAGGAGGAGGAAGAGGAAGAGGAGGAGGAGAACATCTTGCAGAGGCCCATCAACCAGCGGCAGCAGTACGCGAGAACATTGCTGCCCGGGATGCAAGGGACGCACTCATCTTGGCCAGATTTGCTTAGCCTAGCCAATCAAGCACTTTTGTCTCGCAGCTTCTTACCAGAGCTTCGACAATGGCCAAGAACCAGCGGATTCCTAACAATTTGACCACCATACTGACAATTGCAAGTAATCCTAAGCCCTTGTTGTGTTTGTACCGCTATACACAACTACATAAAATAATAAAGTAGCAGAGACTGAGAGTAACTTCAAGTGATCTTTACTTGTTTACTGGAACTTCGGCACTGACTATACAAATTGATACGCATCTGTTATATACGTTCGCAACTAAGGATGTACATCCGCAAAACAAAGTAGTTCCTTCAATGTTGTATACATTACACTTCCTCCCCCTTTAGTTTAATAGTATATTTACGCAAAATTTCTATAATTAACATACAGAGCCTGTCTTTACCGTAACAAAATTCAAATTCCAACATAACATTTTATTTTGTCAACAGCTCTTTTACAAGTCAAGTCTCTGGGGAGGCCTCCTTTGCCTCTCTGGGTAACGTCTCTCCAGACTCTTTTGCTTTGGAGAATGAGACTGTACAGGTACAGGTGCATTAGGTGAGCTATCAGCACAGGTAGAGCTCTCAGCTGTGGATGAGGCTGATGCTGATGAATCAGGAGTGTCTGTTTCCATGTCAAGTGAGTCTGGGTGAGGTATTGGGGTGTTTGCCACCTGAACATCCAGAATTTGGTCCACATGACGTCTCAAAACGTTCTCTCCCACATCCACTGTATACATCAGTGGTCCCTCTCTTGTGGATATTGTCCCTGGTTGCCACTTTTCCGTCCGGAAATCACGAGCAAGAACTGACTGTCCCACACTGAAGCTTCTTGTTGGCTTAGCATTCAAATGTTTGAACTGTTTGTTCTCTACATCACGACGTACATTCGGTTTAAGAAGGTCCATGCGAGATCTCAGGTTCCTGTTCAGAAACATCATCGCTGGAGTCTGATTAGTGGCTGCGTGTACTGCGTTCCGATAAGCAAAGAGGAAATTGTCTATCTTGTGTTGCAGTGGTAGACTCTCGCTGTACATTGCTTTGATGGCCTTCTTGAAAGTCTGTACGAATCTTTCTGCCAAGCCATTTGTAGCTGGATGATATGGGGCAGATGTGTAGTGCTTGATTCCATTTTTCCTCATGAACCCTTGGAATTCGTCAGAGACAAATTGTCGTCCATTGTCTGTGCAGATTTGTTCTGGTAGGCCATTTCTAGCGAACATGGTCCTCAGAACTGAAATGGTCTTTTCAGATGTGGTTAATTTCATTTTAATGACTTCGGGCCATTTTGAATGTGCATCGACTGCAATCAAGAACATGGAGTCCATGAACGGTCCAGCAAAGTCAATGTGCACACGTTGCCATGGTGATGAGGGCCATTCCCATGGATGGAGAGGGGCTTGTGGTGGTGCGTTCTGGACCTTTTGACATCCTGAGCAGCTCTTTGTCAGGTCCTCAATCTGTTTGTCAATTCCCGGCCACCACACGTATCCACGGGCAAGGCTTTTCATCTTTACCGTACCTAAGTGGCCTTCATGCAGTTCATCTAGCACTCGGTTACGAAGCTTGGGAGGAATCACAACTTGTGAGCCGCACATTAGTGTTCCCCGACACACTGATAACTGCTCCCTCCTAGCTGAGAATGCTGAAAACAATGAGTCACCATGCGCTGGCTATCCCTTCACAGTGATGTCATAAACTTTCGACAATGCAGGGTCATTGCGTGTTTCTCTTTCAATGAGGGAGTTTGTCACTGGTAGCTGCTCAACTATTGTTGTGCGAAATACCTCTGCTGAGTTAACTGTTGTAGTTCTCTCTGAGGTCGGCAGTGGTAAACGTGACAAACCATCGGCGTTGCCATGTTGCTTGGTCCCCTTGTATTCAATATCATACAGGTGAGCCCCTAGGAAGAGTGACCATCGCTGTAGCCTTTGTGCCGTCATCATTGGGACGCCCTTCCTTGGGTTGAAGATTGAAACGAGAGGCTGGTGGTCAGTTAACAGTGTAAACTGTTGACCATACAAGTAGTGGTTGAATTTCTTGACTCCCCACACAAGGCTGAGGGCTTCTCGGTCAATCTGTGCATAATTGCGTTCAGCTGTAGTCAATGATCTTGAGGCAAAGGCTATTGGTCTTTCTGAGCCATCTGGGAACTTAAATGACAACACGGTACCAATGCCATGGGGTGAAGCATCACATGCCAGTCGAATAGGTAAGGATGGGTCAAAGTGAGCTAACACCTCTTCTGAAGTAATGAGTCTTTTACTCTCTTGAAAAGCTTGTTCACAGCTGTCACTCCACTTCCATTGTGACCCTGTCTGTAGCAGTGCATTTAGTGGATGTAACACTGTGGATAGGTTGGGCAAGAACTTGTGATAGTAGTTCACCAGTCCAAGATATGATCTCAACTGAGACACATTTTCAGGTGCTGGTGCATTAATCACAGCTTCACTCTTGTCTGGAGACTTGTGTGAACCGTCCTTGTCAATCACATGTCCACAGTATGCGATTTCCTTTTTGAAAAACTCACACTTGTCTCGGTTCGCTCAGAGCCCATACTCCCGTAACCTGATGAGCACCTGTTCGAGGTTGGAAAGGTGGTCGTTGTCATTCTTGCCAGTAATGATGATGTCATCAAGATAACACTGAGTACCTGGGATCCCCTGCAGGACTTGGTCCATTGCCCTTTGCCAGATTGCAAGAGCTGATGCTATTCCGAATACCAGCCGATTGTACTGGTAAAGGCCTTTGTGCGCATTTATTGTCAGGTACTTCTTTGATGCATCATCAATTTCCATTTGGAGATAGGCTTGGGCCAAGTCAATCTTTGTGAAGCGTTCCCCTCTTGACAGGGAAGCAAAGATGTCCTCAATGTGAGGCAATGGGTACTGTACTGTGTGGAGGACTGGGTTAACAGTCACTTTAAAGTCTCCACAGATGCACACTTTTCTTGGCTTTCCTGGTTTTGTGCTGGAGGTTTTCTTCATCACTGGAACTTTTGTGTGGCCCATTCACTCCAATCCACCTTGGACAGGACCCCTAACTGCTCCAAGTTCTCCAGCTCTGCTTCTACTGAAGGGCGAATTGCATAAGGCACTGGTCTGGCCTTGTGGAACTTTGGATTTGCATTCTCCTCAATCTTAATTTTTGCTTTCATGCCCTTAAGTGTTCCTATTCCCTTCTTGAACACTTCCTGAGAGTCAGAGAGTATTTGTGACAGTCTCACAGGAGTGGCGTTGCTGTCCTCCTTTGCTGACACAAACAGTGCTTGGTGTGCCAGTCCAACTGTATTTTCCTGAGCCATTCGCGTCCCAGCAATGGTGGTCCTCCATTTTCCACTACATAGAGGTTCAATTGCGGTATTTTCTTTTCTTTGTATGTCACTGTCACTTTTATTTTACCTTTGGGGTACACGCTTTGTCCTGTGTATGTCTTTAACAGTACTTTAGTTGGCCTTAGCGGTATGTGTGAAAACAGTCGTTTGTAGTCATGTACAGAGATCACTGTTAAAGCTGAGCCTGTGTCCAACTCCATTTTCAGCCTAACTCCTGCCACTTCTGGAGTAATCGATATTATTCTGTGATCCCCTGTCTCTTTCACACTGTGTAGTTTTAGACAAGCCAAATCCTCTTCCTCTGAGTCTGTGTCACTTTTTTCTTTATCTGAACTGTCTTCAGTCACGTGGTGTACCTTCTTGTACCTATCTTTGAAAGGTTTCTTGTTTTCAGTCACTTGATGTACCTTTTTGTTACTCTGTATTGTATCAGTTTTCGGCTTCTTATTTGCTTTGCAGACTCTTTCAATGTGCCCTCGTCTGCAGTCTTTGTCTTTAAACCAAGTCATTGTGGTCATGTGACATTTTGCCACAGCGATAGCACTTCTTTTCTTATTTCAGTGACATTTTATTAGTTGAATATTCCAGGGATTTTTGTTGAATTTCTAAAGCACCACGTGCTGCTGCTTCATATTGCAATACTTAGAGCCTTCTCCAATGTGAGGTCTTTTTCAGACAGGAGCTTCTTTTGTGTGCTTTCACTTTGCATTCCACACACAAATCTGTCCCTCAATGCGTCTGATAAGCCCACTCCAAATTGGCAATGTTCTGATAATTTGCGCAACTTTGCCAAATATTCAGAAATGCTTTCATTTTTGCTCTGGTTCCGTTTATGGAATTTAAATCTTTCGGCTATGAGCAGTGGTTTGGGGCTTAAATGGTCTTGGAGTGTGTCCACTATTTGTTTGAATGTTTTGTTTGCTGGCTTTTCAGGGGTTAATAAACTACGTAGCAGCCCGTATGTCTTTGCGCCCATAACACTCAGCAAAACAGTGGCTTTCTTTTCTACCTCCACTCCGTTAGCCTCACAGTACAACTTCACTCTTTCAATGTAAGTTGCCCAGTCTTCAATGCTGCAATCGTGCCAATAATCGCCATTTTTTTTTCCAAACCCGTTTTTCTTTCTTTACTAGTTAGCTAGCGTCATGCAAGTCCTGTGCACTTTTCACTTGACTTACATATCCCCTGCCTAGCTCAGCAAGCGTGCTCCGTTTTCTCTACCTTCTCGCTCCTTTCTTCCAAATTTCGGTGTCCTCTGGATGCGATGCCAGAATAGGAAGACATAGGTTCATAATTCTCGTCGCCAATTTGTTGTGTTTGTACCGCTATACACAACTACATAAAATAATAAAGTAGCAGAGACTGAGAGTAACTTCAAGTGATCTTTACTTGTTAACTGGAACTTCGGCACTGACTATACAAATCGATATGCGTCTGTTATATACGCTCGCAACTAAGGATGTACATCCGCAAAACAAAGTAGTTCCTTCAATGTTGTATACATTACAGCCCTCAATGTGGAAGTCCCATTAGCGAAATGACACACGCCACAACTGCAGCAGTAGCCATCAGATTTTTTTTATTTACAGTAACCATCTGATGGCTTTTTAACATTAAACATCAAAGGCACGGTGGCATAGTGGTTAGCACTGTTGCCTCACAGCGCCAGGGACCCGGGTTCAAATCTGGCCTCGGGCGACTGTCTGTGTGGAGTTTGCACATTCTCCCTGTGTCTGCGTGGGTTTCCTCCAGGTGCTCCGGTTTCCTCCCACAGTCCAAAGATGTGCGGGTTAGGTTGATTTGGCTATGATAAATTGACCCTTAGTGTTAGGGGATTAAATATGTGGGGTTACGGGGATAGGGTGGGATATGTGTCGGTGCAGGCTCGATGGGCCGAAATGGCCTCTATCTGCACTGTGGGGATTCTGTGTGATTCTGTGTGTGTGAAATTTCACCCAAGTGACTACCCTTGTGACTATTTGTGCAGTATCTTTCTCTTACGCGTGCTCCTACGTGGTGCTTCCCCTGTGGCTTCAGCAGATGTGGAGGCCCCTTGCTCAGTTTCTTGCTGCTCCTGCCTCAACACCTTTGGCGGGCGTCCTCTGGGGTTGCGAACCTGTGAGGGTTCGCCAACAGTCTGCTGCTTCTGTGGCTGTGCAGGGGTTGAGACGTCTATCTCAGTTAGGTGGGGACTCTGGTGGAGCTCTGACCGAGGGCTCTGCCGTGGCATGGAAGTGTGAGCGCTTGGAAAGGAGCCCCCACTTCCTTGTTCTCTGCCACCAACTTCCCTCTCATGGGTCAAGTCCCCCTCAGCGCTTGCAAGTGGCTTGAGAGCACCTTGCTGCACATCAGGGACCTGTATCTGAACTGGCAGTCCTACTCAGAAGGACTTCCATGAAGGTCTGATTTCTCTGTTCAATAGATAACCATTGCTCCTCCAGAGATGTCATTTTATTCAGAACACTCACCATGTTTTCTGCACTCTGGCGACTTATCACCTCCATGGAGGTTCCAATCATTTCCATGGTGATGCGTTCATGCGCCAATGACTCCACAACGGCTCTGCTCATGTTCGCAATGGACTCCTCCATTTGCTCCACACTCACATTGACCCTGGAGACAAAACCTGCCAGAGACTCCTGCATCTGTTCCTGGAGTTCCAGCACCGCTGATCTTGTGGATGGACCCAGAGGCAGAGGGTCGACATGCAGCTGAGCCGAGCTGGGAGAGTCCTGCGCCCTCCAACTAGGGCTCTCCACTGCTGTCCCTGTCTGCACAATCTGCTGATGCTCACTTGTGAGCTGTGATACACCAGGTGACAACACTGCACTATCTCGCAAAGGTACCACTGAGGTGTGAGTGTCTGCGCTGGTGCTGGGTGCGCTGAATTCTGCTGACGCTGCGCCCTCAGAGGTTGCAGCTTCCTCTGAGGAGTCTGGATGCTCAGGCTCTTCCTCCTGGCTAGTGGGGACGGGTGCTTGCGATGGTCCTGTGGGGAAGTAAAGGAAAGAGTCAAAGATGTGATGCCAAGGTTACATGCACATTGCAGATGATCATAAGTCCATCTCTTAGAGCTTCAGAATCATTATCAGCGACTCATGCAATGTCAATGAGAGATGGAAAACTATTCTGTCACCAGCTTGCTCTGATGCACCCGTCTGTCCGTTCCCCACTTGCGCATCATCCTCCACTCCCACGATCTCCAGGAGCGCATCCTCCCAAGGGGTGAGCTGGGCTACTGAGGGTGGCTCTCCTCCTGTCCTCGCTCTTTCCCTCTTATTGTGAGCTCTCTTTTCCTGCAATGAGGGAGACAAGTGGAGTTTGAGTGAGAATGAAGGAGTGAGTGTAGAGAATCCATAGCATAGATGCTTAGAAGGAGACAAAGATGGAGTGAGGTGGCAAGACCAAGGGCCCTCCCTGTGTGTTGTAAGTTGTTTTCATAGCATCACAGTGATAGGGAGTGTGAGGGCTGCATAGTCAAATAATTAGGTGAATGTGAGCATAGAGAGAGAGGGAATGGGTAAGGGTGCATGGATGTCAGTGTCAAGTGGGATGTGGAGGAAGAGATTGCTAAGCTGAGTGCTGGTGAGGATAGGCAATGGGGATCAGATTGAGGGTGATGGGAAAGTCATACTCACTTTTCCAGTGCGCAGAAGGTTATGAAACCTCTTCCTGCACTGAAGCCAGGTTCTGTGGGTTATCGACAAAGAGTTGACCTCCTGGGCCACCTGGATCCACACAGCCTTGGTCTGCTGGGGAGGCTTCTTCCTCCCTGAAGAAGGGAAGAGCACCTCTTTATTGGCTCTTGCTCCCTCCACTAAAGCTTGTAGGGCAACGTCATCAAACCTGGGAGCAGACCTAGGTCTCTCGCTGGCCATTCTGTCTCCAGGTCCCTCTAACATGAAAGGCCAAAAGGTTGGCAGTCTGCAGAAGAAGCAAGGCTTGTTACAGACCTTAAATGCAGCAGCAATGATGGCATCATCGCAGGCAAGTTTCAGACGAAAAAACGAATTGGGCCATGGGTTCCCACACACTGGAACTCAATTGCCCACTTAAGGTAAAATCGCATCATTCTCCCACATCGATTTAGAATCGGGTGGCTAACACGAAAAGCGGATTACACGACCCCAGCCCGCCCGTGACAAAATCCAGCCCCGAGCATTCACACTGTGCAGCTGTTTTTACATCGCAAGCTCCAATAGGAGTGAGATGCAGGAGGGATGAGTAGGGGTCAGCAGCGGCCCACAGTACTGCTGTGCAGCTGGGAGGAGCAGTCCTCCTCCTCCACACTCCACAGAAGAGGAAGTAAAAAAAAAACTTTCTCTACTATTTCTTCAGTGACTGCCAGCAGTCCCTTTAAGGTCCACTGCAGAACTGGAAAAACTAGTCGGAGCTTGCACAGCGTATGCTCTACCTAATTTTTCACCCATTTTACAAAAGGGTCCCGATACAGGGACAGGACCCTTCTTTGAATATTTCAGGCAGCCATCCGATACGCCTAAAGACAGTAAGGACCAATAGATATGGTGCAGATTAGTTACAAGACCTCGCGCCGAGAAATTGCTATGCATTGCGTCCATTTTACGCCCAAAAAATAGGTGAAATGCATAAGAATTTCTATGCCAGTGTGTCCAAATTGTTTTGGTTAATGTAGGCCCCGTCAAATGCCAGAATATCGGATCAGCCCCACCATGTAAATTGAGTTCAACACCCTTGCACTGGAAGAAAGCCACAAATCACATTGTATGAACTCACATATCAAAAATTTACAATAAACTTACTGGCAAAGGCTTGGCTACTCCAATTCTAACTTTGCCTCCTGATGCGCCTTTCAGTGCCTGAACAGCTTCCTCAAGAGTAGCATTCTCCAAGTTGATGCTGTTGACAAACATGAGTCGGTCTCCTGGAAGAAGTCGACCATCTTGTTCTGCCACACCGCTGGGCACTAATGACCGAATCACAATAACTGTTCGTATTGGGTCAACTGGATCCTGTGGTTCCAAGTGCAAAAATTATGTTAATAATTTAAATCTGAAAAGACAGAACACATTAACTTCTTTAAACTACTGTAAATCTAATTTGAAACAGTATTTCCATAAAAGTAAGTCACTGTATAATCTATGCATCTTCTGGAAATGAACATATGATTAAAACAAACAACTTAAGACATTGAAGGTTCTGCCACACAATCTGTTAGAGGCAGACCAGAATTACCTACCTGATAATCCAGAATGCTGAACCCAAGACCTGAGCTACCCTTTTCTAGTTCTATGTTTTGGATTTCGGCTTCCCACATCGCCAGGTGAGATCCTTGTGCCTCCACACCACTGTGCCTTCTTTCTATCTCAACCACAGCACCATCATCTGTCTCAGATGTTGCAGTAAACTCACTTAGATTGATGTGCATCTGGAAAAACAGCATTTAAAAAAAACAGGTCTTGCTTAAAATATACATTTATTGCCAAATTTAAATAAGAAAGCCCAAAGCAAGGGCCATTTGGCTCAACAAGCCCATAAAACATGGAATTCCTATCTTTGACATACCCCTTTGTGGAAAGTATTTAACTTGTACCTTATCCATTATGGGACAAAATTAGTAAACACTTAGTAAGGTATGGGTTAATCAGGAGCAGTCAGTATGGATTTGTACACGGCATGGGCTTGACTAATTTGATTGAGTTTTCTGAAGGAATCACAAAGGGGGGAGAATTTTAACCCCAAAAATGGGCGGGTGGGATGTAAAAATGTTTAAAAAATCTGAATTCCCAACCCCAAACCACCCACTTCTGGTTTTAACGGAGGCGAGATGGTGGGTGGGTGGGGGGAAACTAGCGGGTTGGCAATTTAAATATTATAATGAGGCTGCATGCCTCATATTTAACCACCATTTTAAATTTAATTCTGGCCGGCCGAGTTTTCCGGGCCTTAGGAAACCAAGCAACTAAAGGGAGGTGAGGACTGCCGAATCCAGGAGATAAGTGGGGTATCCAGTTTTCCACACCCCATAATCGGACACGCCCCCACCCCCGACCTTTCCGATCACCCCCCACGATGCCTCTGATCTCCTCCATCATGACCCTTCCGATCTCACCCCCCAACCCCGACTCTTACGATCTCCCCCCCCCAACCCTTCTGATCTCTCCCCCATGACTCTTCTGATATCCCCCAACCTCTCCGATCTCCAACCCCCTCCCCCACACCGCCGAGGCTTCCGATCTCCCACCCAGCAACTCCCCCCCCCACCACCCCCAAGGCCGCCAATCTCCTCCACCACTGACTCTTCCGGTCCCCCCCCCACCCCGAGACCTCCAATCCTGCTTTCCCTCCTCTCTGCTCCCCGACTGCGGCCTAGTGCCGAAGGCCTACCCGCCCGACAGCCAGGAAATAGGTACAAAAAATGTTAATCAGGTTCTGCCGTTAAATTCGGCAGGACCTGAGGGAAACCCGTTCTTCAGAGTTTCCCGACCTCAAAGCAGCACCCCACCCTGCCTAGTCTCCATTTCTATTACCAATGTGGACAAAGGCACTAAAGGAATGATATTGAAGTTTGCTGCTGCTGTCAAACTAGGATAACAAATTGTGAGGAAGAATGCAAGTGAGATTGTAGGCGGATGCAGACAGTAGCAGAGTGTGAAAATAGGTGCAGATACAATTCTCCATGCAGCAAAATGTGAAGTAGTATATTTAAGAATAAGAACAGTGAAAAGGTATACACCCAAATGATTAATCTCCTAACAGAGAGGAGGAAGAGAGAAATCTAGGGGTACAGAAACATTGGGCTGAATATTAACCCCCATAAACGGGTGGACTGGGATCGGGTGAGATGTTAAAACTTTAAAAATCTCAAACCCAACCCAAACCCGCACACTTCCGGGTTTAACAGAGGCAGGACGGGGGAAGCCAACCCACTTCCAGGAGGGGCGGGTTGGCCAATGAAATATTATGAGGGTGGCAGCCTCTGATTCAACCTGCTTTGCAGGTTTAACGATGGCAGGTCAAGTTTCCCAGGCCTCGGGCAACCCGGCACCTGATGAGAGGCGATGACGGCTTCAGGGAGAAGGTAAGTGCTTCCCCCCGGCACCCCCCACTCCATCAGGTTGTTAAAAACTGCAGGACGTTCGGGAAACCCGTACTTCAGGGTTTCCCGCCCTAACTGCCCCCCCCCCACCCCCCGCTCCGATCATGCAGGCCCGTAAATATCGGACCATTGTTTCCACCAAATGGTGAATCACTAAATAGGTGAATTATCAATAGAAGAACAAAGATGAAAGTTAGAAGAATTATTTTAATACAGAAGCTTTTAAAGCACTGAATGCTTTACCATAATCAGCTACTGAGGCAGAGACTATAAAATAATTTAAAAGGGAACTTGATAAGCATTTGAATAGAGCAAATATTAAAATATATAGATAGGGCAGCCAAATAGGATTGAAGCTGACAAGTCCCCATGGAGAGCTGGCTCTGGCCCAGATATGATGACCGAATGACTTCTTTCTGTACAGAGAAAGGAATGGTCAGCTATGGCCTGAAACCTGGCTGCACCTCCTTGCAGACATGTTGCAATGCATGACCTATGTGGGTGGTACCATTCAGTGACACAGGTGGCAAGCTTCCTTGGAAGCACATCATGTAGCATCACTTCCACTTCAGCAGCCAAACAGGAGTTCAGGTGCTGGGCTGTTCTATCACTTGTCTGCAGACTTATGCCTGAACTTAGCATGGATATCAACAAAAAAACAAAGATTCTGACAAATATGTACTCAATATCAACTTAAATCAAACTCAAACTAAACACAAACAAAAATCTGTACCTGTAAAAAGCCTTGGTCAACAATTGGTTCCTCTTGATCATCACTCCAAACCAGAGGCACTGATGAAGGAAGAAACTCCAATGCCTAGAAAATAATTACAACATAATCGCTTGAATAGGAGGCCACAATTATTGGTTTTCACGAGCAGACTATACACAACAATCAATCTTCCAAAGTGAAAAGTACTGCAATTTTATTAGTGTTATAAAAGAATGTGGCCCACTGAAAGTTGGGAGTAAACTGGGCACTCAGATTTTTAGGTGACATCCCCTCTTGCGATTATGTAAGTGGGATACATATTTGCAGACATTTTCTAAAATAATCTGGTATCTAGTGAGGGTGACACAGCAATTGCTGGAAACACTCAGTAGGTCAGGCAACATCTGTGGAGAGAGACCTTTCCTATGGTCATTGACCTGAAACCTTAACTCGGTTTCTCTCTCCACAGATGCTGCCTGATCTATTGAGCATTTTCTGATTTTATTTCAGGTTTCCAACATCCGTATTATTTTGCTTTTAAGACATTAATGAAGTTTAGATTAATAGACTAAACTATTAGTCTAAACTCTCTCACTTCTAGTGGAAGAATGAAGGAGAGAACAATTAAGAACAGTTTCCCTACTTAAGTAGTTTTGTCCTTAAACATACTTATCACAGTAGTCAATATCTAGTTCCATACAACACATGCTTCATTTATTCAGGTGGTTTTTAGGTCAATTGAGTACCACAGGAATTTTTCAACAGGTAAGGTGGGAGTTGCTTAGGTGCACCGGATAGGTGCCTTGTTTATTTTACTATTCGGAGCAAAAGCTTTAAAAAAGATTTTAGCTGTTGTCTAATCAGAATCAAGCCTTATCACAACATCACTATGGGACAGATAATGCAGTCCAGGTGCACCACTGCTCCTGATGTGCTGTGTGCACCTGTGCCCAAATGAGTTGAACTCACGATAATGCACTTGGTCTATCCCCCCCCCCCCCACCCCCAAAAGAGCACAGATATGCAGAATTAATCCCCCAACCTGCACTTGGCACTCCCCGCAACAAGCAGAAACCCGAGCCAGCCAACCCTCCTTTCACCTACTGAGCTAAATGGAACCACCCGCCTCAGCCAAGCAACACCCCCTCCCATACTGACCATCATCTTGGTGACTGGAACCCAGCCTTCCCTTCTTCCACTGAACATCACTTAGCCGATTGGAGCCAAACTCCTTGCCTTCCTTTCTCCATCTTTCTCTTCAGCTCTCCTTCATAAGAACATAAGAAACAGGGGCAGGAGTAGGCCAATCGGCCCCTCGAGCCTGCTCCGCCATTCAATAAGATCATGGCTGATCCAATCTTGGCCTCAACACCACTTTCCCACTCTCTCCCCATACCCCTCAACTCCCTTGTAGTTCAAATGTCTGTCAATCTCCGCCTTGAATATATTCAATGACTCCGCCTCCACAGCTCTCTGGGGTAGAGAATTCCAAAGATTCACAACCCTCAGAGAAGAAATTACTCATCTCCGTCTTAAATGGGCGACCCCTTATTCTGAAACTATGCCCCCTAGTTCTAGATACCCTCAGTAGGGGAAACATCCTCTCAGCATCCACCCTGTCAATCCCCCTCAGAATCTTATGTTTCAATAAGATCACCTCTCATTCTTCTAAACTCCAAATATAGGCCCAACCTTTCATCATACGTCAACCCCTTCATCCCAGGAATCAACCTAGAGAACCTTCTCTGCACTGCCTCCAATGCAAGTATATCCTTCCTTAAATATGGAGACCAAAACTGTACGCAGTACTCCAGGTGCGGTCTCACCAACGCCCTGTAAAGTTGCATCAAAACTTCCCTACTTTTATACTCCATACCACTTGCAATAAAGGCCAACATTCCATTAGCCTTCCTAATTACTTGCTTCATCCTCCCTCTTCTTCCCATCCCTCTCTTCCACCTCCCCTCCCTCTTCTTTTTCATCCTCTCCCACTGCCTCACCACTTCTCTGCTCCTTGCCCTTCCCCCTCTCTGGTCCAATTCAATTATCTCCCACCCTGTAGCCTCGTTTTAGCTGAGTAATGCACTTGGTCTTGACTCCAATTTCCACATGGCAGGGTGGGTGGAGAAGTCCTTTTGGCCCATTTATTCTCAGAATCTTCCACCGGAACTTTATGCTGGTATGAAAGCGCACACTTCATTAAAATTAGGCGATTATTATTACAAGGAGCTGAAGGCAAGATTTGTCATGTTCTCACTTGTAATGCATTGAGCTTCACATGCCTGGACAGATCAGTGCATTTTGCAGTGTAGACCTGCCATGATCTTAAGAGAATAGCAGTTTGCTACAAGTTACACATATTTGCCATACAGAGAGGCATTGCCATAGATAGGTGGACAGGGAGACCGAATCATAACTATTGGCAGAACAGGAGAATGAGCCAGAAGGTATCCCTTCTGATCTCCATTTACAACTTGGAAAATTTATACCAGGCTCTATTGGATGACATATTCAGCTGAGTGGGGATCAAACAGTCCTTTCTAAATGTGTACAAATCAGTGGCCCAATGGACCCTATTACTAAAATTGTTCTCTACACAACCTTGACTACTGTGAATTCATATCCATAACTTATTATAACCAGTTCTCTAAAAAAAAATGCATATAAAATGCAATCAATAGTGCTTTACTTAATGAGTGTATGGGTATTTGCCTTCTCAAACCCTTATGCTCTTTCTAAGTGCTTCCCCAACAGGAGGACTAAATGAGCTGGTTGGTTGCTGAATGTTATTGTATGACTCCTTGATACATCCTTGTTGGTTATGACGAGGCCATGTTCTAAGCATTTTGACAGGAGGAGGGTACCGTTGGAGTTGGCTTTCCCTACCCCCTCTCTGCCGATCACACCTCTCCAGAGGTCTGTGTCCTTTCCAACTCTGACGTTGATGTCGCCAAGGAGGATCAGCTTGTTGCCCGTTGGGACTTGGGACAGGGATTGTTCGAGGCTGGAGTAGAATTCCTCTTTGGTCTCGTCTGTGGCTTCCAGTGTTGGGGCGTACGCACTGGTTTCGGGCTAGGGTGAGTCAAAGAGTCATGAGGCACTCGTTTATACCACTAAGGGGAGTCTCTGAGACGCCCGACCAGTTCATTTTTTATGGCGAAGCCTACCCCATGGAGGCGGCGTTCTTCTTCGGGTTTGCCTTTCCAGAAGGTAGTGTAACCACCGCCTTGCTGCTTGAGCTGGCCTTCCCCTGCCCGCCGGGTCTCACTTAGGGCGGCGATGTCAATGTCGAAGCGTCTGAGCTCCCGGGCAACGAGAGCAATACGGCGTTCCGGTCTGTCACTGTTGGGGTTGTCCATGAGGGTCCTGACATTCCAGGTCCCTAACTTCATTTTAAAAAGGTGGAAGATGCCTGTGCGTGAATTCTTTTAACGTGGGGTGGCCGTTGCACACCAGCTACCACACGGGGTTGACAGAGCAAGGTCTTGGTCCAATGGCAAGGGGATCCAAGACGATTGGAGACCAGGCTCTGCTACAGTGGCCTAGCGCACACACACACACACACACACACACACACACACACAAACATACTGCTACTGTCCTCCTCCCTCTTCCGTCCCTCGGGAGGAGGACAGTAGTCTGCTGGACTAAGTCATCGTCCGAGTGAGGGACCGCAAGGATGTCCGCATCACCCGTGCCATGACAGGAGCTGATGACTGCTGGACAGACCACCGCCTAATCCGCTCTGTCTTCTCCATCAATGTAGCCCAAAAACAGCGGCGGCAACAGAAACAATGCCGCAGGAAAATTAATGCTGGAGCACTCAAAGACCCCGCTAAGAAAGCCCTATTCAAACTGCGTCTCACAAACAACCTGTTGACTCCCAGTGATGCAGAGACACAGAGTGCCCACAGCGTCTGGTCTGCGCTCAAGGCCTCCATAATCAGCACATGCGAAGAGACTCTCGGTCACTCAACCAGGAAACACCAAGACTGGTTCGACGAGAATGACCAAGAGATCCAGAAGCGAATAAGCCGCAAGCGCAAGGCATTTCTGATCTGGAAACAGCAACAGAACTCAAGAGCAAGAAAGCAGCTCTACAGAAGCCTGAAGGCCGAGGTCCAACAAAAAACTCGCGACCTAAAGAACAGGTGGTGGGTGGAGAAAGTGCAGGAGATCCAGCAGCTAGCCGACAACCACGACGTGCGTGGATTCTTTAGCGCAGTCAAGACCATCTATGGTCCAAGCACCCAAGGCCCTTCCCCACTGCGGGCCAAGAACGGAGAGGTACTCATCAAGGACAGGGAAGCAGTCAGTGCCCGCTGGAAGGAGCACTTCGAAGATCTCCTTAACCACGACTCTGTCTTCGACACGAGTGTCCTCAACTCCATCCCACAGCATGCTACCCGCCACCATCCCAGCATAACCCCAGCCCGGCATGAGGTTGAAAAGACCATCCGACAATTGAAGAACAAGGCCTCAGGAGCAGATGGAATCCCCGCCGGGGCACTAAAGCATGGCGGAGAAGCACTACTGGCACGAATTCATGAACTCATTTCTCTTATCTGGAAGGAGGAGAGCATGCCAGGGGATCTCAGAGAAGTGAAATAACACTGGCGAGCAAAATAAAGGAAAATCCTAAGATGTTTTATAAGTATATTAAGGGCAAGAGGATAACCAGGGAAAGGGTAGGGCCCATTAGGGACCAAAGTGGCAATCTGTGTGTAGAGCCAGATGATGTAGGCGGGGTTTTAAATGAATTTTTTGCATCTGTGTTCACTATGGAGAGAGACGATGCAGACATAGAAATCGGGCAAGGGGACTGTGACATACTTGAACATATTAGCATCGAGAGGGAGGAGGTGCTAGCGGTTTTAGCAGGCCAAAAAGTGGATAAATCCCCAGGCCCAGACGAGATGTATCCCAGGCTGCTGTGGGAGGCAAAGGAGGAGATTGCAGGGGCTCTGACACTAATTTTCAGAACCTCTCTGGCCACAGGGAATGTACCAGAGGACTGGAGAACAGCTAATGTAGTACCATTATACAAGAAGGGTAGCAGGGATAAACCAGGGAATTACAGGCCAGTGAGCCTAGCATCTGTGGTAGGGAAATTATTGGAAAAAATTCTGAGGGACAAAATTAGTCTCCACTTGGAGAGGCAAGGATTAATCGGGGATAGTCAGCATGGCTTTGTCAAGGGTAAATCATGTCTGACAAATCTGATTGAATTTTTCGAGGGGGTGACTAGGGGGGTGGATGAGGGAAATGCTGTGGATGTGGTTTACATGGACTTCAGTAAAGCTTTTGACAAAGTCCCGCATAGGAGACTGGTCAAGAAGGTAAGAGCCCATGGGATCCAGGGTGCCTTGGCGCGTTGGATCCTAAACTGGCTGAGTGGCAGGAGGCAGAGGGTGATGGTCGAAGGATGCTTTTGTGACTGGAAGCCTGTGTCCAGTGGGGTACCTCAGGGATCGGTGCTGGGTCCCTTGTTGTTTGTGATCTACATAAATGATTTGGATGAGAATGTAAAAGGTATGATCAGTAAGTTCGCAGATGACACGAAAATTGGTGGGGTGGTAAATTGCGAAGAGGAAAGCCTCAGGCTACAGGACGATATAAACGGTTTGGTCAGATGGGCGGAAAAGTGGCAAATGGAATTTAACCCTGAAAAGTGCGAGGTGATGCATTTTGGACGGACAAATAAGGCAAGGGAATACACAATGAGTGGTAGGACCCTAGGAAGTACAGAGGGTCAGAGGGACCTTGGTGTACATGTACATAGATCTCTGAAGGCAGCGGAACAGGTAGATAAGGTGGTTAAAAAGGCATATGGGATACTTGCCTTCATTAGCCGAGGCATAGAATATAAGAGCAGGGAGGTTATGATGGAGCTGTACAAAACGCTGGTGAGGCCACAGCTGGAGTACTGTGTGCAGTTCTGGTCGCCTCACTATAGGAAGGATGTGATTGCTTTGGAGAGGGTGCAGAGAAGATTCACCAGGATGTTACCTGGGATGGAGCGCCTCAGCTATGAAGAAAGACTAAACAGGCTGGGGTTGTTTTCTTTGGAGCAAAGAAGACTGAGGGGGGACCTGATTGAGGTGTACAAAATGATGAGGGGCATAGATAGGGTAGATAAAGAGGAACTTTTCCCCTTAGTAGGGGGGTCAATAACAAGGGGGCATAGATTCAGGGTAAGGGGCAGGAGATTTAGAGGGGATTTGAGGAGGAACTTTTTCACCCAGAGGGTGGTTGGAGTCTGGAACTCACTGCCTGAAAGGGTGGTAGAGGCAGGAACCCTCACAACATTCAAGAAGCATTTGGATGAGCACTTGAAATGCCATTGCATACAAGGCTATGGACCAAATGCTGGAAAATGGGATTAGACAGGACAGGGGTGGATGGGCGGCGCGGACACGATGGGCCGAAGGGCCTCTTTCTGTGCTGTAAAACTCTATGACTCTATGCCATAATTGTGACCATCTTCAAGAAAGGTGACAAGTCTGATTGCGGTAATTACAGAGGAGTTTCCCTGCTGTCTGCTACAGGGAAAGTCATCGCAAGAATCCGCCTCAATCGCCTTCTCCCAGTGGCCGAAGAGCTCCTCCCAGAGTCGCAATGCGGATTCCGCCCACTAAGGGGCATGATGGACGTCAATTACAAGAGAAATGCAGGGAACAGCACCAACCACTGTACATGGCCTTCTTTGATCTCACAAAGGCCTTCGACACTGTCAACCGTGAGGGATTATGGAGTGTCCTCCTCAAATTTGGCTGCCCTCAAAAGTTTGTCACTATCCTCCGCCTGCTTCACGACGACATGCAAGCCATGATCCTGACCAACGGTTCCACCACAGACCCAATTCACGTACGAACCGGGGTCAAGCAAGGCTGTGTCATCGCACCAACGCTCTTCTCGATCTTCCTTGCTGCAACGCTCCATCTCACCCTCAGTAAGCTCCCCACTGGAGTGGAACTAATTTACAGAACAAACGGGAAACTGTTCAACCTCCGTCGCCTCCAGTCCAGATCCAAGGTCGTACCATCCTCCGTCGTCGAATTACAGTATGCAGACGATGCTTGCGTCTGCGCTCACTCAGAGGTCGAACTCCAAACCATCGTAAACACCTTCACCGAAGCATATGAGAGCATGGGCCTTACACTAAACAGCCGTAAGACAAAGGTCCTCTACCAACCTGCCCCCGCCACACAGTACTGCCCCCCGATTATCAAAATCCACGACAAGGCCTTAGACAACGTGGACCACTTTCCATACCTCGGGAGCCTACTGTCAACAAGGGCAGACGTCGACGACGAAGTCCAACACCGCCTTCAGTGTGCCACTGCAGCCTTCGGTCGCCTGAGGACGAGTGTGTTTGAAGACCAGGACCTCAAGCCCGGCACTAAGCTCATGGTCAACAGGGCAGCAGTGATACCCGCCCTGCTGTATGCCTCAGAGACATGGACCATGTACAGCAGGCACCTCAAAGCACTGGAGGGGTACCACCAACGCTGCCTCCGCAAGATCCTGCAAATCCATTGGCAGGATAGGCGCACCAACGTCAGTGTTCTTGCTCAGGCCAACATCCCCAGCATCGAAGCTCTGACCAAGCTCAATCAGCTCCGATGGACGGGTCACATTGTCCGCATGCCCGATACGAGACTCCCAAAACAAGCACTCTACTCGGAGCTCCGGCGCGGCAAGAGAGCCCCAGGTGGGCAGAGGAAACGTTTCAAGGACACCCTCAAAGCCTCCTTGAAAAAGTGTAACATCCCCACTGACACCTGGGAATCCCTGGCCCAAGACCGCACAAAGTGGAGAAGCATCCAGGAAGGCGCCGATCACCTCGAGTCTCTTCGCCGGGGCCAAGCGCAGGCAGCACAAGGAGCGCACGTCAACCCAAGCACCCCACCCACCCGCCCCTTCAACCACCGTCTGCCCTACCTGTGACAGAGACTGTAGGTACCGCATTGGACTCATTAGTCACCTGCGAGCTCATTTTTAATGTGGAAGCAAGTCATCCTCGGTTCCGAGGGACTGCCTAAGCAGAAGACATCCTTGTGCTAGGTCCTTCAGCTGCTTGTGCCATGTCCAATGCTGCAGCGACTAGTTGGCCCTGCCCATTTCCTAGCACAACTTGCATTAGCTGAGTGAGCATCTGGGAGAGCAGGATGTGGTGTTGTCCGGGAGATAGCAGATACATTCATGCCTGCTCGAGTCATATTCTTGCTGCCGGGCACTCCTTTAGCATGCCCAGTGGTTTACAGACTTGAAAGTAGCAATGAGATTTCAGAACTCATACCTTAAGGTTCTCCCCATCTGATCCCCCTGCATGTTGAAGCTCAACAAGACAGCTCTTGCAGATTGCAGCTCAAGACCTCAGGAGCAGCAGTCTGAGCATTCACAAGAGTGCTGGACCTCACTGACACCAAACTGCCCATCATGTATCCCAACGTGCGTGAGAGTAAATGAACATACATCAGACTCCAAGACATTGCTAGAAACATCCTTTTTTAAACATAATTTTACAGATGTGTGACGATATTTGCAGATTTTTGTGGCAACTGGAAACTATGCCCTGAAACTACATGGGCATGCATGTAAATCTATGACAGAGCAGAAAAGTGCTTTGCATGTGGGTTCAGTAGCAAGTTGGTGGAGACTTTTGTTGCGTGTATAATTTGCCCATCTACCCTGTCTACGGAAATTCTGGCTAATCTTACTTTGGCAGATTTCCGAAGGTAAGCAAACCTCTTCCTCATCTACTCCATTACCTCTGTATATCAGATACCTTGTTTCGTCACGCCTTGCAAACAGAGTCTTTCCCAAACAGAGAAACCTTCCCTTTACCTACTTCTTGAAAGAGCAGCTTGACAGCTGCATCCATAAATGGCTCTATTCTTCGTACCCCCTGCGCCATTGTTTTGTCACAATTTCTTTTGACACACCAAATTTGTGTGCGAAGAAAATTTCTCTTGCCGTAAATGTCAGCTGTCATCATGCAGGAAATCCTGCTCCCCACATTAAGTGAGCTCCCAGCGCCAGACCTAGTCCAGGCCACAAGCTCACTATGAATAAATAAATGAACCCAACCCCAGAAGATCACACAAGGTCAGTCTTTTCCAAAACATGTGAACACAAAGCTCGCAGCACTCCAGTCCCAACACCTCAATGCTAGAACTGGAAATTTGCTCCCACGTTTTTCTCAGTAAACAAGGCATTAACTGCCTCATTGTACTTAACCCTACTGTGTGAGCACGAGTAAAACATTTTTTTTGGCTAACCCCTGCACCAACAGTACTAGAGGCACAAAAATAAAATGAAAACACAGCTTAAAATGATTAGAAACAGTTACCAGTAACAGTGTGTCCTATCTAATCTTTGAATTCAAATCACTCATATAAACTGACCCTTACTTTTGCAGTTCATGACATGTTTTGAAGTCATAACTTATACAAGTTTAATTCCGAGTGATCCATTATGATGTATGCAAAACCCAAACAAGTAAACAGAAGTAAACAGCTCTTTGCTGGGAGAGCTTGCAAAGGCCATTTTAACATCAGTACTGCAGCAAAAATAGTGTGTGTTAGATGCTATCGGCACAATACCTCTTCTGTTGACGGAATGGGCTCTTCTATGAGAACCATGCTATCTACGTCAGTTTCCTTCTTGACCTCCAGGACTGGGCGGCAGCAGACCATGGTGACCCTGATAGGCAAGTCCTTTAGAATACTGACAACATCTTTGTGATTCTGACCGAGGAGTGGTATTCCATTCACCTAAAATACAGCAGAGAATTACAAGAATTCTTCAATAAACCTAATTAAAATCAATGTTTGTTCATTAGAATATCGATATCTTAACTGCAACACGTTCCTCCTCAATTTATCCCATAATTTTTAAGCTGCATTCACATCACTATGTATTCAGTTCTTCAAACTCAATAATGTTAGACATTATTGTTTAAATCTTTAATGAAACATCAATGAAAGTACTGTAGGTTGGAGGAAAGATTGAGTGAAAGTATACTGCTGGTTTGAGTTAACAATTGCCCCGATTACAGACCCCCCCCCCCCCGCCGATTACAGACCTCCCACCCCCTACCGATTACAGACCCCCCTGCCCCGATTACAGACCTCCCCCCCCCCCATTACAGACCTCCCCCCCCCCCATTACAGACCTCCCCCCCCGATTACAGACCTCCCCCCCCTCCCGATTACAGACCTCCCCCACCGATTACCGACCCCCCCCGATTACAAACCTCCCCCCATTACAGACCCCCCCCCAATTACAGACCCCCCCCCGATTACAGACCTCCCCCCCCCGATTACAGACCTCCCCCCCCGATTACAGACCCCCCCGATTACAGACCTCCCCCCCCCGATTACAGACCTCCTCCCCCCCCCACCGATTACAGACCTCCCCCCCCGATTACAGACACCCCCCCCCGATTACAGACCTCCCCCCCCGATTACAGACCCCCCCGATTACAAACCTGCCCCCCGATTACAGACCTCCCCCCCGATTACAGACCTCCCCCCCCCGATTACAGACCTCCCCCCCCCGATTACAGACCTCCCCCCCCCCGATTACAGACCTCCCCCCCCGATTACAGACCTGCCCCCCGATTACAGACCTCCCCCCCCCCCGATTACAGACCTCCTCCCCCCGATTACAGACCTCCCCCCCGATTAGACCTCCCCCCCCGATTACAGACCTCCTCCCCCCGATTACAGACCTCCCCCCCCGATTACAGACCTCCCCCCCCTTACAGACCTCCTCCCCCCGATTACAGACCTCCCCCCCCGATTACAGACCTCCCCCCGATTACAGACCTCCTCCCCCCGATTACAGACCCCCCCGATTACAGACCTCCCCCCGATTACAGACCTCCCCCCCCCGATTACAGACCTCCTCCCCCCGATTACAGACCTCCTCCCCCCGATTACAGACCTCCTCCCCCCGATTACAGACCTCCTCCCCCCGATTACAGACCTCCTCCCCCCGATTACAGACCTCCTCCCCCGATTACAGACCTCCCCCCCCGATTACAGACCTCCTCCCCCCCGATTACAGACCTCCTCCCCCGATTACAAACCCCCCCCGATTACAGACCTCCCCCCGATTACAAACCCCCCCCGATTACAGACCTCCCCCCCGATTACAGACCTCCCCCCCCCCCGATTACAGACCTCCTCCCCCGATTACAAACCCCCCCGATTACAGACCTCCCCCCGATTACAAACCCCCCCCGATTACAGACCTCCCCCCCGATTACAGACCTCCCCCCCCGATTACAGACCTCCTCCCCCCCGATTACAGACCTCCCCCCCCGATTACAGACCTCCCCCCCCGATTACAGACCTCCTCCCCCCCGATTACAGACCTCCTCCCCCCGATTACAGACCTCCTCCCCCGATTACAGACCTCCCCCCCCGATTACAGACCTCCTCCCCCCCGATTACAGACCTCCTCCCCCGATTACAAACCCCCCCCGATTACAGACCTCCCCCCGATTACAAACCCCCCCCGATTACAGACCTCCCCCCCGATTACAGACCTCCCCCCCCCCGATTACAGACCTCCTCCCCCGATTACAGACCTCCCCCCCCGATTACAGACCTCCTCCCCCCCGATTACAGACCTCCTCCCCCGATTACAAACCCCCCCCGATTACAGACCTCCCCCCGATTACAAACCCCCCCCGATTACAGACCTCCCCCCCGATTACAGACCTCCCCCCCCCCCGATTACAGACCTCCTCCCCCGATTACAAACCCCCCCGATTACAGACCTCCCCCCGATTACAAACCCCCCCCGATTACAGACCTCCCCCCCGATTACAGACCTCCCCCCCCGATTACAGACCTCCTCCCCCCCGATTACAGACCTCCCCCCCCGATTACAGACCTCCCCCCCCGATTACAGACCTCCTCCCCCCCGATTACAGACCTCCTCCCCCCGATTACAGACCTCCTCCCCCGATTACAGACCTCCCCCCCCGATTACAGACCTCCTCCCCCCCGATTACAGACCTCCTCCCCCGATTACAAACCCCCCCCGATTACAGACCTCCCCCCGATTACAAACCCCCCCCGATTACAGACCTCCCCCCCGATTACAGACCTCCCCCCCCCCCGATTACAGACCTCCTCCCCCGATTACAAACCCCCCCCGATTACAGACCTCCCCCCGATTACAAACCCCCCCCGATTACAGACCTCCCCCCCGATTACAGACCTCCCCCCCCCGATTACAGACCTCCCCCCCCCGATTACAGACCTCCTCCCCCCCGATTACAGACCTCCCCCCCCGATTACAGACCTCCCCCCCCGATTACAGACCTCCCCCCCCCGATTACAGACCTCCTCCCCCCCGATTACAGACCTCCCCCCCCCCCGATTACAGACCTCCCCCCCCCCGATTACAGACCTCCTCCCCCCCGATTACAGACCTCCTCCCCCCCGATTACAGACCTCCTCCCCCCGATTACAGACCTCCTCCCCCCGATTACAGACCTCCCCCCCCCAAGATTACAGACCTCCTCCCCCCGATTACAGACCTCCCCCCCAAGATTACAGACCTCCTCTCCCCCCGATTACAGACCCCCTCCCCCCGATTACAGACCTCCTCTCCCCCCGATTACAGACCTCCTCCCCCCCGATTACAGACCTCCTCCCCCCAATTACAGACCTACCCCCCCGATTACAGACCTTCCCCCCCCGATTACAGACCTCCTCTCCCCCGATTACAGACCCCCTCCCCCCGATTACAGACCCCCCTCGATTACAGACCCCCCCCCGATTACAGACCTCCCCCCGATTACAGACCTCCCCCCCCACGATTACAGACCTCCCCCCCCACGATTACAGACCTCCCCCCCCACGATTACAGACCTCCCCCCCCCCGATTACAGACCCCCCCCCCCCCCAATTGCCATGGACCAGCCCAAAGGGTCTCCAGCTGCGGCCTCCTGCAGCTAGCATTTCCCCCCGCCCACCCACTGGCCTGGCTGCTGGGCAGGAGGCAGTGCTAAAGAGATTAAGGAGGTCACGCCGTTAAGTCCGGCAGGACCTCTGCTTCCCCAGCCTTGCCGGGTTGTTCAGCCATTTTCAGCCTCATCCGCACCCTCGGGGCCCATAGCTCAGTTAATGTGCAGCACTGGAGATAAGTGACCTGTAACTTCTGAAATGACCTTAAACTAACTTTAAAAAACTTACTAAATGTTTTAAAACCTTTTTACATGGCAGTAGAAAGTAATCAACAGTGTGGAAGAGGTCCCTCAACATTGTGTACAATCTGGACAAAGTGGAAATAAGGCGTAAGCGGCTGCTGGGGAATGAGAGGTCAAGGTGTCCCTGGCTAGACAAGCATGGTGGTATGGAAGGAGGTGGCAGAGGCACTCACCACAATATCCACAGTCCCACCGAAAGATGACCAGTGCAGGAAGGTGTACAATGATCCGACCAGGTTAGGCAAGGTAAGCATTTGCAGAAAATTAAAAAACTGAAGTCTGTATACCTTTATGCAGATGGGTGAGCTTTCATTTGGTTTACTACTGGTTTGTTCAAGGTTGAAGCCAACGTAAAGCAAGTCCAAAAAATCACTTGCCATGGTAGACAACAGCCTTTCCAAAGTGTTGAATTTCACAGCTTATGAGAAGTCATTTGCAACTTTGAAAAATCTTACTACTTTTGAACAAATCTATATTTACAAATGTTGTCAAAGAAATCTAGCACTACTTTTAAACTGACTACTTCAAATCAGTCTTTGTAAGCTTCTCAGTTCATAATCAGTGATCTTTTTGTTTAAACTTTTGTACTGATTAAAAGTTCCACTGTTTTGACTTTGAATCTTGACTGAGCCACCAGCTGCTCTCTAGCCACCCTGCCTGTTGCAGCAGTGCCTTCCTCTGGGTGGGGGACACACGATCATTGGCCCCAGCGACATCCAGGTTGGAATCCTCCAGATCCACTGGTATTTCGTTTGCCAGGTTAAGGGTCAGTCCTTCCTCAGGGCAAAATTGTGCAATGCGCAGCATACCACCACAATCCTCGCCACTTTCCTAGGCGAGACCTGCAAGACACCCCCAACCTGTCCAGGCACCGGAAGCGTGATTCCAGCACGCCTATTGTCCTCTCCACCAGTTGGACCGTGCACAAATGTGAAAGGTTGTACCTTTCCTGTGCTGTATTATTGATGATGTGGAAGGGTCACAGCTTCAGCAGGTATGCCTTGTTCGCTAAATCAATCCACCTCCTTGTCCATCCCCAGCGAACAAGTCATGTCAGTTCGAGTGTCGAAGGATGAAGGCATCATGAGCACTTGCCCGATGCTCTGCATTAACATTCATGATCCACAGTTGGGCATCGCAAAGTATCATTACATTCAATGAATGGTACCCTTTCCTGTTAATGAATGTCATAGGTTCTTCACATGGTGCCTTCAGTGGCACGTGGGTTCCATCAATGACCCCCTGCACTCTGCAGAAGCCAGCAATCCTGCAGAATATGATGGACCTCTCCATTTGCCACACTAGGGACATGTCAAAGCTAATTGTATCCGTGACCTGTTGAATGCAGGCCCTCGCACCACCCAAGGTGATGTTGCACATGTCACTGCCTAAAATGAGCCGCATGCGTACAAGTTGAGGGCTATCATTCCATTCGTGGCCACTGAAAAGGCCCTGCAGGAGGTAGACGGTGGCTGCATGTTCTCTTTTAATGTCACAGAGGTGGCCAATTGCCTCCTTGCTCAAGCGCAGCCTTCTCACACAGAACTCCTCAGACATAGTTTCAAAACACATTCTCTCCCCGTAGAGTCTCTGGGGGTGGGTAATTGTTTGTTGTGGTCAGCTTCCGACCATTGTGCCTCACCCTAATCCCTGTGCTCTTCTTCCAGTTTGTCGATTAACATTCCAAGTAGCGAAGCCATTTTAATTCTTTTCACACTCTTCTGGGAGCTTTTCATCCTGGAAATTATCACCTTTAAGCAGTTGCACGAGTGCTGATAGCAGATGAATTTAACAAAAAAAGGTTCTGTATATAGATTTAGGTTTCAGAGACACTTACGGACAATTGTTGTACCTGCTGTGGAAATTTCCAGAGTTTGAATGCTCCCTTTCTGGGCCTCCAAGCTTCACTGTCATGCAAAGACCATACATCACACCTTTGACAGGGTCATTGTGACATGAATTACCAGCCTAAATGGCTGTGGTAAGATTAATCCCACATTACAACAGTGACTACACTACAAAAAGTACTTCTTTGGCTGTAAAGCGCTTTGAGACATCCGGTGGTTGTGAAAGGTGCTATATAAATTTAATTCTTTCTTTCTTTATGGTGCAAATCCAGCAATTTCATGACACACAATGAATGTCAACCAAGAGCCTCATGTTGAAGTTACAACTTTTCAGTTTTTTGCAAGGTTAATGGTGGAGCGGCGCAAATCGTCCAGCAATTTGCGGAGAATTGGAGCTCGTGGCCTATCCTTCACCACAAATTTCTGAATTTATTTTACAAATTAGTAATGGCGAACACCATGAACTCACCATTATTTTTCCAGCAATTTCTGGGCCAATGACTAGATAATCTGTTTTTAGTGATGTTGGTTAAGAGATAAATATTGGCCAGGAGAACCACCCCCCACTTGCTCGTCTTCATAATAGTGCCCTGGAAGCTTTTACATCCACCTGAGAGAGCAGACGGGGCCTCGGTTTAACGTCTCATCTGAAAGATGGTACCTCCGACAGTGCAGCACTCCCTCAGTACTGCAATGAAGTCTATGATTTTTGTGCTCAAGTCTCTGGAGTGGACTTGAACCCACAACCTTCTGACACAGGATGGCAAATAGATGGTTATAGAATCATAGAATATTACAGCCTAGAAGGAGGCCATTCGGCCTATCGAGTCTGCGCCGGCTCTTTCGAAGAGCAATCCAGTTAGTCCCACTCCCCCACTCTTTCTTCATATCCCTGCAATTTTTTCTCCTTCAAGTATTTATCCAATTCCATTTTGAAAGCTACTATTGAACCTGTATCCAGCACTGTATCAGGCAGTGCATTCTAAATCCTAACCACTCGTTGCGTAAAAAAGTATTTCCTCATGTCGCCTCTGATTCTTTTGTCAATCACATTAAATCTGTACCCTCTGGTTATCGACCCTTCAGCCATTGGAAACAGTTTCTCTTTATTTACTCTATCTAAACCCTTCATGATTTTGAACACCTCTATCAACTCTCCTCTTAGCTTTCTTTGTTCCAAGGAGAACCCCAGCTTCTCTAGTCT
Organism: Somniosus microcephalus; assembly: GCF_052327205.1. Taxonomy (NCBI): domain Eukaryota; kingdom Metazoa; phylum Chordata; class Chondrichthyes; order Squaliformes; family Somniosidae; genus Somniosus; species Somniosus microcephalus. The sequence goes on from NC_140987.1 coordinate 304,511,378, forward strand.
ATCCATGTAACTGTAATCCCTCATCACTGAAACCATTCTAGTAAATCTCTTCTGTATCCTTTCCAAAGCCTTCACATCCTTCCTAAATTATGAATCACACAAAGCCCCATGGCCTGCACCACTCCATCAATTCATTTGACCAGAAGATAATTGGAAACTATCTAAACACTATCTTCTAAGAAACTATCCCTTTGCAGGGATGAATGAATGAATCAGTGAGCAAATTAAAGGTGCTATATCTGAATGCATGAAGCATTCGAAACAAGATAGGTGAATTAATGGCACAAATAGAGATAAATGGGTTTGACCTAGTAGCCATTACTGAGACGTGGTTGTAGGGTGACCAAGGTTGGGAACTAAATATTCCAGGGTTCTTGACTTTTAGAAAAGATAGGATACAATGGAAAAGCAGGTGGGGTAGCCCTGATAATAAAGGATGAGATAAAGACAATAGAGAGAAAGGATCTTAGCCCAGAAAATCAGGACATAGAATCAGAATGGGTGGAGCTAAGAAATACCAAAGGGCAGAAAATAATGGTGGGAGTAGTTTATAGGTCCCCTAACAATAATCATGGTGTTGGACAGAGTATAAATCAGGAAATTAGAGGAGCATGTAACAAGGGTAATGTAATAATTGTGGGGGACTTTAATCTTCATATAGACTGGGCAAACCAAATTAGCAAATGTAGCTTGGAGGATGAGTTCATGGAAGGCATTCGAGACTGTTTTCTAGAACAATGTTGGGGAACGAACTAGGGAACAGGCAGACAGGTGAAATTATAATGGGGAATAAGGAAATGACAGAGACTTTAAACAAATATTTTGTGTCTATCTTCACAGTATAAGACACAAAGAATATACCAGAAAAAGGGTCTAATGAGAATGAAGAACTTAAAGTAATTATTAGTAAAGAAAACATACTGGAGAAATTAATGGGACTAAAAGCTGACAAATTCACTGGACCTGAAGTCCTACATCCTAAGGTTTTAGAAGAGGTGGCTGTAGAGACAATGGATGCATTGTTTTTGATCTTCCAAATTCCCCAGATTTTTGAACAGTCCTCGTGAATTGGAAGGTAGCACATGTAACCCCGCTGTTCAAGAAGGGAGGGAGAGAGAAAACAGGGAACTATAGGAGAGTTAGCCTGACATTAATAGTAAGGAAAATTCTAGAATCTACTATTAAGGATGTGGTAACAGGGCACTTGGAAAATCACAATATGATTAGGCAGAGTCAACACGGTTTTATGAAAGATTTGTCAAACACAATTTCCCCATCAGTTTTTTGAGGGTGTTAACTAGCAGGGTAAATGAGGGGAACCAGTGGATGTAGTCTATTTGAATTTTCAAAAGGCATTCGAGAAGGTGCCATACAAGAGATTGTTACACAAAATTAGGGCTCATGGGATTAGGGGTAATATATTAGCATGGATTGAGGATTGGTAAACGGACTGAAAACAGTGAGTAGGAATAAACGGGTCATTTTCGGGATGGCAGGGTGTAACTAGTGGAGTGCCGCAAGGATCATTACTTGGGCCTCAGCTATTTACAATCTATATCAATGACTTAGATGAGGAGACCAAGTTTGCTGACGATACAAAGCTAGGTGGGAAAGTAAGCTGTGAGGAGGACAAAGGGATACAGACAGGTTAAGTGATTGGGCAAGAAGGTGGCAGATGGAGCATAATGTGAGCAAGTGCGAAATTATCCACTTTGGTAGAAAGAATGGAAAAGCAGAATTTTTTTTAAAAGGTGAGAGACTACTAATTGTTGGTATTCAGGGGGATTGGGGGTCCTTGTACACGAACCACAGAAAGTTAACATGCAGGTACAACAAGCAATTAGGAAGGCAAATGGTATGTTAGCCTTTATTGCAAGAGGGTTAGAGTATAAGAGTAAGGAAGTCTTGCTGCAATTATATCGGGCTTTGGTGAGACTACACCTGGAGTACTGTGTACAGTTTTAAGAACATAAGAACATAAGAAATAGGAGCAGGAGTAGGCCAATCGGCCCCTCGAGCCTGCTCCGCCATTCAATAAGATCATGGCTGATCTGATCCTAACCGCCAATCTACTATCACAGAACCATCTCCTGAATCTAACAGAATTAGACACACGAAATAGGAGCAGGATCAGGCTACACGGGCCCCGGGCCCGCTCCGCTACCCACAGGGCCATGACCGATCCGAACCTAGACTCATGTCCAAATTCCTGCCCGCTCCCCGTAACCCTTAATTCCCTTTACTTCTAGGAAACTCTCTATTTCTGTTTTAAATTTATGTAATGATGTAGCTTCTACAGCTTTTTGGGGCAGCATATTCCATGGACCTACCATCCTCTGAGTGAAGCAATTCCTCCTCATCTCAGTTTTGAAAGAGCAGCCCCTTATTCTAAGACTATGCCCCCTAGTTCTAGTTTCACCCATCATCAGGAACATCCTCCCCGTATCCACCCGATCCAACCCCTTCACAATCTTATATGTTTCAATAAGATCGCCTCTCATTCTTCTGAACTCCAATGAGTAGAGTCCCAATCTACTCAACCTCTCCTCATATGTCCATCCCCGGGATAAACCAAGTGAACCTTCTTTGTACTGACTTGAGAGCAAGTATGTCCTTTCTTAAGTATGGACACCAAAACTGTACGCAGTATTCCAGGTGCGGTCTCACCAATACCTTGTACAACTGAAGCAATACCTCCCTATTTTTATATTCTATCCCCCTAGCAATGAAAGTCAACATTCCATTGGCCTTCTTAATCACTTGCTGCACCTGCATACTAACCTTTTGAGTTTCGTGCACCAGGACCCCCAGACCCCTTTGTACTTCAGTACTTTCCAGTTTCTTGCCATTAAGATAATAACTTGCTCTACGATTTTTCCTGCCAAAGTGCATAACCTCACACTTTCCAGTATTGTATTCCATCTGCCAAATCTCTGCCCACTTACTTAACCTGTCTATGTCCCCTTGCAGGTTTTTTATGTCCTCCTCACTCACTACTTTCCCTCCCATCTTAGTATCATCTGCAAACTTTGATATGTTACACTCGGTCCCCTCCTCCAAATCGTTAATATAGATTGTAAAGAGTTGGGGACCCAGCACTGACCCCTGCGGAACACCACTAGTTACTGATTGCCAGTCTGAGAATGAACCATTTATCCCAACTCTCTGCCTTCTGTTAGATAGCCAATCCTCTATCCATGCCAGAATATTACCCCCAATCCCGTGATTTTTTATCTTAAGCAATAATCTTTTGTGTGGCACCTTGTCAAATGCCTTTTGGAAGTCTAAATACACTACGTCCACTGGTTCCCCTTTATCCACCCTATATGTTACTTCCTCAAAGAACTCCAGCAAATTTGTCAAACATGACTTCCCCTTCATAAAACCATGCTGACTTTGTCCTATTAAATTATGATTATCCAAATGTCCTGTTACTGTCTCCTTAATAATGGACTCCAAAATTTTACCTACCACAGATGTTAGGCTAACCGGTCTATAGTTTCCAGCCTTCTGTCTACTGCCCTTTTTAAATAAGGGTGTTACATTAGCAGTTTTCCAGTCTGCCGGGACCTTTGCTGAGTCCAGGGAGTTTTGGAAAATTATTACCAATGCATCCACAATCCCTACCGCCACTTCCCTCAAGACCCTAGGATGTAAGCCATCAGGTCCAGGTGATTTATCCGCCTTGAGTCCCATTATTTTACCGAGTATACTTCCTTAGTGATTTTGATCATGTTTAGCTCCTCTCCCCCTCTAGCCCCCTGTTTGTCCAGTGTTGGGATATTCTTAGTGTCCTCTACTGTAAAGACTGATACAAAATATTCACTCAGTGTTTTTGCCATCTCCATATTTCCCACCATTAATTTCCCGGTCTCATCCTCTATGGGACCAACATTTACTTTAGCCACCCTTTTTCTTTTTATATAACTATAAAAACTCTTACTATCTGTTTTTATATTTTTTGCTAATTTACTTTCATAATCTATCTTCCCTTTCTTAATCAATCTTTTTGTTATTTTTTGCTGTCTTTTAAAGTTTTCCCAATCCTCTATCCTCCCACTAGATTTGGCTACTTTATATGCCCTTGTTTTTATTCGAATACTATCCTTAATTTCTTTACTTAGCCACGGATGGCTGTCTTTTCTTTTACACCCTTTTCTTCTCAGTGGAATATATATTTTTTGGAAGTTGTAAAATAACTCCTTAAATGTACACCACTGATCATGTATCGTCTTACCCTTTAATCTATTTTCCCAATCCACTCTACTCAATTCCGCTCTCATACCTTCATAGTCTCCTTTATTCAAGCTTAGCACGCTTGTTTAAGATCCAACCTTCTCACCCTCTAATTGAATATGGAATTCAACCATGTTATGGTCACTCATTCCAAGGGGATCCTTTACTAGGACATTTTTAATTAATCCTGTCTCGTTACACAGGACCAGATCTAAGGTTGCTTGCCCCCTGGTTGGTTCAGTTACATACTGCTCAAGAAACCCATCCCTAATACACTCAATGAACTCATCCTCAAGGCAGCCCTGCCCAATTTGATTTGTCCAATTAATATGATAGTTAAAATCCCCCATAATTATAGATGTTCCCTTATTACAAGCCTCAACTATTTCCTGATTGATACTCCGTGCAAGAGTTGCAACTGTTCGGAGGCCTATAGACTACGCCCACTAGTGCTTTTTTCCCCTTATTATTCCTTATCTCCACCCAAACTGTTTCATTATCCTGATCTTTTGACCCAATATCATTTCTCTGTATTACAGTGATTCCTTCTTTTATTAACATAGCCACCCCACCTCCCCTTCCTTCCTGCCTGTCCTTCCTGATCGTTAAATAACCTGGTATGTTTAATTCCCAGGCATTGTCACCCTGCAGCCATGTTTCTGTAATGGCCACAAGATCATACCCATATGTAGTTATTTGTGCCATTAACTCGTCTATTTTGTTACGAATGCTACGTGCATTCAGATAGAGAACTTTCAAATATGTTTTGTGACACTTAGTTCCTGCTTTTGCCCTTTTTATTACTTTGCCTTTTACTCCATACCTTCTGCCCCTTCCTGACACGCTCTGGTTTTTAATTTCCCCACTGCTCCCTAAGTCTATGACCTTCTCTGTTGTCATTTTTATTATTTGCTCTCTAGGAACCTCCCCCCCACTAGTTAGTTTAAAGCCCTCTCTACAGCCCTAGTTATATGATCCGCCAGGACTCTAGTCCCAGCACTGGCCAAGTGAAACCCGTCCCAACGGAGCAGCTCCCTCCTGCCCCAGTACTGGTGCCAGTGTCCCAGGAAACAAAACCCATTTCTCCCACACCAGTCTTTGAGCCACGCATTTAACTCTCTAATTTTATTTGTCCTAGCCAAATTCGCTCGTGGCTCAGGTAATAATCCAGAGATTATTACCCTTGTGGTTCTGCTTTTTAATTTGGCCCCTAGCTGCTCAAACTCCCTTAGCAGAACCTCCTTCCTTGTCCTATCTATGTCGTTGGTACCAACATGGACCACGACAACTGGATCCTCCCCCTCCAAGTTTCTCTCCAGTCCAGAGGAGATGTCCTTAACCCTGGCACCGGGCAGGCAACACAGCCTTCGGGGCTCTCGCTCTCGGCTGCAAAGAACTCTATCTATCCCCCTAACGATACTATCCCCTACCACTACAACATTTCTTTTAACTCCCCCCACTTGAATGGCCCCCCGCTCCACGGTGCTGTGGCCAGGTTGCTCATCCTCCCCGCAGTCCCTGTTCCCATCCCCACAGGGAGTAAGAGCCTCGAACCTGTTGGACAAGTGCAAGGGCTGCGGCTCCTCCAACACTACCTCCTGGATCCCCGTACCTGCCTCACTTCTAGTCACACCATCCTGACCCTGGCCACGGACTACATCTGAATTAATTAATCTAATTGGTGTGACTACCTCGTGATACACAGAGTCCAGGTAACTCTCCCCCTCCCTGATGTGTCTCAGTATTTGAAGCTCGGACTCCAGCTCTTCAACACGGAGCCGGAATTCCTCGAGCAGCCAACACTTACTGCAAATGTGATCACCGTGAGCATCAATGGTGTCCACCAGCTCCCACATATTGCAGCAGCAACACATCACCTGATCTCCCATTCTATGTAATTAATTAAATTTGATATTATTTTTAAATACACTCTGTCCTGATTCTAGATGATGAATATCGCACCTTAGAAACTATAAACCAAAGAGATTTAAGCTTAAAAAGGGAGAAATACTTACCAACCAATCACTTACCCGCTTTCTGGTGACGTCACACTTGGATTACTTTTTACCTCTCTCCTTCCCTCCGAGTTCCCAGACTGGAGACTGGTACGCCTTACCTGGTCTCTGGGCCTTTTATAGCCCCGCTGCTGCCACTGAAATTCCCGCCGACGCTGTGAGGCCTTACCTGGTCTCTGGGCCTTTTATAGCCCCGCTGCTGCCGCTGAAATTCGCGCCGACGCTGTGAGGCCTTACCTGGTCTCTGGGACTTTTATAGCCCCGCTGTTGCCGTTGAAATTCCCGCCGACGCTGTGAGGCCTTACCTGGTCTCTGGGACTTTTATAGCCCCGCTACTGCTGCTGAAATTCACGCCGACGCTGTGAGGCCTTACCTGGTCTCTGGGACTTTTATAGCCCCGCTGCTGCCGCTGAAATTCCCGCCGATGCTGTGAGGCCTTACCTGGGTCTCTGGGACTTTTATAGCCCCGCTGCTGCCGCTGAAATTCCCGCCGACGTTGTGAGGCCTTACCTGGGTCTCTGGGACTTTTATAGCCCCCCTGCTGCCGCTGAAATTCCCGCTGACGCTTTTGGTCTCCTTACCTAAGGAAGGACACACTTGCCTTAGAGGCAGTGCAATCAACGTTCACTAGATTGATTCCTGCGATGAGAAGGTTGTCCTATGAGGAGAAATTGAGTAGAATCTGCCTATATTCTCTGGAGTTTAGAAGAATGAGAGGTGATTTCATTGAAACATACAAAATTCTTAGAAGGCTTGACGGGATAGATGCTGAGAGGTTGTTTCCCCTGGCTGGAGAGTCTAGAACTAGGGGTCATAGTCTCAGGATAAGGGGTCGGCCATTTAGGACTGATATGAGAAGAAATTTCTTCACTCAGAGGGTTGTGAATCTTTGGAATTCTTTACCCCAGAGGGCCGATGATTATATTTAAAACCGAGATCGACAGATTTTTGGGAATCAAGGGATATGGCGAGAAAGTGGAGTTGAGGTCAAAGATCAGCCATGGTCTAATTGAATGGCGGAGCAGGCTCGAGGGGCCGTATGGCTTACACCTGCTCCTATTTCTTATGTTCAACTATTGTAGATATTGAAGTTAAATCATTTTCTCTACAAAAGGGAAAATGAAAAGCTTAATATTCTGAACAATTTGAAATAAACATAGAAACATAGAAGATAGGAGCAGGAGTAGGCCATTCGGCCCCGCGAGCCTGCTCCGCCATTCAATGCGATCATGGCTGATCATCCAAATTCAGTACCCGGTCCCTGCTTTCTCCCCATACCCCTTGATCCCTTTAGCCTTAAGAAATACATCCAACTCCTTCTTGAATATATGTAATGAATTGGCTTCTACTGCCTTCTGTGGTAGAGAATTCCACAGGTTCACCACTCTCTGGGTGAAGAAATTCCTCATCTCTGTCCTAAATGGCTTACCCCTTATCCTTAGACTGTAACCCCTGGTTCTGGACTCCCCGACCATCGGCAACATCCTTCCTGCATCTAGTCTGTCCAGTCCTGTTAGAATTTTATAAGTTTCAATGAGATCCCCTCTCATTCTTCTAAACTCCAGTGAGTATAAGCCCAATCGACCCAATCTCTCCTCATACGTCATTCCTGCCATCCCAGGTATCAGCCTGGTGAATCTTCGCTGAACTCCTTCCATGGCAAAAACATCCTTCCTCAGGTAAGGCGACCAAAACTGCACACAATACTCAAGATGTGGTCTCACCAAGGCCCTGTACAACTGCAGCAAGACATCCTTGTTCCTGTACTCAAACCCTCTTGCTACGAAGGCCAACATACCATTTGCCTTCTTAACCGCCTGCTGCACCTGCATGCTTACCTTCAGCAACTGGTGCACAAGGACACCCAGGTCTCGTTGCACTTCCCCTTCTCCCAATTGCCATTCAGATAATAATCTGCTTCCTGTTTTTGCCACCAAAGTGGATAACCTCACATTTATCCACGTTATATTGCATCTGCCATGCTTCTGCCCAATCACCCAACCTGTCCAAATCATCCTGGAGTATCTCGGCATCCTCCTCACAGCACACATGCCCACCCAGCTTTGTGACGTCTGCAAATTTGGAGATATTACATCTAGTTCCCTTGTCTAGATCATTAATATATATATTGTGAATAGCTGGGGTCCAAGGACCGATCCCTGTGGTACCCCACTAGTCACTGCCTGCCACTCGGAAAAAGACCCATTTATTCCAACTCTTTGCTTTCTGTCTGCCAACCAGTTCTCTATCCAAGTCAATACCTTGCCCCCAATCCCATGTGCCTTAACTTTACACGCTAATCTCTTCTGCGGGACCTTATCGAAAGCCTTCTGAAAGTCCAAATATACCACATCCACTGGTTCTTCCTTACCTATTTTACCAGTTACATCCTCAAAAAATTCCAGTAGATTAGTCAAGCACGATTTACCTTTTGTAAATCCATGTTGACTTTGTCCGATCCTGTCACTGTTTTCTAAGTGCACTGCTATTACATCTTTTATAATGGACTCTAGCATTTTCCCCACTACCGACGTAATTCCCCATTTTCTCTCTACCACCTTTTTTGAATAGTGGGGTAACATTAGCTACCCTCCAATCCATGGGTACTGTTCCAACATTCGATGGAATCTGGAAGATGACCAGCAATGCATCTACTATTTCTAGGGCCACTTCCTTAAGTACCCTAGGATGTAGATTATCAGGCCCTGGGGATTTATCGGCCTTCAATCCCATCAAGTTCCCTAACACCATTTCCCTACAAATACTGATTTCTTTCAGTTCCTCCCTTTCATCAGACCTTATGTTCCCTGACATCTCTGGGAGGTTATTTGTGTCCTCCTTTGTGAAGACAGAACCAAAATATATATTTAATTGGTCTGCCATTTCTTTGTTCCCCATTATAAATTCCCCTGATTCTGACTGAAAGGGACCTACGCTTGACTTCACCAATCTTTTTCTCTTCACATATCTATAAAAGCATTTACAGTCAGTTTTTATGTTCCCTGCAAACTTACTCTCATATTCTATTTTCCACTTCTTAATTAATCCCTTTGTCCTCCTTTGTTGAATCCTAAACTGTTCCCAATCCTCAGGTTTACTGCTTTTTCTGGTCAATTTATATGTCCTCTCCTTGGATCTTATGCTATCCCTAATTTCCCTTGTTAGCCATGGTTGAGTCACCTTTTTTGTTTTATTTTTATGCCAAACTGGGATGAACAAATTCTGTAGTTCATCCATGCGGTCTTTGAATGTTTGCCATTGCCTATCCACCATCAACCCTTTAAGTAACGTATTCCCCAATCAATCCTACCAATTCCTATGAAGTGTGATAAGTTCATTTTTTTTCTTCAAAGAAAAAAAAATGAAGGATCGTTTTAATCAATAAACCTATTTAAATAATGCATAAAAAAATATTTTAATCACAAACACCAGTTAACACAGAAGTTATCTGTGCAGAGAACAATGCAGGTCAAATTAAAGCTTACCTCCAACAGTTCATCTCCACTGAATAGTTTTCCATTACGTCCCACAGGCCCCTCAGGGAGGATGGACCGAATGTAGTGATGCCCAACTGTAGCTTCCAAACTTATGCCTAGGCCACTGCTTTCACTGAATTTTGTTATCTGGGTCACCTGAAAATAAAATTATTACTCAGCCAATTATTTTTGATTATTACCTAAAAGAAATTTCAAGCCAAAAATGAACGATTGGATCTAACTTTTTTTTTTTTAAGTATAGGGTTATAGAATATTGGCACAACTAATTGTCTGTGCTATGGGTCCCAAAATGCTGATGACCAGAAATTCAGTCACTTCTTCACTTCTTTTATGTCTAATTCATTTATTTTTCTTTCATCCAAGTTTTATATTTCTAACCTTTATTTAAATTTTGAATTCTTTTGAAAATTCCCAGTTATTTTAAAGAATGCATTTGGTTATTAACTTATACAAACTTTGGGAGATTTCAAAAATGCACTAGTGTATGTAGGCCACATACCATCTTTAACAGCAACAACTTGCAATTATATAGCGACTTTAACGTAGCAAAATACCCCAAGTTGTTTCACAGGAGCGATATCAAACAAAATTTGACACTGAGCCACATAAGGAGATATTAGGATAGTTGACCAAAAGCTTGGTCAAAGAGGTAGGTTTTAAGGAGCATCTTAAAAGAGAGAGAGAGGAGAAGAAGCTTAGAGAAGGAATTCCAGAGCCTAGGGCCCAGGCAGCTGAAGGCAAGACCGCCAATGGTTGAGCGATTAAAATCTGGGATTCTGGAGGAGCGCCAAGATCTTGGAGGGTTGTAGGGCTGCAGGAAGTTAAAGAGGTAGGGAGGGGCAAGACCATGGAGGGATTGAAAAGAACAATGAGGATTTTAAAATCGAGGCATGCCGGGGACAGGGAGTCAATGTAGGTCAGCGAGCACAGGGGTAATGGGTGAATGGGACTTAGGACATGGGCAGCAGAGTTCTGAATGAGTTCAGCTTATGGAGTCTAGAAGATGGGAGGCTTGCCAGGAGAGCATTGGAATAGTCAAATCTAGAGGTAAAATAGGCATGGATGAGGGTTTCAGTAACAGATTAGCTAAGACAGGGATGGAGACGGGCAATGTAACGGAGGTGGAAGTAGGCAGTCTTGGTGACAGAGTGGCTATGTGGTCAGAAGCTCATCTCAGGGTCAAATAGGACGCCAAGGTTGTGAATGGGCTGGTTCAGTCTCAGACAGTGACCAGGGAGAGAGATGGAGTTGGTGGCTAGAGAACGGCGTTTGTGGCAGGGACTGAAGACAATGGCTTCAAATAGAAGTAGGTGGATCAAGGTTATTCTGTAGCTGCAAAGGGGTTGTCTCAAAAGGATATTACACAGTTTGGTAGTAGGTTATTATATATAAGCTTATTGTATGCAGTAATTATTAACTAACAAATAACACATGTATTTTTAATTTACATACCACAATTTCATAGCTGGCTCCCAGAATCTCCTGCCATTTAACACAAAGGCTTTCCTCTTCTGATGAGCTGAGCTGAAAGCCTGGAGTGATGGAGGATTAACAAAACAAATCATGCTTCTTCCACTTAAGATTTGTGTTACCCCACAATTATTTTTAAAAAGCCCTCCTTTCAAAATGTTGTTAAAAATTGTATATTCACAATTTATTTGCCATTTGTCTTTGTAAATATTTAACATTTTAGACACTGCAATAAAAAATTCCCCAAATCAACAAAATCTTTCTTCCAAACATTCCTCTCCCTCCTCCCCGTCACGATATGCAGCACAAATGATCATAATACTGCAGGTTCTAAAGATCAAATCAGCAGTTTTTTGTTTAAATAAACAGCAGCTGAACGTTACCAATCTAAATGACTGAAACAACAATAAAAAAAGGAGTTTGACTAAACATCTCTCGGGTTCACTTTCAGCTGCGAGCTGTTCTTCCCCCATTTTAAGCACTTCAGTAACCACCTTGCTACTGAAAATGATCTTATGGCTTCCCTTAATGTGTTATTTTGGGTCAGTGCATGTATGCTGCTTTACCAAAGGGTAGGAATTGGAAACTGAGTAGGAACAACCAGAAACTATGGAAAACATGGTGAGGCCACCAGAAGGTTTTAGAATGCAGTAACCGTAAAGCTGAGTCAAATTTTAACACGGCTTGGATATTTAATGGAAGGCTCAGGGGGCGGTATTATTTAGAATACTTTTTTCTTAAAGCTACATAAAGTATGAGAGTCATATTTTAGCATTAACACGCTGCAGGTTTTTTTAAAAAAAATGAAGAATATTATGTTACCTATTTTGACAAAGTCATCATAGAATCATAGAAATTTACAGCACAGAAGGAGGCAATTCGGCCCATCTTGTCCGTGCCGGCCAACAAAGAGCTATCCAGCCTAATCCCACTTTCCAGAACTTGGTCCGTAGACTTGTAAGTTACAGCACTTCAAGTGCATATTCAAGTACTTTTTAAAATGTGATGAGGGTCTCTGCCTCTACCACTCTTTCAGGCAGTGAGTTCCAGACCCCCACCCCCTCATAATTTTATACACCTCAATTACGTCTCCCTTCAGCTTCCTCTGTTCCAAAGAAAACAACCCCAGCCTATCCAATCTTTCCTCATAGCTAAAATTCCCTGCATCTTTCAAACATAGCTCAACCTTACTGTACAAATCTCCCTCCTCACCTAACCTGTGGTCCTATGTTTTGAGGTTTCATGCTGCAGTACATCATGCTGATGGTGTTTCTGTTACCATCTCCTGTCAAAACAGCTGACATGCAATACAGGATTCGGGAAGAAGGCTGGGGAAGGTTAATTGCGAGAAGGTTGGGGGAGAAACTCTTTAAAGGGACAGGGTCTCATTCATCTGCAGGTAGAGGTTGAAATAAAGAATCTACAAAATTGCCTTCTGATTAATTATAGCATCTTGAGGGGACATACAGTGTGAAACAAAAAGGAAAAAAAATAAGTGTCAGTTTTAGAGGAATCTTGTAGACATGCCAATTGTGTAAGTAAGTTGTCAATCCAAATCTACAGATTACTTGAGCCTGCTGGTTTAATTTTACTAATTCTAAAGACAGGACCTCAATGATGGGAAAGCAGAGGGAGGAACCAGATTATTCTCTGAAAGCACATCTCTTGTCACTGACCACAAAATGCCACAGACAGTTAAAAGGTTAAATGAAATTCCTTTCTTTCAAACAGGCTTAGCTCAACAAAAGTGGAACGCAAAATTTCTTTGCATGCTTAAATGCTTTCACAAAATTGCAACCAAATCTGTGTCACTCTCAATTCATCAGGAAGGCCATAATTTAGAAGCATTAGAAAGGGATTGATGGATATTATGTTTTGTGAAAACAGTCTCTGCTAGAGACCAGACTGAGATCATGCTGGGGAGAAGTATGGGGGTGGGTTCAATTGGCAAACACCCGAAAACAGGCATGGGGATCGCGGTATGCGATTAACCCGCACACCCGTTATTTGCATTGCAGGCAGCAGGTTAAATTGATGCAGCCTGCTGTTGTCAATGATTGCTGCATGCAGCCAGTGCTACCCGCATTGTTCATTGGCTGCACGCAGAGCATGGAGCCTGATATCACGAGTGGCTAGCGCTACTTAAAGTCAGCCTGCTCCTCTTATGGGGGAGGTGCAATGTGGTTGGAAGAAGTGGTGGGGGATTTTTGAAAAGTCAATCTGGGCTGTGATACTTTGAGCAATGGCTGAACATGTGAGAGAGCGGCACCAAGGTTTTCTGAATGCACTGGAGGTCTTGGTGCAAGACATGGAGAGAAGGAGAGACATCCTGTATCCGCAGGGGGGCAGGATCCTCCAGACACATGCTCAGGAGACAGTGGGAAGAAGTAGCGGCTGATGTCAACGCCAGGAGTGATGCTCCAAGAACACGGATGCAGTGCAGGAAGAAGTTTAACGATCTGACACGAGTTGTCAAGGTGAGTGAGTTCATCTTCAAATGCCATATCCTACCAATTGAACTACTAGCCTTATCCACTGCTCAATTCAGTGCACCCCCAACACTAACCTATCAATCAGTACTCAACCCTTCAATTCATATGCTTTACCTCACCCTCGTACACTTAGCACTGTTGCAAGTCTTACACCCACAACTCACACACACTGACAGCTAATCAACCATGACAGCAACATCACCTTAACATATTGCACAACACTCACTGACACACTTCCCTCTTTCTTACAGGAGAAGGTGAGGCATAACAGGAGGCAACAGAAAAGAACTGAAGGACGACAAGCGCAGCTGCATGTTTTAACCCCCATGGAGAAGACGCATCGCTGAGGCAGTGGCTACTGGCGGGGCTGGAGGGATTGATGAGGGTATCTGTAAACCTAATCCTCCTTCTCTCATCCCACTTCTCCCTCAACCCGCAATCTCTTCTGACTCACAAACTGCAAATGGTATCAGCATGCACTTCTTACTTTCTCCTCTCCCCTCACCACAACTCAACTCTTACCTCTTTTCCATTTCAGATACCCAAGAACTGGAACCATCCCAATCAAAGGAGGAGGAAGAAGAGACACCGTCACTCTTTCTTACACTCGCAACCACCAGCTCAGAGACTGACACTGCGTGTGCATTAGAGGCTAGGATAGAGGGATCTGCACCTGGTGAGACACTGGGCACAAGTGTGCATGAGCCAGGGTGGGGGAAAAGTCTCGCTGGAGGGTGAGGTCGCACGCTAGTTCTGCTGCAGAGGAGTTTGATGGGCCAGGCGACAGAAGGCGGCCGATGTGTGTACATAACCAAATGCTTGTGTACTGGAAAGCCTATCAGAAATCCTGCACACAATGTCAAGGAGCATGGAGGACTCCAGCACCAACTTGGCACAGGGATTTGTGCAGAGCTTGGAGCCCAACATGGAATGGGTGGTCACCTCATTCAGTACACCTGTGGAATCCACCATAATGCAGCATCTGATCTGCCTGCTCTGCATGGTGACTTCAGGTCGTTAGGTGCGTGCACGCCATCCCCTTTACCAAGATGGTGTCCTGCGCACTTCCCATCAAAATGGTGCACGCGCATCTCAGACCCCATTTTCGAGCGTTAGGTGGCTGCGTAGCGCCTAAAAAACAGGCATTACATTGCCCAATTTAGCCCCCACTGTCTATTATCTGGAACACCAGTACAATCTCAAGTACAACAACGTATCTCCATAAGTACACCACATCAACTTTTCATATTTAATTTCAATCTAAGGCCGTCGACTAACATGCAGGTCTATACTGTCAAGTGATTGTGAATATTTTCTACTCGGCACGCACTGCACACACAAGTGTCATGCATACAGGCCAAATCACCAACATTTTCACATTATGTAGATCTGAATTCCTTAGGGTGAACTTTATCACCACTGTTATGAGGAGGGTTTTGTTCGAATCTGACAACTGAAAAGCTCATTAACATATCTTGCTACTTCCCTCATAATTTAATGTTTTATTTCTAAAAATGGGGAGCAAGTTGCCTTCGAGTCTTGGGTATCCAATCGCAAAAGTCTGGTGAAGTACTTTCCATTTGGCACAACATATGCATTAATGTGCAGGATTATGTTTTCATCTTAGGCAACTTTATTTCAAGTTAGTAACGTAGCTTGAGAGAGGCGTCAGCAAAAGCACTGCTTATGTAAGTTACTGTAACTTCAAAACAATGGGAAGATCCCAGGAAGTCACTTAGCTGAAATGATCATACCATTGAGAAACATCAATTAAGGTGGTCTCCTTTATCTTCAGTCAACATTGGTGGAATATCTATTGTGGGTTAATTACATCATGAAAGATATAGGGGTTTAAATTCGGGAGGGCCTATTTTTGGGGCCTTGGGCTTGTAGTCGGGAAGGGAGATCATGGGGGCTTGGGCTTGTAGTCGGGAAGGGAGATTGGGGGCCTGGGCCATGTAGTCGGGAAGGGAGATCATGGTGGCTTGGGCTTGTAGTCGGGAAGGGAGATTGGGGGCCTGGACCATGTAGTCGGGAAGGGAGATCATGGGGGCTTGGGCTTGTAGTCGGGAAGGGAGATTGGGGGCCTGGACCATGTAGTCGGGAAGGGAGATCATGGGGGCTTGGGCTTGTAGTCGGGAAGGGAGATTGGGGGCCTGGACCATGAGGTCGGGAAGGGAGATCATGGGGGCTTGGGTTTGTAGTCGGGAAGGGAGATTGGGGGCCTGGACCATGTAGTCGGGAAGGGAGATCATGGGGGCTTGGGCTTGTAGTTGAGAGTCAAAAAGGGAGATTGGTGGACTTGGGCTTCCCGTCGGGGAGATTGGGGGCCTTGGGCTTATAATTGGGAAGGGAGATCGGGGGCCTTGGGCTTGTAGTCGGGAATTTGGGAGGGATCGGTGGCCTCAGAGTGCCTGGTGGTCGTGATTGTAATAATAATAATCAACTTTATTGTCATTGTTAGTGCACAAGTGCAGTACAACGAAATGTAAGCTTGCGGCTCCCGAGAGTGTACATTTTGATTAAGACATTTAACATTCATTTGACTTGTAACATAAACATAATAAAGTGCATTGGCAGATGTGCAGGCTTTAGAGTTTATTTGCAGAGTTCAATAGGATGACAGCCCTGGGAAAGAAGCTGTTCCTAAATCTGGTCGTTCGGGTGCGAATGCATCTGTAGCGTCTCCCAGATGGCAGGGGGGCGAACAAACTGTGGCTGGGGTGGGTAGGGTCTTTGATGATGGTCAGTGACCTCCGTAAACAGTAGATGTTCTCAATGGTCGGTAGCCGGGTGCCGGTAATGCGTTGGGCAGTTTTGACTACCCGTTGCAGGGCTTTCCGGTCATAGGAGCTACAGCTGCCATACCACACTGTGATACAGTTCGTCAGGATGCTCTCTATTGTGCAGCGGTAAAAGGTAGAGAGGATCAGGGGTGACAGGTTACATCCCTTCAGCCTCCTTAGGAAATATAGGCGCTGCAGGGCCTTCTTCACCAAAGAGGAGGTATTGAGGGACCAGGAGAGGTCTTCCGTGATGTGGACTCCGAGGAACTTAAAGCTGTCCACCCTTTCCACCACAGCCCCATGGATGTGGATGAGGGTGTGTCTTCCACCTTTAGACTTCCTGAAGTCCACAATGATTTCCTGTTTCCAATGAGTGCCTGGTGGTCAGGGCCCAGGGGGAGGGAGGGAGATGGGAGCGACAGCTGGAGGTCAGATGTCAGCGATCTTGGGACCAGGAGCCATGGCAATTATGATTAATACATACCCATTTTTTTTTTGCAGGTGATTTTTTAGAGCTGGTTTCCCCGAGTGCAGTCAGCGCTGGTACTGGGTGGCTCAGGGCTATCCACAGTTGCAGCAGGGACCGGAAGCTGGCGTTAGGCCCCTTAACCAAACGCTTGCTTCAGGCATGGGTAAAGGATGGCTCTAATGTCTCCTTGCCCAATATGGCTGGCACTGCACTTTTGCTGCTCACCATTTTGGGGACCTAGGAAGCTGCGTAACGCCTGCAGCCCAATTTAACACCCATATTGTTTGCACATAGAATTCAAGGCAAGTGACATGTTCCTCATCACTCTCTCTCTCTTTCCCCTTCTCTCCCCTGCCCTCCCCTGGGTTATAAGGCAGCAGCAGAAAGTTGTCTGTATTTTTAAAAAATCTGAACTAGTTTAGTTTGAATAGCTTAGCTAGAGAAGCCAGCTTACATAAATGAAATTAGTAAGTTGTATCTTCCATCATTTTTCATTACTGAGGCACATTGGTATATTGATTTTTCTCCCAGTTGCAAACTGTATAATTGAAGCTGTTCCTGTCATGATAGAGTACTTATCGGTCTGGCTTCCGTAAAGAGAGAAAAGCACCTGTGGCTGTACATGCCATATTTTAGTAGCTGGTACACAGAACAAGGGTTTTCAGTTACAATTCCCAGGTCACACTATTGTTTACGGTCGTGTGTATGTGCAACACCAAAGCCCTGATTGGTCCCCTTGGAGGACAAGCCACACCCAGCAGTTAGTCTGGAATGTATAATTAGATCCTGCCTGTCTGAGTAATCAAGTCTTTGCAATGTGTAATTTGAGCCATTCATTCTGACTGCCAGGCTCCAGACACAGCTCACAGTACTGCTTTCAGAGAACAGACAGGGCTCACCCTCGCGGTTTAGGACCTTCTTCCCCCCACCACCCCCAACAAGTTCCTGACCTTCCCCCCCTGCCTCCGATCCAGAGTTCCTGACCTTCTTCCCCCCCCACAAAGCAAAAAGTTCCTGACCTTTTCCCTCCCCAACAAGTTCCTGACCTTCTTCCCCCAAAACAAATTCTTGACCTTCTCTCTCCCCCGCCCGAGTTCCTGACCTTCTCCCTCCACCCCACCCACCCCCACCCCCCAAACAAGTCACTGACCTTTACCCCCTGCCGCCGGGTTCCTGACCTTCTCCCCCAATTGTAATGTATGTACCTTTAAGAGAGGAACTATCTTTTACAGCCCCTGTATACTGCAGTACCAGTAGTGACCACACCTGTATATAACACCGTGTAGTAATTTGTAGTTAGTTCCAGCATACCCTCTGTTCAGTAAACACCTGTTATTACCGTTCTCCTGCAGTCCGTGTGTTATTTATACGCGGACACTACAGTGGCGACGAGCAGGTTCGAACTCACCTGCGGTACTGCATCACCTCACGGGGATCCATCCCTGAAAAGAAGCTTCTTGGAGGTCGAAGCCAGGGCAACGGGCGTCGACCGCGAGCAACCGCCCAGTGATCCCTCGGAGTTCAGAGAATCGCAGGGGAGGCTGTGGAGAGCTGGGCTTGGTTCTCCAGTCAAGGTGTTCCAGCAAATCGGGCTGGTAGCAGGTAGTGCACTGACCCTTCCCGGACTGCGGCGGGCTAGAGCTCGATCGAGCGGCTCTGCAAGGGGGCCGAGCAGCGTCGTCGGGAAGAAAAAGAGAGAGAGAGGGTGGAACGCACAGGGCGCGGCCGGTGCTCAAGAGCCGGGCAGCGTTAAAGAAAATAAAAAAGGGGGAAGGAAAAGAGACGCGCAGTGGACAGCGTCGAAGAAGAATAAAACTAAGAAAATTAATTAACAAAAGAGAGACGCGCAGAAAGCCGCGAGGCGCTGCCATTACTATTTCGAACGCTAGGAGCAGCGTTGGCAGCAGCGGGGGAAGAAGGAAAAGCGCGGGAGGCGCCATTTTAATCCATTGGGGAAGAAGGAAAAGCGCGGGAGGCGCCATTTTAAACCACCCAAGATGCCGAAGAGTGGCAGCATCACTGCTTTCGACAACGAAATAGAAGACTGGACCACATATGTGGAAAGAATTGAAGTGTACTGCAAGGCAAATGAGGTGGCCGATGAAAAGAAGGTGTCGGTATTATTGAATTTGATGGGCGCGAGAACGTACGGCCTATTGCGGAATTTAATTACCCCAGCTAAACCAATGGAGAAAAGCTTTGAAGAGATTGTCAATATCTTACAGGGACATCTAAACCCTACACCGCTGCTGATAGCAGAAAGATTCAAGTTCCATAAAAGAAACCAGCACAAAGACGAAAGTAATGCTGACTATCTTACGGAACTACGCAAGTTATCGAAACACTGCCAGTTCGGAGCAGGTCTGGCAGATACCTTAAGGGATAAGTTTGTCTGCGGGCTCCAGAGTGAAGGAACCCAGAAACGACTACTTTCGGAAAAGGACCTTGCACTAGAAAAGGCTTTCAGCGTTGCAGTATCCTACGAAGCAGCAGCACGGGGAGCTGCGGAAATACAACAGAAACCGCAAGAATATAGCACCAATGAAATGGCATATGGAGCAGAAAAGTGCTATCGCTGCGGCAGAACAACCCATGACCAGAAGGATTGCTGGTTTAAGGACAAAGTATGCAGGCAATGTGGAAAAGTGGGACACATAGCATGAGTCTGCAGGTCGGGAAAGAAAACCAACACTAAAAGAACTAAGGAAAAGTACAAGAAAGTACAAAAGATGACGGACAGTAGTTCAGAAGATCAGAAGAGTGATAACGACTCCGGGAGCAGGAGACTAAGTTGTCTAAAGTTACACAACGTGATCGCAAAGGAGGATCACCGAACCATTTGGGTCACCCTCATGATAGCAGGGTCCCAAGTAAAGATGGAATTGGACACAGGATCAGCCCTAACAGTCATGAATCGATGAGACTACGAGCGGCTATTCTCACACATACCCTTGAAGGACACGTCCATTGTCTTGAAGACATATACGGGGCAAAAAGTCTACCCCAGAGGAAAAATAAGGGTGCCCGTTAAATACAACGGCAAGGAAACACAGAAACTGTATCTATATATACTACAAGATGGAGGACCATCATTATTGGGACGTGAATGGATCCGAAAAATACAATTGGATTCAGGCGCTAACTGTGGCTGACAAAAAGGATGACGACGTCACACCTGGTCGACTGTCAAAAATTCTAACTGACGCGAAAGAGGTGTTCCAGCAAGGACTTGGGACTCTAAAAGGCGTAACGGCAACGATAAAAATTGAAGATAACGCAAACCCAAAATTTTTTTAAGGCCAGACCGGTACCGTATGCGATCCGCCCAGCCGTCGAAGCAGAGCTGGAGAGTTCGGGTGTGCTGTCCAAGGTGGACTGGAGCGAGTGGGCCACACCCATCGTTCCTGTAATGAAGGAATCATTGAGCAGCACGCCTGGGGAGCCGAAGAAGGTTCGCATCTGTGGGGACTTTAAGGTAACTGTGAACCCAGTCCTTCACACAGTACAATATCCACTTCCGCGGATAGAAGATATTTTCGCCTCACTATCAGGAGGGAAACACTTTACGAAGATTGATCTGGCCCAAGCGTATCTACAAATGGAGGTAGAAGAAGCATCTAGAAAATACCTCACGATAAACACTCACAAAGGTCTTTACCAGTACAACCGACTGGTATTCAGGGTAGCATCAGCTCTGGCTATTTGGCAGAGGGCGATGGAACAAGTCCTGCAAGGGATCCCAGGGACCCAGTGTTATTTGGACGACATCCTGGTTACGGGCGAAAATGACAGTGAACACCTTGCCAACCTGGAGCAGGTGCTCACTAGATTACAAGAATATGGGCTACGAGCCAACCGCCCCAAATGCGAGTTTTTCAGGAAACAAATCTCGTATTGTGGCCACGTGATTGATGAAGAGGGGTTACATAAGTCCCCAGACAAGATTGAGGCAGTAGTCAAGCCTCCAGCACCGGAAAATGTGTCGCAACTGAGGTCGTTCCTCGGGTTGGTGAACTACTACCATAAGTTCTTGCCAAATTTGTCTACAATTCTGCACCCACTGAACGCCCTGCTGCAAACTGGAGTAGCATGGAAATGGAGTGATGAGTGTAAGCGTGCCTTTCAGAAATGTAAATGCCTAATCACTTCAAAAGAAGTATTGGCCCACTACAATCCAACACTACCGATTCGGTTGGCATGTGATGCGTCTCCCTACGGCATTGAAGCGGTGCTGTCGCACAAATTCCTTGACGGTTCAGAGAGGCCAATAGCCTTTGCGTCACGCTCGTTAACCTCAGCCGAGCGTAACTACGCCCAGATTGACAGGGAGGCCCTCAGCCTGGTGTGGGGGGTGAAGAAGTTCAATCACTATCTGCACGGGCAGAAATTCACCTTACTGACTGATCACCAGCCTCTTGTCTCCATTTTTAACCCAAAGAAGGGCGTTCTGGTGATGACGGCGCAACGGCTGCAAAGATGGTCCCTTTTTCTAGGGGCACATCAATACGAAATAAAGTATAAGGGCACGAAACAGCATGGAAACGCTGATGGGCTGTCGCGCCTGCCGCTGCCTACGGTGGAGGAAGCACCTGCAGTGGACCCTGTTGAGATATTCCATTCGACCATAGTCGAATGTCTACCTGTTACAAACTCAAGTATAGAGAAGGAAACCCGAAATGACCCGACACTCTCTCTGGTCTATGATTTGACGGTGAAGGGATGGCCAGCACATGGCGAATCACTGTTGCCAGCATTCTCGCTAAGGAGAGAACAGCTGTCAATGTGCCGGGGGACCTTGATGTGTGGATCCCGAGTGGTAATTCCACCCAGGTTGAGAGATAGAGTGCTCAATGAGCTTCATGAGGGTCATCTGGGAGGGGTAAAAATGAAGAGCCTAGCCAGGGCGTTTGTGTGGTGGCCGGGAATCGATAAAGAAATCGAGGAAATGACCAAGAGCTGCACAGGATGCCAGAAAGTCCAAAACGCTCCACCACAGGCCCCGCTACACCCATGGGAGTGGCCCTCATCTCCATGGCAATGGGTACACATTGATTTTGCTGGTCCATCTATGGACTCAATGTTTTTAATCGCCGTGGATGCACATTCGAAATGGCCAGAGGTCATCAAAATGTCCTCCACCACCACGGAGAAAACTATTGCAGTCCTACGGACCATCTTCGCCAGGAATGGCTTGCCAGAACAGATTTGTTCCGACAATGGACCACAGTTTGTGTCCGAGGATTTCCGGAGGTTTTTGAGGAATAATGGGGTAAAGCATTACACATCCGCCCCATATCATCCAGCCACAAATGGATTGGCTGAGAGGTTTGTTCAAACCTTTAAAAAAGCAATAAAGGCGATGTATAACGACAACATACCACTGCAACACAAGGTGGACAATTTCTTGTTTGCTTACCGGAATGCGACACATGCAGTCACCAACCAAGCTCCAACCATGATGTTCTTTAACCGAAGGTTAAGATGTCGCCTGGATTTGCTCAAACCAAACATAAGACGAGATGTTGAGAATAAGCAATTCCAGCACATCAATGAGAAGCCAACCAGGAGCTTCAAGATAGGGCAACCAGTCTTGGCCCGCGACTACCGAACAGAAAAATGGCAGCCAGGAACGATATGCACACGGCAGGGACCACTAATGTACACAGTGGACGTTGGAGAGAGCATCGTGAGACGCCATGCTGACCAGATTCTAGAGTCACAGGAACAAGTCAAACCCATGCCACGATCATACGCACCCGATGATGAACCCGATGTACAGATTGCGTCTACCTCAGAATCAGTGGTATTGGAAGCTGACGAACCAACCAATGACAATGAGCCAGAATCGACTCCGCCGCAAGAACAGAATACTCGAGAAAGGCGCTATCCAGACAGGATCAGGAAGCCTCCTCAAAGACTGAATTTATAAATGATTACTTTCAGCTGATGTATATAGTACAAAGAAAATTGTAATTGTAATTAGTTATTATTTAATTGTTAAATGAATGTTATGTACTGTTTATCTAAAAGGGGAGGAATTGTAATGTATGTACCTTTAAGAGAGGAACTATCTTTTACAGCCCCTGTATACTGCAGTACCAGTAGTGACCACACCTGTATATAACACCGTGTAGTAATTTGTACAGTTAGTTCCAGCATACCCTCTGTTCAGTAAACACCTGTTATTACCGTTCTCCTGCAGTCCATGTGTTATTTATACGCGGACACTACACCCCTCGTAGATGGGGCATTGTTTGTGGGTCACCTATTGTTAACAGGTTTATTGGGTATGAAGTGAATAGTGACTATTCACTTCATACCCAGTAACTTCATGACTTCCGGATTTTGTCCAGTCCAATGATGTCACTTGCTGCAAACGGCCGGGCTTTCCGAGAAATCAACCAGGTCTACGGGGAGGAGAGGGAGAAGGTGGTGTGGGTGTAAAGGGGGTGGGGGTGGACTTGGAAGAACATGATCCACGGCTAAGAAAGTGGGGGGGGAGGGGAGAACCGGATCCGGCTTCCCATCTGGATCATGTTCTCGCTCTCATCACCCCCCCCACCCCCCTTTAGACCTGGATCACGTTCTTCCCCTATCCCCAGTGCTCGCCGTGCTCTCCCCCCCACGTTCCTGACCTTCTCTTCCTCCCCACCCAAGCTCCTGACCCCATCTGCCCCCTTCCCCCCCCCACCCCCGATCCTCTCTCGGCCCCCCGGCCACCAATGGATCCCCTGACCTTCACCGCATAGAGCCGAGGGAAGCGTGGCAGCGCATACCACACCGTTTCGTACTGTGCATGTACAACTGGATAAAGCGCGCATGTGCGGTATGAAACGGGTGTGCATGTGCAGAGAGAATCAAAAATGCATTGCAAATAATCACTACGATAGCTTAATAAAAAATCTGGTTCTAAAACTCTACCTCAAAAGGGGACATAAGATTTGTTTACATCGGTGATTAGTGATGCTAAATTCAAGAGAATATCTGGCACAAAAACCATTAAATTGTGACAGTTTCTTTTAAAAACGCCTTATACCAGGATATGTACCTGCTGCTGTGAACTTGGCTTCACCTTCAGCTTCAATTTCTTGCTCATTAACTGGGGCAGCATTTGAAATCCTCTTCACCAGTGGTGATGGTTCCTCAATCACTTCAGTTATTGCTAGAGAGATCATAAACATGAGAAGGGAAACAATTGATTTAGTTATAGGAATCTGATTTCAAACATAATTCATGAATTGCATAAAACCCCAACAAAGTCAACAATCCAACTTTAAAAACTCAGTCGTGCATAACACAATATGACTGGCAATGTTTCTTTTTTTCTCCATATGTACTGTCACTTCAGTTCTTCATCTCCTCCAAAGGATCCTCAATTCAATTATTCTATACAGTCACATACTTTAATCTAGACCATCACACTGTTTCAGAGCCTTCAGTTGGATTATCATGAACACCAGCATAACTAAATAATATAGATAGGGCTTTTGAGCATATTTCTAGTGCAACAGAGAACATGAACTGAATCACCAGTGACAACCGCAAGTGAAATACATGATGCAGACAAGGACTGCCAATGTACCTGGAGCAGGTTTGTCATCTATTACGAGCACATCTCCACCCTTCTCAAGTTTTACTTCATCTCTACCCTCAGACTGCGTCAAGGCTTCTGGTTTGATTCCTCTCCTCATTAAAATAAGACGCACTGTTTGACCTGTATGACGCAACATTTCCACTGCTTGCTGGTTAGTGAAACCTTGAATATTTGTTCCATCCACCTAGAATGGAAACACATTCAGACTACATGGTCCAAATTAGGATTAAATAGTCTGCCATTATGAAATGGCAGTTCTACAAAGAAGGATGGGTTAGCTGGCTGAGATGACAGGCAGTGATTCGGTTTTCTGATTTATAAGTTTTCAAACTGTAGCAGAATTACAGGTCAATATTTTAATAGCATCAGCTGATAGGAAGAATGTTTTACCAACAATACTCGTGTGTTATGTTTTCATAACATACATTAGATGATAATCATGCTTTTAGATATGAAATGGGCTAAATCTGAATATATTAGAAGAAAAGGAAGTAAACTAGCAAACTTATGTTACTTGATCGGAATTGTCAAAAAAAGGTGCGTTTTTAAACAAAAAAATTGTTGTTTTAGATTAAAACATGTGAGATATTATATGTTTTTCTTGGATGTCAAGCCTCAGGAAAAGGAACTAGATCATCATTTTCCCACTACTACATTTTGCACAATGTACATTAGCACCTAAAGGAAAGCAAAGGTTTTCCCCATATGGGAAGTTATTTCGGATTATACCTACAGCTATTATCTGGTCACCAACATGCATTCTTCCGTCCTGCTCAACCGCACTTCCTTGAGTGATGCTTTTCACAAAAATACCAGAGGGCTCTGCAAGCATAAACACATCCATGGAAATTTGCACAGATATATGACCACTTTATGCAAATCATAAACCTGCTTATGTTTAAATAGCAGGGACTGCTAATCAGCAGCTCATTTCACAGGTGGTCAAATTCGGGTCATTTACAACTGTGTAGCTCAGTCCTGTGAAACTGGCAAAAACTGTAATTTCGGTACTGCTTTCCAATACAAAATGTGAACGCTAGAAGGCCAATTTATCATACAAAGCCAACTACTTTAGTTACAATAAAACATATAAATTGGCATGAATAATTTCTCCTTTCAATCATATTTTCAGAAGCAGATGATTTCCTTCATAATCAAATACTAAATGGCATCAAAGAAGTATTCACAGATTCACAGAAGAGATCACAGCGCAGACCTGAGCTGGAGCGGCGGCAGTGGATTAAAGGGAGCAGCGGAGAAGGCCCAGGACACAGCGCGGACCTGAGCGGGAGTGGCAACAGCAGAAATGGAGGCAGCGGCTTATAGGGAGCAGCAGAGAAGGCCCAGGACACAGCGCGGACCTGAGCATGAACGGCGGCAGCAGCATAAATGGAGCACCGGAGAAGGCCCTGGAGACAACACAGATCTGAGCGGGAGCGGCAGCGGAGGCATAAAAAGAGCACATGGGGCAGCCTAGGACACAGCGTGGACCTGAGCGGGAGCGGCGGCAGCAGCATAAAGGGAGCACAGGAGAAGGCCCGGGACACAGCGCGGACCAAGGAGTGACTTCACAGGACAGCAGGTAGGTGATTGGTTGGTGAGTGTTAGAGCTCTTTTGCTCTCTGGGTTAGATAAGTGGATTAAATTCAGAACTGGGAGAGTATCAGCTACTATAACTTTATTGAATTAACAAACTAAATTAACTAATTAAAACAAAATTAAAACTAAAAATAACTTTGAATAAAAACTGTAACTAATGATATAAATAAAATAAGGTTAGATAGAGATGGCAGTGCAGGTGGTGTGTCGTAACTGCAGCATGTGGGAGTTGGTGGAGACCAACGAGATCCCGAGCAGCCACATCTGCGGTAAGTGCCTGCAGCTCGAGGAACTTCGGCTCAGAGTTGTTGAGCTGGAGTCCGAGCTGCTGACATTGGGGCAGAAATTCCGTTCCCTACAGGTGTGTACGCGCTGTGTACTCACCAGTAGGGCCAATGGAAATGACAGTTTTAGGCATGCACTGCGCATGCGTTGGAAACCGGCATTTCCGATCTATCAAGAAACCTCTTGACAGATCCTCCGCCTGCGCTGGAGCAGGGCCTCTGCAGGTGGAGAGTTCCATTTTTTGGAAACCCTCCGCTCGCAGAAAACACTTAGAACTCTTGTGCCTGGTAAAAGCAGGCGTAAGGCCTGCTTTTACCAGGATAAGAGTTGAAAAAAGTTTTAAAAAAATTCCACTGATTTATCATTTAAAAATACTTTAAAGAAAGGTAAGTTTATTTTTAGTCCCATTAAAAACTTTAATTTTTTTTCAAAAAATAAAACTTTTGTTTAAAGTACTTAATTTATGTAATTTAAAGTCATTTTAAAAATGTGATTTTAAAAAAAATGTATTTAAAGTTTTACTATGTTCTGGGGGTGATCTCTGTCAAATCTATGAATGGAGATTCCCTGCTCTGATTGGCTCCCCATGGCCCATGTGATCCCAGGGATGCTGCGAACTACTTGTGCCCCTGGGATACGCGTGCCTTGCACACCGGCAGTTTGAAGAGGCACAGCAATGGAATTCTGCGCCTCCTGGGAGCCCTCCGGTCCAGGCGGAGATTTTTCCAAATCGCAGCCCTCTGCCCGCGGGAGAGCTGCCAACGGAATTTCTGGGCCATTGTGATCCATCAGGGAAGGAGAGAGTTACCTGGACACTATGTTCCAGGAGGCATTCACATCCCTTAGGTTAAGTAGTACTTTAGAGTTAAGTCAATGGTCAGGGACAGGAGGGTGTGACTGCGAGTCGGGAAGGTATGGGGACCCAGGATATAGTGATGGAGGAGCCTCAGCCCTTGACCTTATCCAACAGATACTTGTTGCCTGTATGGATAAGGAGGAGGACTGCAGGGAGGATGGGCAAACTGACCACAGCAGTGTGGTACAGGAGGCCATTCAAGCGGGGAGAGTAAAAAGGAATGTGGTAGTGGTAGGCAACAGAGTACCGAAGGCTGTGTTGCCTGCCCCGGTGCCCAATGAGATCACCTCTCAAGTCTTCTAAACTCCAGAGATAGGCCCAATCTACTCAATCTCTCCTCATAGGACAACTCTCTCATCTCAGGGATCAATCTAGTGAACCTTCGTTGGGCCACCTCTAAGGCAAGTATGGCCTTCCTCAGACAAGGAGACCAAAACTGTGCACAGTACTCTCACCAAAGCCTTGCACAACTGTAGTAAGACTTCCTTACTCTTGTACTCCAACTCCCTTGCAATAAGGGCCAACATGCCATTTGCCATCCTAATTGCTTGCTGTACCTGCATACTAACTTTGTGTTTCCTGTACAAGGACACCTAAATCTCTCTGAACACCAACTATTAATAGTTTCTCACCATTTAAAAAATATTCTGTTTTTCTATTCTTCCTACCAAAGTGAATAACCTCACATTTCCCCACATTATACTTCATCTGCCACCTTATTGCCCACTCATTTAACCTGTCTATATCCCTTTGCAGGCTCTTTGTGTCCTCCTCACAGCTTACTTCCCCACCTAGCTTTGTAACGTCAGCAAACTTGGATACATTGCACTCGGTCCCTTCATCTAAGTCATTAATATAGATTGCCCCTTAACAAATCCTCTATCCATGCTGATATATTACCCCCAATCCCTTGCGCCCTTATCTTGCGTAGCAAACTTTTATGTGGCACCTTATCGAATACCTTTTGGAAATCCAAATATACTACATCCATTGGTTCCCCTTTATCTACCCTGCTAGTTACACCCTCAAAAAACTGTAATAAATTTGTTAAAACACGATTTCCCTTTCATAAAACCATGTTGACTCTGCCTAATCATATTATGATTTTCTAAGTGCCCTGTTACCACTTCCTTAATAATGGATTCCAGCATTTTCCAGACAACTGATGTCAGGCTAACTGGCCTGTAGTTCAGTTTTCTCTCTCCCTCCTTTCTTGAATAGCGGGGTTAACATTTGCTACCTTCCAATCATCTGGGACTGTTCTAGAATGACTTTGCAAGGGAGACTCAAGCTAAGGCAACACAAGTAAATGGCTTCTATATTGGTTGACACCATTAAGTCTGCCTCACTCAAGTTATTACTTAATGGAGAAAAAAAGCCATAAGATAAAGTGCCATGCACATAATTCCCACACTTTCAATTAGCAAGGAAGTGATTATAAAGCTCTGGAATGTCATTCAAAACATATTAACAAATGTGATATTGCAGCCAAGGTGGACTTAATGCTACTCCCAATATAGATTGATCTCGAGGTGGCATGTAGTTTACAAAGTAATCTCCAAACCACAAAGAGGAAAATAAATCTATGGAGAAACTTGGCAGATCCATTGCTAGTATTGGCAAGTCCTGTTAAGTTAAAATGTATTATCCAGTCTGAAGTGTTCCTTTAACTAGTAAAACATTCAACCAAATGAAGTGCAACAGAGTTTCCCCTGACTTTAGAGAAAACCATGACAATAACTGATTACCAAATAAACTTAAGAAAAGTTAGCTTGTGGGGGACTACGGTCTCCCGCGTAAAGAAATAGGCAACACAGCGAGCTACAAGAAATAGGTCTTTACTCCAACTCTCACAATACAGTACTGAATTCGTGAAGCCCGCGAGCCTGTGATGACTCACGGATTGGTCACCTGTTGGAACCTGATTGGTTTTCCTTCTCTCAGCAGCAGGCAAGTCTGAACGTGCCTTATTCCTCTCAGCTTGCAACTGTCTTGCGGGGGGGGGAGGGGAATACAGCAGTTAAAAGGGGATTATACAGGTTTATCTACATATACACAGTGTTTCCCCAATGTGGCAACGCCCCCCCCCAGAATCCTCGTTAACTGTAAAAGTCAGTCTCTGCGGAGGTTTGACCAAGCGGCCGTGGTAGCCATCTGGCGTGTGAGGAGGGCTGTCTGGGAGGTCGGCCGGTTGATTCATCGGTTGGTCTGCCGGTGGGCTGGCTGGACGGACTGCCGGCGAAGGTGGAGCGGCGGCCAGGAAGTAATGTTCTGGCGTGTCTTGGTCCTCTTGTGGGGCCGCCGCCAACGCGGGAGGTCTGCCCCGCCGTGGGGGAAGAGCCGGCTGAAACGGGAAGCTGAGGTCCAGGTGCGCCGGTTTGAGGCGGTCTACTGAAATAAGGTCTGGCTTCCCGCCGACGTCGATAAGAAAAGCTTTGTCCCCCGTCTCCAATACTGGGAAGGGGCCGGTGTATGGTGCCTGCAGCGGGCCTCTGTGCGCGTCCCGGCGCACGAAGACGAACTCCGCATGTCGTAAGTCTCGATGCACGTAGGACAGCTGCGGGCCGTGTTGCGAAGTGGGCACTGGACGGAATTGCTGGGCCGCGTCCTGGTGCAGGGAAAGCTGTCTGGCGGCCGACCATGGCTCCGTTGTCGGGGAGGAAGTCGCCTGGTACTCTGAGCGGTTGGCCGTAGACCATCTCGGCCGTGGAGACGCGGAGGTCCTCTTTGGGCGCGGTGCGCAATCCCAGGAGAACCCAGGGTAGTTTGTCGATCCAGCTGGTGTCAGCCAGGCTGGCGCGGAGAGAGGCTTTCAAGGAACGATGAAAGTGCTCACAGAGCCCGTTGGCCTGCGGGTGGTAGGCTGTTGTCCTGTGCAACTTGGTGCCGAGGCCAGCGGTGATGGCATTCCACAAGTGGGAGGTGAACTGGGGGCCTCTGTCCGAGGATATGTCGGTCGGCACGCCGAACCGGGCCACCCATGTCGAGACAAATGCTCGCGCGACGTCGGTCGTGGTGGTGGAGGAGAGGGGAACCACCTCGGGCCATCTGGTGGTGCGGTCGACGATCGTGAGCAGGTGTGTAAAACCGTGCAACGGCGGCAAGGGGCCTACCAGATCGACGTGGACGTGGTCGAAACGCCTCTCGGGCACCGGGAAACACTCCAATGGCGCCTTGGTGTGCTGCTGGACCTTAGCGCGCTGACACGCCACGCATGTGTTGGTCCAGTCTCTCACATCCTTGTGGAGTCCAGGCCAGACGTACTTGGCGGACATAAGTTTCTGAGACGCACGCATCCCTGGATGTGAGAGGCCATGAATGATGTCGAAAACTCGCTTGCGCCAGGCGGATGGGACGACCGGCCGAGGCGAGGGGACTGAGACGTCGCACAGGATGGTTGTGCCGGCTGCGTGGAAGTGGATGTCGGCCAGGGTGAGGCTGGTAGTTGACGTCCTGAGGGCCTGGATCTCCGCGTTGGCGGCCTGGTCTCTCGCCATGCTGGCGTAGTTGATGCCCAGGTGCACTGCGTGGAGCGAGGGTCTTGAGAGGCAGTCGGCCACCAAATTGTCCTTGCCGGCGACGTGGCGGATGTCCGTGATGAACTCCGAGATGAAGTTGAGTTGGCGCTGTTGGCGCGTGGACCAGGGTTCGGTTACTTTGGCCATGGTGAAAGTGAGCGGCTTGTGGTCCACGAATGCGGTGAACGGCCGGACTTCCAGAAGGAAACGGAAGTGCCGGATTGCCAGGAACAGGGCCAGGAGCTCTCTGTCGAACGTGCTGTAGGCCTGCTCGTTCTTGCGCAGCTGTCGGCTGAAAAATGCCAGTGGCTGCCACGCGCCTTCGACCCACTGTTGCTGGACGGCGCCGACGGCATAATCCGAGGCGTCCGTGGTGAGGGCGGTCTTGGCGCCCAGGATGGGGTGGGCCAGTAGTGTGGCGTTGGCCAAGGCGCTTTTGGTCTGGTGGAAGGCTGTCGCCATCTCGCTGAACCAGGTGAGTTGCTCTTTGCCTGTTTTGCCCCTGGTGGCTTCGTAGAGGGGGCGCATGAGTGCGGCGGCCTTGGGCACGAACCGGTGATAGAAATTGACCATCCCCAAAAATTCCTGCAGCGCCTTGACCGAGGTGGGCTGGGGGAAAGTCTGCCACCGCCTGCACCTTGGAAGGTAGGGGAATGGCTCCCCTTGGCGAGATTCTGTGGCCGAGAAAGTCAATTTGGGCTGCTCCGAACTGGCATTTGGCCGGGTTGACGATTAGCCCGTGTCGGCTGAGGCGCTGGAAAAGGGAGCGCAAATGCGCGATGTGCTCGGCCTTGCTGGTACTGGCCACGAGGATATCATCCAGATAGACGAACAGGAAGCTCAGGTCCCGTAGGACGGAGTCCATGAGCCGTTGAAGGCCTGTGCGGCGTTCTTAAGCCCGAAGGGCATGCGCAGGAACTCGAACAGTCCGAAGGGGGTGATGACCGCCGTCTTCTGGACGTCTGCGTTGTGGACGGGGACCTGATGGTAGCCGCGAATCAGGTCGACCTTGGAAAAGATGGACTTTCCTGCTAGGTGTGCCGAGAAGTCTTGGATGTGCGGAATGGGGTATCTATCGGGCGTGGTGGCGTCATTGAGCCGTCTGTAGTCGCTGCAGGGGCGCCAGCCACCGCCCGGCTTGGGCACAATGTGGAGGGGGGACGACCAGGGGCTGTTCGAGCGGCGGATGATGCCCAGTTTTTCCACCGTGGCGAATTCTTCCTTGGCCACCGCCATCTTGGCTGGGTCCAGGCGTCTGGCTCGAGCGAACACTGGTGGTCCCGTAGTGGCGATGTGGTGCTCGACCCCATGCTTGGCTGCCGCAGCTGAGAAGGTCGGTTGTGTGAGCCTCGGGAAATCTGCAAGTAGGCGGGCGTAGTCGTCATGCGCCGGGGCGGAGCAGGACCCGACGAGGGCCGGGCTGTTGCTCTGCTGGCAGGCCAGTGAAGCGAAAGTTGCTGCGTCGATCAGGCGCCTGTCGCGGACGTCGACCAGGAGTCCGTGGGCGCAAAGAAAATCGGCGCCCAGCAAGGGATGTGCCACCGAGGCCGTCACGAAATCCCACGTAAATCGCTGGCCGTTGAAACAAACCTCGGCCCGTCGCTTTCCGAAAGTAGCGATGGCTGCGCCATTTGCCGCCACGAGGGGTGGGCCGCTGCGGCCTGCCTGGATGTCGAGCTGGGAGGCAGGAATTATGCTGCATTGGGCTCCGGTGTCGCAAAGGAATCTGCGCCCTGAAAGAGAGTCAGTTATGTACAGCAGTTTACCTGCGGTGCCGATGGCCATCGTGGCGGCGGGGGTGCGGTCGAGCGGGCCTAGGCGGCGGCGCGGGACTGGTGCGGTGGGCCGGGCGGCCATCTTGGTTTGATCGAAAGACCAGGGTGCTCTGCAGCGTTGGGCCTTGTGGCCGAAACGCGCGTGGTAATAGCATAGTTCTGCGGCCTGGCGTGGCGGCGCGCGCTCGGTGGTGTCGGGGAGCCTCGCGGCTGCACAGCCGAGTTGGGCGACGGCGAAGATTTTGTCCGCGGCGGCTGCCAGTTGTACGCAGTCCGTGATCGGGGACCCCGCGAGGGCAGTCTGTACCTGCTGAGGAAGCAGGCTGAGGAAAAGGGCCCGAAACAAGAAGCACTGCGGTTCAGAGCCCAGGAGCGCAAGCATCCGGCTCATCAACTGGGTCGGGGTAGAATCGCCGAGGCCTGGTAGTGAGAGAAGCCTGCGGGCCCTCTCCTCCCTGGACAAGCCGTAAGCCTGCAGCAAGCGGCCCTTAATGGTTGAGTACTTGCCGGTCTGTGGTGGGTTCCCCAGCAGGTCGAGAACTTCGG
>NC_140987.1:304545015-304953534 GCF_052327205.1 Somniosus microcephalus
ACAAAACTTGGAAGTATAGTGAACAGTGAGGAGGATAGTGATAGACTTCAAGAATTCATAGACAGGCTGGTGGAATGGGCAGACACGTGGCAGATGAAATTTAACGCAGAAAAGTGCGAGTGATACATTTTGGTAGGAAGAACGAAGAGAGGCAATATAAACTGAAGGGTACAATTCTAAAGGGGGTGCATGAACAGAGAGACATAAGAACATAAGAAATAGGAGCAGGAGTAGGCCAATCGGCCCCTCGAGCCTGCTCCGCCATTCAATAAGATCATGGCTGATCTGATCCTAACTGCCAATCCACTATCACAGAACCATCTCCTGAATCTAACAGAATTAGACACACGAAATAGGAGCAGGATCAGGCTACACGGCCCCTGGCCCGCTCCGCTACCCACAGGGCCATGACCGATCCGAACCTAGACACATGTCCAAATTCCTGCCCGCTCCCCGTAACCCTTAATTCCCTTTACTTCTAGGAAACTGTCTATTTCTGTTTTAAATTTATGTAATGATGTAGCTTCTACAGCTTTTTGGGGCAGCATATTCCATGGACCTACCACCCTCTGAGTGAAGTAGTTCCTCCTCATCTCAGTTTTGAAAGAGCAGCCCCTTATTCTAAGACTATGCCCCCTAGTTCTAGTTTCACCCATCATCGGGAACATCTTCCCCGCATCCACCCGATCCAACCCCTTCACAATCTTATATGTTTCAATAAGATCGCCTCTCATTCTTCTGAACTCCAATGAGTAGAGTCCCAATCTACTCAACCTCTCCTCATATGTCCATCCCCTCATCCCCGGGATTAACCAAGTGAACCTTCTTTGTACTGACTCGAGAGCAAGTATGTCCTTTCTTAAGTATGGACACCAAAACTGTACGCAGTATTCCAGGTGCGGTCTCACCAATACCTTGTACAACTGGCAATACCTTGTACAACTGGGTGGTATATGTGCACAAATCGTTGAAGATGGCAGGGCAGGTTGAGAAAGCGGTAGAAAAAGCATACGGGATCCTGGGCTTCATAAATAGAGGCATAGAGTACAATAGCAAGGAAGTTATGATGAACCTTTATAAAACACTGGTTCAGCATCAACTGGAGTATTGTGTCCAATTCTGGGCACCGCACTTTAGGAAGGATGTGAGGGCCATAGAGAGGGTGTAGAAAGGATTTACAAGAATGGTTCCAGGGATGAGGGACTTCAGTTACGTGGATAGACTGGAGAAGCTGGGGTTGTTCTCCTTAGAGCAGAGAAGGTGGAGAGGAAATTTTTAGAGGTGTTCAAAATCATGAGGGGTCTAGATAGAGAGAAACTGTTCCCATTGGCGGAAGGGTCGAGAACCAGAGGACACAGATTTAAGGTGATTGGCAGAAGAACCAAAGGCGACATGAGGAAAAACTTTTTTACGCAGCGAGTGGTTAGGATCTGGGATACACTGCGTGAAAGGGTGGTGGAGACAGATCCAATTGTGGCTTTCAAAAGGGAATTGGATAAGCACCTGAAGGAAAAAATTTTGCAGGGCTACGGGGTAAGGGCGGGGGAGTGGACGGGGTAAGGGCGGGGGGAGTGGGACTAGCTGAAGTTCTCTTGCAGAGAGCTGGCATGGGCTCAACAAGCCGAATGGCCTCCTTCTTTGCTGTTACCATTCTATAATTATCTTCCTTTTGTCAGTATCAATCGAGCCAGTTGCCAGGATTTTAATCGCTCCACCAATGGCGGCCGTGCCTTCAGTTGCCTGGGCCCTAAGTTCTGGAATTCCTTCCCTAAAACTCTCCACCTTTCTACCTCCTTTAAGATGCTCCTTAAAACCTAGCTATTTGACCAAGCTTTTGGTCATCTGTCCTAATAGCTCCTTATGTGGCTCAGTGTCAAATTTTGTTTGATCATGCTCCTGTGAGGCACCTTGGGACATTTTACTACATTAAATGTGCTATAGAAATGCAAGTTGTTGCTGTTGCAGCAATCAGACTAACTAGTCTTCCTGCTTTTGCTGTAGGGAAACATCTGCCCTTTAACTAGACCACCTCCAATGGCAGGGCTGAGGCTGGGAACTCACTACAGTTGGTAAGTGTAGGAATTACAGCACATTTGTAAATTAACTTCCAACTACTCTCAGCAAAAGGTGTGGGCGAAGGTATTTCAAAATAATTTTCAATTCTATTGGCATATGTTAAGATGTTCTGGAAAAAGTTAAGATACTGCGATAAAATATGGTCAGCAATTTCCAAAGCAATTAGTTTACACAAGATACACAATCTCTGGCCTTCAGATACTGCAGTACATATATACTAATGTGTCCACAATAGATCAGCCCATAATTACTTCATTGTTGCACAAAATGGATTATAAACCCAAAATGATTTTAAACAAATATAGGGGGTGAAATTGGATGCCTTTGTGCCTTCTGTTAGCACCCCCGGGCGCGGCGCTGACATCGACTCCCACCATATTTGGCGGGAGTTTTGTGGTGGCGCTACGGCGTTGCGCCCCGATCTCCTTCACCTGGAGATTGTGACGTCATCGCCCCGGACCCAATATTGACTTCTGCCCCCTGCAGCAGCGCCGGTCGGAAACACGACAGCTGCAGGAGGTGTGCGTCAGGCGGCCAGCCGCTTCGGGGGTGATGATTAAAGGCGAGGGCCTAGAAATTCAGTAGGCTTAGCGCCCCATTTGGGGCGCTGGAGGGCCTAGCGCCGGAGTTATGGCCAGTTGGCAAATTCAGTGGGGCCCTTCCGTCGGCATTGCACCGGTTGCGCTGCGCCGGCACCGATGATGTCATCAGTGTGCGCAGCGTCCCGGTTGCCGTGGTGACGGGCCCCAGCGCCGAAATTGAGTTGCGGCCGCCTCGCCCGTGGCAGCCGCAACTAAGACTTTGGCAACCGAGTTTTGCAGGAGTTAGCGCCGGCGCATTAAGGTCGCGCGGCGGCCGGCCGCCTGCCCGCGCCTCCCTCCCCGGACTCCTCCACCCCCCCCCCGCGGAACAGATGCGTCTGGCCTGCAAGCCCGGCACTTGTCCGAGGTGCCGGGCTCATTCTTCTGAACATTTGAACGGCCAGCGGGCGGGTGCAGGCAGCTCCTCCTTAACTGAAGGAGGAGGCCTGCACTTCCCCAGCCTGCCGCACCGCATCGGGTGCCGCAGCGCCGGAATTGCGCCGCAGTGCGGCACTCAGCGCCCATTTCGAGGCGCTGACACCCTCTAGTAGCGCCGGCAGCCGTTTGGGCGCGGCGCTACTGAATTTTTGGCGCGCGCAGGGGGACTTAGCGCCGGCGCTAAATTTCCGGCGCTAAAGCCCTGGCGAACCCACAACCGAATTTCTAGGCCCAGGTGTCCGAGGTAAGTAAAAGAAAAACATACCTTTCCTGTTCCAGTCAGTGATCGCACAGGATCGTGGCTGCTTGGGTGGTCCAGGTAGGTACTTTTTACATTGCAGAGCCTGCGGCGATGGCCTTTCCCTTTAAGGGAGGGAAGGAGCCTTTGAACGCGGCAGCGCTGCACGGCCCAGTGCGCTGCGCTGCTGAAGTCTCCACCCTGCTCTCTGACGTTAGCGTCCTAAGAAGGAAGTGATTTAGTGCTCCTCCTCCCTCTTGGGGTGCTAAAACTCAATTTTGCGGTCGCTGACACTAATTAGCACCGGGTGCTAAAGTTAGCACCCAGGCATTGTTTACGCCCCAAAATGGTCGATACCAAATTTTCCCCCATAGTCTATGCAAAGAGTTCTGTGAAAATTTAAATTACATATGTCCAAAATTTAGTGACAATATATTCAATTCTAGTTGAAAGCCTGTTCGACCTCTAATTAGAAAATCCTTTTCTCACTTTCTATTTTTCCCCAGAGGAAAACCAGGTACCATACTTGCCTCTTCTGCTACAGGAGGTACAGACGGTAAAGCAGGAAGTCCTTGAGGGGCAGCCGCCAAGGAGTCTTCCACGGCCCCTCTAGCGATCACCAATTTGACTCGATTCCCACACTGCCTCAGCACCTGAGCCACTTGCTCACTACCCATCCCAAGCAGGTCTGTGTCACCTATCTTCAGAATATGGTCACCACTTTGAAGTCGTTCATCCTTTAATCACAAATGGAAAATAAGATTGTTATTTGTGACTGTTTATGAGACAGATTACATGAAAGCATCAATTACAAGCAAGTTCTTTTGCAGCTAGTTCAAGATGTATCTTATATGATGGAAAAATGTTTTTCTCTACATTAATATTGCTGAGATATGAAGCACAGCAAAATAATGAAAGCCAGATAGCTACCTGGAAATGGATGCTCTCCTGGTAGGACTCAGGGAACAGAGCAACATTCTGTATGGGCTGATGGTAAACCAAATGAAGTGGCAAAAGCAATAATTCTGACAATCAGTTATGAACTGACATCAGGAGGCATTTAAACAGCTGAATTGGCACCTGCAAGCATAGGGCAGATATTAGCTGAATACTGCTGAGAAATGAAGCAGAACAAGAGTACGGAAAGCCAGGTAACTACAGGAGTCAGGAGAAAAGGACACACTGTATCGGGTTGATGGCCACCACCCATGGGAGGAAGTGGCAGCAAGGGCGAATGCAGGAAAAAACTTACAAGAACTGGTAAAGACATCAGGAGAAAACTGCCAAGATCAGCCAACAATACATGACAAGCACCAGACTGAGCACACGTGCAAATAAAGCCCCCTCTGCTCACAGCTTAAACTTTAATGCTGGAGAATGTTCAGCAGCAAGACTAGATTACTTAGATGTAGTTCTACCATAACAGAACTAAAGCATGGAATAATTTGTGTGAATGTTGACACTTCAGATGTATTCTATAATTACAACTAGGAAGTTCCGATGACAACCTGTATGCACAGCAGCAATTTTTAAATAGGCTGCACACAAGAAATGTGTATCCTAGATTTGTAGCAGGCCGTATGCATGACACTGTCCCTGCTTTATTGTACTTTATATATCAGCTTGTCTTACAAGCAGTAGAGGTACACCCAAACAGGGATAACCTATAGATAGAGATGTCTCGAAGTAATTTTAGCCACAAACACTTTTCAAGGAGACCACCGTAGAAATCACTGGCTGCAAGACCATCAAGTGAGAGGGATAATGAGCTGACAGTAGTACCATTAGGTTCGTATCATGCCATGTCATCCAACTGAGTAACCTGTCCCATAGGTACTCACACAAAGATACAATGAAAGCAGTGCTTAAAGATAGTTATTTGAGGCAACATTTTGGCATTCTGTTCTCTTGTCTTAGGAAAGAAAGGATGGACTGCTACCACAGCTAGTCAGCAGTTTCTAGTGCCCTTTGCTCAGCATTACCCGGATGATCCAAGTAGAAAATTTGAAGTAGCAGCACAGGGCAAGTCGCAATGCACAGGTCAGGAGAAGCCAGTGGTGGATGCGAGTCGTGAGGGATACAAGGAAGTGATGGCCTTGTCTTTAATTGAGACGATGAGAATAGAGGCGCCACATGAGATAGCAAGGTTGAGGGGTTGGCTGTGAATATGGGTCAGAGAGTTTATATGGAGGCAGGGGTTACGGGAGGACAGGAAGGCAGTGAACTCGGAGGAAAGAGGGCAAGGTGAGTTGAGATGGAGGAAAAAAAAAAATCACCAAGGAGGAATGTCGCTCGGTGCTGAGGGTGAAAAGCAACAAAGATATCTTGGTGGGAAACTTTATGTGGGGCTTGGGGCAGTAGAGAATGAGGATCTTTAAGGAGATGAGAGGGGTGGAAATAGATGAAAAGCTCAAAGAAGGAGAAGGTGCCACAGGAGATGGGGGGACAGTAAGATAGGCAAGTTAGATTTGCTGCTCGTAAAGAGGCAACGATGAGTGCCTCGAGTGGCCCTTTGGAGAATGCCGAAAGAGGCACAGATGGAAGCTGTGGGGTTATCCAAGAGGGAGTTAAGACTGGGACGATGGCAGGAGAGCAGGAAGGTTGAGGAATTGTGAAGGGTTAGATGAGGGATTTGGGGAGGCAAAGTACGAGAGGGGAGAGATGAAAGGAAGCATGAGTGGATAACAGGAAGACAAGGAGACACAGGGAATGGACACATCAAAATTCAGGTAACACAGGCTGGCAAAGATTAGGATAGATGGGCCAAATGGCCTCCTGTGTTGTGAGCCGTACAAAATGCTTTCCCTCTGCCATAACTTGGATATGCAATCTTTAAGTGAAGTGAATGCTCTCAGGCTGCTGCACAGATCTATTTAGTTTGGAAAGCTAGCTCATCCCTTAAAGTGACTGAGATTCTTGCTCATTCAGATAGTTTTGTTGAAAGAAGTTCCTGATCTTCTCTCAATAAACAGCTAAACAAATTGGCAATTGACTCCTGCCACCTGACTGAGGTTTACCAAGACAGTCGAGTGCCTCCATGTGAGTCTGATGTTTAACCAGCAGCCTCCTTTTCAGAACAGGACCCCAGATATTTGAGGCCACTTGAGAGCCTTCACTCCCTACTGAGACTGCAAGGAAGGGTCAGCGGGAGCAGGTAGCTTACATTGGCTGCTTAGGTGAGTTTGTCAAACTTCTTCCAGCACTGAAAAGCAGTCCTGTGGTTCAAGGAAGAGGCAATCACTGTCACAGCCACCTTCCTCTACAAAGTGCGCACCATGTTCTTTACATGTCGCTGACCCCCGACCTCAGTCAGTCACTTCTGGTCTGTATCTCTGTTACAAGGACATGCAGGTCCGGCTCCCTGAAGTTTGTCGCACCTTTCTTCAATCTGGCTCTTATCTTTCATGCCTGTGTTAGCCGTGGCTCAGTGGGTAGCACTCTCGCCTCAGTCAGAAGGTTGTGGGTTCAAGTACCGCTCCAGAGACTTGAGCACCAAAATCCAGGCTGACACTCCAGTGCAGTGCTGAGGGAGTGCTGCACTGTCAGAGGTGCTATCTTTCGGATGCAGCGTTAAACCGAGGCCCCATCTGTTCTCTCAGGCGGATGTAAAAGATCC
This sequence comes from Somniosus microcephalus, assembly GCF_052327205.1. Classification (NCBI taxonomy): domain Eukaryota; kingdom Metazoa; phylum Chordata; class Chondrichthyes; order Squaliformes; family Somniosidae; genus Somniosus; species Somniosus microcephalus. The sequence goes on from NC_140987.1 coordinate 304,551,965, forward strand.
TATGCAACTATTTCGAAGAGCAGCAGCTCTTGGCCAATATTTATCCCTCAATCAACATCACAAACAGATTATCTGGTCACATTGCTGTTTCTGGGAGCTTGCTGTGCGCAAATTGGCTGCCGTGTTTCCTACATTAGACGTTAGTGGGAGTGGCATATAGACCTCCAAACAGTAATGCAGAGGTTGGGGATGGCATTAAAAGGGAAATTAGAGATAGAGAAGCATGTAATAAGGGCACAGCAGTCATAATGGGTGACTTTAATCTACATATAGATTGGGCTAACCAAATTAGTAACAATACTGTGGAGGAGGAATTCCTGGAGTGCTTAAGGGATGGTTTCCTGGACCAATATGTCGAGGAACCAACCAGAGATCAGGCCATCTTAGGCTGATTATTATGTAACGAGAAAGGATTAATTAGCAATCTTGTTGTACGAAGCCCCTTGGGTAGGAGCGATCATAATATGATCGAATTCTTCATTAAGATGGAGAATGAAGCAGTCGACTCAGAGGCTAGGGTCCTAAATTTAAATAAAGGAAACTACGATGGTCTGAGGCGTGAGTTGGGTAGGATTGATTGGGCAATGTCACTCAAAGGGTTGACGGTGGATAGGCAATGGCAAACATTCAAAGACAGCATGGATGAACTACAGAATTTGTTCATCCCAGTTTGGCATAAAAATAAAACAAAAAAGGTGACTCAACCGTGGCTAACAAGGGAAATTAGGGATCGCATAAGATCCAAGGAGAGGACATATAAATTGGCCAGAAAAAGCAGTATACTTGAGGATTGGGAGCAGTTTAGGATTCAACAAAGGTGGACAAAGGGATTTATTAAGAAAGGGAAAATAGAATATGAGAGTAAGCTTTCAGGGAACATAAAAACTGACTAAAAGCTTTTATAGATATGTTAAGAGAAAAAGATTGGTGAAGTCAAGCATAGGTCCCTTGCAGTCAGAATCAGGGGAATTTATAAAAGGGAACAAAGAAATAGCTGACCAATTAAATACATATTTTGGTTCTGTCTTCACAAAGGAGGACACAAATAACCTCCCAGAAATGTCGGGGAACATAGGGTCTGATGAAAGGGAGGAATTGAAAGAAATCAATATTTGTAGGGAAATGGTGTTAGGGAAATTGATGGGATTGAAGGCCGATAAATCCCCAGGGCCTGATAATCTACATCCTAGGGTACTTAAGGAAGTGGCCCTAGAAATAGTTGATGCTTTGCTGATCATCTTCCAGCATTCGATGGAATCTGGAACAGTACAGGAAACTTTGTTATATCCAGCGCCGACGGGACCGAACTGTTGCCGATCTATCAAAACTGCCGGACATACAAAGTTAATGTTGAAGCATACGGAGATTTTCCGTATTGACAACAAACACTGTTGCTTAGCAACAGCTTCAAACAGTCGGCCCGTACCTTGGAAGCGTCTCTGTAGCTTAGCAACAGCTTCAGAGAGACTTTCCAAAGACTGACTGTTGGAAAAAAAAGCCACGAGAAGAAAAACAACCTAACAGAACGGCTCCTGATTTCTGCCGGTAGATCGAGGTTTCCGGACATACAACCTCCAGATAAACCAAAGTCTCCTGTACCCATGGATTGGAGGGTAGCTAATGTTACCCCACTATTCAAAAAAGGTGGTAGAGAGAAAACGGGGAATTACAGCCTGACATCGGTAGTGGGGAAAATGCTAGAGTCCATTATAAAAGATGTAATAGCAGAGCACTTGGAAAACAGTGACAGGATCGGACAAAGTCAACATGGATTTACAAAAGGTAAATCGTGCTTGACTAATCTACTGGAATTTTTTGAGAATGTAACTGGTAAAATAGATAAGGAAGAACCAGTGGATGTGGTGTATTTGGACTTTCAGAAGGCTTTCGATAAGGTCCCGCATAAGAGATTAGCGTGCAAAATTAAGGCACATGGGATTGGGGGCAAGGTATTGACTTGGATAGAGAACTGGTTGGCAGACAGAAAGCAAAGAGTTGGAATAAATGGGTCTTTTTCCGAGTGGCAGGCAGTGGCTAGTGGGGTACCGCAGGGATCGGTCCTTGGGCCCCAGCTATTCACAATATATATTAATGATCTAGACAAGGGAACTAGATGTAATATCTCCAAATTTGCAGACGACACAAAGCTGGGTGGGCGTGTGTGCTGTGAGGAGGATACCGAGAAACTCCAGGGTGATTTGGACAGGTTGGTTGACTGGGCAAAAGCATGGCAGATGCAATATAACGTGGATAAATGTGAGGTTATCCACTTTGGTGTCAAAAACAGGAAGGCAGGTTATCATCTGAATGGCAATAGATTGGGAGAAGGGGAAGTGCAACGAGACCCGAGTGTCCTTGTGCACCAGTCGCTGAAGGTAAGCATGCAGGTGCAGCAGGCGGTTAAGAAGGCAAATGGCATGTTGGCCTTCGTAGCGAGCGGGTTTGAGTACAGGAACAAGGATGTCTTGCTGCAGTTATACAGGGCCTTGGTGAGACCACATCTTGAGTATTGTGTGCAGTTTTGGTCGCCTTATCTGAGGAAGGATGTTCTTGCCATGGAAGGAGTTCAGCGAAGATTCACCAGGCTGATATCTGGGATGGCAGGAATGACGTATGAGGAGAGATTGGGTCGATTGGGCTTGTACTCGCTGGAGTTTAGAAGAATGAGAGGGGATCTCATTGAAACTTATAAAATTCTGACAGGACTGGACAGACTAGGTGCTGGAAGGATGTTCCCGATGGTCGGGGAGTCCAGAACCAGGGGTCACAGTCTAAGGATAAGGGGTAAGCCATTTAGGACTGAAATGAGGAGGAATTTCTTCACCGAGAGAGTGGTGAACCTGTGGAATTCTCTACCACAGAAGGCAGTAGAGGCCAATTCATTAAATATATTCAAGAAGGAGTTGGATATATTTCTTAAGGCTAAAGGGATCAAGGGGTATGGGGAGAAAGCAGGGACCGGGTACTGAATTTGGATGATCAGCCATGATCGCATTGAATGGCAGAGCAGGCTCGAGGGGCCGAATGGCCTACTCCTGCTCCTATCTTATATGTTTCTATGTTTCTATTACAACGGAGACTACACTTCAAAAGTACTTCACTGGCTGTAAAGCGCTTTGGGACCACATGAAGTCGTGAAAGGCGGTGTAGAAATGCAAGTCTTTCTTTCTAGGTTGCTTGATTGTTCCGTCACTGTCATTGCTCCTTTAAGCAGCGGGGTTTATATCCCAATGCTGCACCAAGTTTCAACGCCACCTACCAGATATTTTCCAAACCCCTCTCCTGACACCTACCTCAATTTATTGCAGGGTCAGCATCGTTGGAATTTCAGGCCTCCTATCTCACCTCTGGAGAGAAATCACCAAGAAGTGCTTGCCGGATTGCTTTATGGAAGGGCACTGGCAGCCACTGGGAGTCAGTGGAAGATCTACAATCTATTCACTTATCCTCCCAATAAACACTACAATGGTGAACAGCATTGATGAAATGACAATGTGAAAAGTAACTGATATTATTTTTAGCCCCTTACCAGGTCTGCGACTCCTCCAGGTAAAATGGTCTTCACAACAACACCAGTCGTTCTTCCACCTACTATTCCAAATCCCAAACCGGAGCCATCGTTTACCAACTCAATAGTTTCAACAATCTGCCAATGGACCTGTTGGGGATAAAAATAGTCTGCAATTCTTGTGTTGCAAAACACAACTCCAAGACACTACTTGAAGTACACAAAGAAAAAGAAAAATTCAGATAACATGGCACCCACCTATCATAATGCCTAAAAGTATACCTCCCCGAAAAACTCGCTTCTATAACTAACCGCTTCTATAACTAACCGCTTCTATAACTAACCGCTTCTATAACTAACCGCTTCTATAACTAACCGCTTCTATAACTAACCACTTCAAGTTTATGGGGGGGGGGGGGGGGATAGCTGAAATTAATCATGACAAATCAGTCTCAGAAATCGACAGGCAGAGCAGCAGAAATATTAAAACATCTAACCTAGGGGATGCATCAAGACACTCCTGCTGCAAACACCGCGTAATCAAATTGTACAACGGCTTCATAAAATATGTGAATTCACATTTTTGAGAGTTTGCTATGTAAAAAAAATTCAGCTAAGACACCTGTTGGAGGGGGAAGAAGAAAGGGAGTCGCAGAGGCAGAGAAGGAGATGTGGGCAATGTTGCGAAAGTGGAAGAAAGGGGCCTGAGTAACAGAGCCAATGACCAGGAGAAATCTGAGTGTGTAATCGAGTAAATCAAGACTCTGCATCTTCTGACTCGGGCAGTAGCAGGGAGGAGTAATCAAGGCAAGGTCTCAGCTGGCAGGAGCTGATGATGATTTTGGCGTTGGTAAAATTAAGCTGGAAGGAATGTTGGCCCATCCATGACGTGATGTCACACAAGCAGTTGGCGAGTATAACAACATCTTTTGAAGTAATAGAAGAGTTGTCGCTTTTACACAATTACTGAGACTATATAAAGTTACAACCAGGTGCTATTAGCATATATATGAAAGATAATCGCATATAGCCTGCGAACAAGAGTAGCCCAAGGATGGACCCCTGGGTGCAAAGGTTGATTTGTGAGATGATGTTGTGCCTGAGTTGCAAGAGGTATAAGCAGAACCAGGAGATTGCAGTGCCGTAGAGGTACACTACAGAGAAGAGACATTGGAGAAGGATGCAATGAAGAATTAATTGTGTTGAAGATGACAAAGAGGTCAAGGAAAGGACAGCCAAAGAGCCACAGTAACAGAATATGTTATTTGTGATGTTGACCAGTATGGTCTGAGTGCTATGCATGGTGCAGAACCAAACTGGAGGATCTCGAATAGGAGAGTAATTGCAATTTTGGAAAGAAAGCAAAGGTTGGAGTTGAATGGTGAGAATGAAGGGGTTGAAGGTGGGTTTTTAAAGAGGGTGGCGATAACAGCAGTCTTGGATGCGGTGGGAACAGTATGCAAAATATTCTGTGGTACAAACACAAATTTATCTAAGAATTGGTCTTCTTGATGGATGCGCCAATGGCACCTCATGTTAGCACACAGAACATCTGCAATATTGAATCAAGGGAGAGATGATTACTCAAAGTGGGAGATCCAATCTCAGTTGAAGCATGTGAAAGTGGTGTGAACAGGATGGGAGATATTTCTACCACATAGCAAGCCATGTCATACCATTAGCACACAGTTCCTAACATACAGCTCAAAATCAGCACTAGCAGAAGACCGGTAGCAGGTTTGTGGGTATGCAAAAGAAAACTATGCCAAATACAGGAAACTTTGTGCTATCCGGCACCGACGGGACCGAGCTGTTGCCGTTCCCTCAAAACTGCCGGACACTCCAGCTCTAATGTTGAAGCATACAGAGGTTTTCATCTCCGTATCTGACAACAAACACTGTTGCTTAGCAACAGCTTCTAAACAGTCGGCTGCAGCTGCAAGCGTCTCTAGCTGAAGCTGTTGCTATAACTACAGACCTTGCAGTGCCTGACTGGGGGAAAAAAAAGCAACGAAAAGAAAAAAAACGGCTCCTGATTTTTGCCGGTGGCTCGAACTTGCCGGACATTTAGCCTCCAGATAACACAAAGTTTCCTGTATATGATTTTATGAATATGAATTATTTTTTAAAAATTGCTGTTCTATGTTTTTTGTTGTTACTCTCTCCTGCAATCAAGAGGGCAAGGTGCCAGGGGGGAGGGGGTAGAAGAGAAGGTGCTCTGCTCTCAGATCATCACTCTTGCTGTTTTTTTCACAGCTGCGATGTTTCCTTCTTTGTAGCAATGTGGCTAATACTGCAACTGTTTCATCCTTATTTTCCTTTTATGAGCATTATATTGAAAACCATTTGCAGCAATTAAAAATAACCCAGGATTATAATAGTTTACTGGACTCAAGTAGTCTGAATAATCGAGTGCAAAAGCAGCACATGTAGCAGAAAATTACTTTAGGAGAATTGGTGCGAAAGCACTAATCAACTGATTTACTCAACATATATGCAAAATTACTTAAAATTATTTCAAAATAAACTTCCAAAGAAATGAAGAAAATGATACTTTGTCCTATAAATACTATTCAACTTAATTAGATTAGACCATATACAGCATGTACTTTTTTTGTGCCTTAAGCAACTTCTAAGAAATGCTTACTTTACTGTTAAACTGCACACATACCATGGAGATCTATTCAGGCTCTGAAGTATGCTGTACTTACTGTAGAAGAATGAGCAGAGAGTGTACTCGCATCCGATGGTGTACGTGAAACTACTGGACTGGATAATTGTGGAATGGATCCTCTGGCAACCACCAACTGGACCTGGTCAGTGGCTTTCTGCAGGATGCCAATAGCTTGTTGATGGGTGACAGTCTGGTCCAGCGGCTGTCTGTTGATAGCTAGGATCTGGTCTGCTTCCTTTAGTTTGCCATCTCTATCAATAGAGCATAGAGGTGGAATACTTAATTTTATGTATTCCACGCTGTGGTTTAATGATTTCGGTCTACTTAATTTGTAACTTCAATAAATATTTTTAATGACATCAAAAACAAAAAAGGATGAAGATTATGAACAGCTACTGTGGGTCAAATACGAATTCCAGTCATCACAGGCAGGTTTGCTACAGGAAGATCAGCAAGAAAACACACAAATCAACCTGCCCTGCCTATATCAAACTTCAAACCTTCTAGTAACCAAGTACTGACCAACATTAGCAGTGCCTGGGAGAAGAAAACCTACTCAATCTCTTGCTTGGGGGTCATGTTATTACAGAATAGGTGGGTCAAAAAGAAAACAAACAAAAAAATAAAAACCTACTGGTAAAGTATATACAGGAAACTGACAAAAACAACTTGCATTTATATAGTACCTTTAACATAATAAAACGTTCCAAGGCACTTCACAGGAATGTTATCAAAAAAAAGAGCTATATAAGATGTTAGAGCAGATGATCAAAAGCTCGGTCAAAGAGGTATCACACAATCACACAGAATCACAGAATCCCCACAGTGCAGATAGAGGCCATTTCGACCCATCGAGCCTGCACCGACACATATCCCACCCTATCCCCGTAACCCCATGTATTTAATCCCCTAACACTAAGGGTCAATTTATCATAGCCAAATCAACCTAACCCGCACATCTTTGGACTGTGGGAGGAAACCGGAGCACCCGGAGGAAACCCACGCAGACACGGGGAGAATGTGCAAACTCCACACAGACAGTCGCCTGAGGCCGGATTTGAACCTGGGTCCCTGGTGCTGTGAGGCAACAGTGCTAACCACTATGCCACCGTGTCCCGTAGGTTTTAAGGAGCATCTTCAAGGAGGAGAGAGAAGTAGAGAGGCGGAGACATTTAAGGAGGGAATTTCAGAGCTTAGGACCTAGGCAGCTGAAGGCACGACCGCCAATAGTGGAGCAATTAAAATCGGGGATGTTCAAGAGACCAGAATTGGCGGAGCGCAGAGATCTCGAGGGAATATAGGGCTGCAGGAGATTAGAAATAGGGGAGGGGCAAGACCATGGAGGGATTTGAAAAAAGGATGAGAATTTTAAAATCGAGGCGTTGCTCAACTGGAAACCAATGTAGGTCAGTGACATTTCTGCAGCTACTGCTCTGCTCAATCACATCCTCACCGCCACCTTTGATGCCCTCACACCATCTTTAATTTCTGCCCGTCTGTTTATAGTCTCTTACTCCTCAACCGTGGCAAAGACTGAGGTTCTTCAAAGGCTTTCAGAATTTTTGTCCCCTTGTTGTAAAACTCTCCTACAATTGTCCCCATCCTGTTAAATCTGATTTGCGTGCAATTTTTATCTCTACAGATCTATCTAAATCTACAGCTGAAGCTATGCTCATGAGCTGACCAGGAAAATCAGATATAAACAGTCTACTTCCATTTACATGTAGCACTAACGTTTAGGAAAATCTAGGCTTTAGTCTCTTAAAACAGTCCTGCCTGATGCAAGTCAAGAAACTTGAGCAGACAGCACAAAAACCAGTGTCACACTTGGAGAATATGCACGTTAAACACTAATTTGCAGTGCTTGAAGCCAGTCCAGGTCGTTGCTGTGGTCGATTACATTGACCAGTGCTGAACAGAATGAAAAACTGATAAATAACCATCATCAAATTAAAAAACTGTAAAATAAACCATTAACAGCAAGAGCACAAACATTTCCTTAGTGATGGGGGGAAAATGAACTAACATTCCAGGGCAATGCCAATTCTTTCATACCTCATAGAAGTGAGGTGACCAAGTGTGGATGCCTCCCCAACATTATGGCATCCAAAATGTCACAGGTCATTTCTTAAATGACTAATCATAGGCCAGTGCGCTCTATTGTCAACCCACTCCAATAGTATGTGGAAAATTCAGAGTGAAGAAAGTGTATATCCTCATCTCGATACTCACTTGCTGCAAGCTCGTCATTTTGGAATTTATTTTCATGTTCAACCTCACTTTTGTGCTTCATTCGTCACTATTTGAAACACTGGTTGTAAGTTTTCTTTTCCACTTCTTTAGTAATTCTTGTCATCCTACCACTAGCCGTTAAGTCTGATCTATCAATTTGGTTCCTGAATGTTTAGTTGTCTTTTAATTTTACAACCAAGAACTATGAAAGTGCTTCAGAGGAAGGATGAGTCGCATATTTTTAAGAACTAGAAGTCAACAGTTAAGATATTTACATGGGGAAAAACAGATCTAATGTTGAAGGCAATCTCTTAAAAGTTCTTACCTTGCTGACACACTGCCCTCTTGGATTTCCTGGACAAAGATCCCCAGTTCTCCTTTATGTTCACTCTTAAGTCCTACTACACTGAATCCCAAACCACCACAGGGAGGTTTCACCAGATCTATGTATTCCATAGGACGGCCCTAGTGGGATGGAGATTCTGGTCATTATTAACAAACACCTTTTCTACCACACAGCCATTTACATCCAAACAAAAGTTCTTCGAAAGGAATATGTTCACCTACAGCCAAAAACAAAAACTGCCAATGGTAAAGCAGCGCTCAGCTGTAGGAAAATATTCCAGCTTGGGCACGTTCAGATCAACCTCAAGGGTGTCCAAAAATCGACGGCACAGAGCCACTTCAAACACACCACCACGTTAGTGGAATGGCTCAGGATGTGAGCGGACATCTGACATGACAGGAAAATAGAATCTCCCAACAGGCAAAAGATGCCACCTTTCTTTTAAAAAGATGGGAGAATAGTTAATAGTGAAACTACTGTCAGTAGTCTTTCCCTTTCTTTTAACATTTCCAGGTGTTAGTTGACACCTATACAAGACAATGATTCAGGAAGTAATAAAAATAATAGTTCCTTCAATACAAATCAAAAACATGGTAAAGGGAAAACTACTTGGTCAGTTAACATTTTGTGAACATTTTGAATTTAAGCTATTTTGAAATTAATTTTGAAATAACATGCATTAAATAGGTCTTTAAATGTCTAACAACTACATGAACTATTACATAGAATCATCCTCTTACATGGGCCATTTTCCTCAAAATCTGCTCAAACTCTTCATTGGACTGCTTGCCATTAACAGGAGGAGAGCCAGGCTGCACTGCAGTTTCATGTTCGGTTTCTTTACTTCCATTCTGTTGAGCTATCATGTACGATTCATTTAATGGTGATGAAACCAAAGTGACAGGTGAGACAACTGCTTGAGAAAGATCAATGCTTGGATGTATGGAAGATGGCATGATGTTCACCTATTTAAAAAAGGTACAAATGTCACAGAAGTAACTGCACAAATATAACAGAAAATAAAGAGGGAACACTGAAATAAAATAATAATTTCTCATCTACATCCAAAGCATTAGCCTACCATTTCTCTTTCCAGATGCTGACTTATTTGCTACATATTTTCTGTTTTTATTTCACAAAATTGTAGTGTATGTACCTTTAAGAGGAACTATGTTTTTGAAGCCCGTGTACTGTAGTACCAGTAGTGACCACTCGGGTATATAAGCCTGTATAGCGTCTGGTGTAGTTAGTTCACCTCCAGACTTTGTTCAGCAAACACTTGTTAAATCAACTCCTGCATTCCGTGTCTCCATTAACACACGGATCTAACAGTGGCGACGAGTTAGAAACGAACTTACCTGCAATTCGGCAACACCTCAAGGAGATCGATTCCTCAGACGAAGGTCGAAGCCAGAAGCAAGTAAAAAAAAAAAACTGTGGTTTCACCAGCTAAACGGGCTGGTGGCAGGTAGTGCACTGATCCTTCTTGGGCTGCGGCGGGCTGGGGCTCGATCGGGTGGCTCTGCAGCGGGGCCGGGCAGCGAGTCGGAAAGCAGAAGCAAAGAGAGACAGATGGTGGAACACTCAGGAGGCAGCCGGTGCTGCAAAGCAGGTCGGCGTTCGGACCGAGCAGAGGGAGGGGAAAGTCCCAGAGGGTCCGCTCCACGACGGGAACGGTTCTCCAAGTAACGGAGAAGCTGTTTAAAAGATATATGAAAAAAAAAGAAAAATAGAAATACTGCGAAAAGCTGCAGGTCGCAACGGGAACCGCGGAGAACAGCATTGGCAGCAGCGGCAGCGGCGGGAAAGCGCGGGAGGCGCCATCTTGACTCGGCGGGGAAGAAGGAAAAGCGCGGGAGGCGCCATTTTTGATTTTCAGGATGCCGAAGACTGGCAATATTACTGCTTTCGATAGTGATATAGAGGATTGGACCACATATGTGGAAAGAGTGGAGGTATATTGCAAGGCGAATGAAGTAGCGGATGATAAAAAGGCATCGGTACTTCTAAATCTGATGGGCGCAAGGTCATACGGGCTGTTACGAAACTTGATCACTCCAGCCAAACCGATGGACAAGAATTTTAAGGAGATTGTTGATACCTTACAGGAGCACTTAAACCCAACACCGCTGCTGATAGCGGAACGATTCAAATTCTTCAGGAGGAATCAGCACAAGAATGAAAGTAACGCTGATTACCTCACCGAATTACGAAAACTGTCAAAGCACTGCCAGTTCGGGGCAGGACTGGCAGATTCTCTACGAGACAAATTCGTCTGCGGTCTCCTAAGCGAAGGAACACAGAAAAGACTACTTTCTGAGAAAGATTTGACACTGGACAAGGCTTTCAGTGCGGCTGTATCATACGAAGCAGCAGCAAGAGGAGCTGCAGAGATACAGCAAAAGCCACAGGACTTCGGCACCCATGAAATGACACGGGGTTTCGAGAGATGTTATCGCTGCGGCAGATCCACCCATGACCAGAAGGACTGCTGGTTCAAGGACAAATCATGCAGGCAATGCGGAAAGATGGGACACATTGCACGTGTATGCAGATCTGGAAAAAAATCTGCTGACAGTAAAAAGGTCAATAAGGAAAAGTACAGAAAGGTACAAAGGATGACGGACAGTAGCTCCGAAGACCAGAAGAGCGATAGCGACTCCGGAAACAAGAGACTAAGCTGTCTCAAATTACATAATGTAATTGCCAAAGAAGATTACCAGACCATTTGGGTTACCCTCACGATAGCGGGGTCCCCAGTCAAAATGGAGCTAGATACAGGATCAGCTCTGACCGTCATGAGTCGACAGGATTACGAGCGGCTATTTCCGCATATACCTTTGAAAGACACATCCATTATATTGAAGACATATACGAGGCAGAAAGTATACCCCAGAGGGAAAATAAGGGTGCCTGTTGTATACAACGGCAAAGAAATACAGAAGTTGTATTTATACGTTCTGCAAGATGGTGGTCCACCGTTGTTAGGACGTGAATGGATCAGAAAGATACGTTTAGACTGGCACTCCGTTCAGGCACTGACGGTGACCAGTAAGAAAAAAAATGATGATGACGTCATACCTGGACGATTAAAAGAAATCTTGGCTAACGCTAAAGAAGTGTTTCAACAGGAACTAGGAACCCTGAAAGGCGCCACTGCCTCAGTAAAAGTGGAAGATGCGGCAATTCCCAAGTTTTTTAAGGCAAGGCCGGTGCCATACGCAATTCGTCCAGCCGTCGAGGCAGAGCTGGAGAATTTGGAAAAAGCAGGCATGTTATCCAAGGTAGATTGGAGCGAGTGGGCAACACCCATCGTCCCGGTCATGAAGAAAACGTTGAATAATGATAAATCTGAAGAACAGAGAAAAATTCGCATCTGTGGGGACTTCAAGGTGACTGTAAACCCGGTTCTTCACACGGTACAGTATCCTCTTCCGAGGATAGAAGATATTTTCGCCTCACTATCCGGAGGGAAACGTTTCACCAAAATTGACTCGGCACAGGCATATCTACAGATGGAGGTTGAGGAGGCCTCTAAAAAGTATCTCACGATAAACACACACAAAGGCTTGTACCAGTACAATCAACTGGTTTTCGGAGTGGCATCAGCTCCGGCTATCTGGCAAAGAGCTATGGAGCAAGTCCTGCAAGGGATTCCGGGGACTCAATGCTACCTAGACGACATCCTTGTAACAGGAGAAAACGACGAGCACCTTGCCAACTTGGAGCAGGTGCTTACGAGGCTGAAAGAACGGGGCCTACGAGCAAATCGCCCCAAGTGCGAATTTTTCCAGAAACAAATATCATATTGTGGCCATGTCATTAACGAAGAAGGGTTGCATAAGTCACCTGAAAATATTGAAGCGGTCGTAAAAGCCCCCGCGCCTGAAAATGTCTCACAATTAAGGTCGTTCCTGGGATTAATAAATTACTATCATAAATTTTTACCGAACTTGTCAACGGTTCTGCACCCTCTTAACGCACTGCTACAAACGGGAGTAGTTTGGAAATGGAGCGAAGACTGTTAACGTGCCTTCCATAAATGCAAAGGCTTGATCACGTCCAGGGAAGTGTTGGCTCATTACAACCCATCACTGCCAATCAGACTGGCGTGCGATGCATCCCCTTACGGCGTGGGAGCGGTATTATCGCATAGATTCCCTGATGGCTCGGAGCGGCCGATAGCTTTTGCGTCACGCTCATTGAACTCAGCTGAGCGTAACTATGCCCAGATCGACAGGGAGGCACTCAGCCTGGTGTGGGGGGTGAAGAAATTCAACCATTACCTACACGGACAAAAATTTAATTTGTTGACTGACCATCAACCCCTCGTCTCCATATTCAACCCTAAAAAGGGCGTTCCCATTATGACAGCGCAAAGGCTACAGAGGTGGTCCCTTTTCCTAGGGGCACACCAATATGACATAGAATACAAAGGAACAAAACAGCATGGGAATGCTGACGGGTTATCGCGCCTACCGTTGCCAACGGTAGAAGAGGCGCCTACAGTGGACCCAGTGGAGATGTTCCACTCGACCATAGTGGAATGTCTACCGGTGACAAATTCTACCATTGAAAAGGAAACGAGAAATGACCCGACTCTCTCACGAGTCTACGATTTAACGGTGACGGGATGGCCAGCACATGGTGAACCACTGTTGCCAGCATTCTCGCAAAGAGAACAGCTGTCAGTGTGCCGAGGAACCTTGATGTGTGGATCCAGAGTGGTGATTACACCCAAACTCAAGGATAAAGTGCTAAAGGAGCTTCACGAGGGGCATCTGGGTGGAGTGAAAATGAAGAACTTAGCCAGAGCGTTTGTGTGGTGGCCAGGTATCGATGGAGACATCGAAGAAATGACCAAGAGCTGTCTAGGATGCCAGAAGGTCCAAAACGCCCCACCACAAGCCCCTCTACATCCATGGGAGTGGCCCTCATCTCCATGGCAAAGGGTACATATCGACTTTGCTGGTCCATTTATGGACTCAATGTTCTTAATCGCGGTGGATGCACACGCCAAGTGGCCGGAGGTAATAAAGATGTCCTCCACCACCACGGAAAAAACCATCACAGTATTAAGGACCATATTCGCCAGGAATGGGCTGCCTGAACAGATCTGTTCTGATAATGGACCGCAATTTGTATCCGAAGAATTCAGGAAGTTCTTAAAAAACAATGGGGTTAAGCACTACACGTCCGCCCCATACCATCCCGCCACCAATGGATTAGCTGAAAGGTTTGTCCAGACCTTCAAGAAGGCCATAAAGGCCATGGGTAATGAAGACATAAATCTACAACATAAGGTAGATAACTTCTTGTTTGCGTACAGGAATGCAACACATGTGGTTACAAACCAAACCCCCGCCATGATGTTTTTCAATAGAAGACTAAGATGCCGGCTGGATTTGGTCAAGCCAAACGTCAGAAGGGACATAGAGAACCAGCAATTTCAAAGCATGAATGAAAGGCCAACTAGAACCTTCCAGATAGGTCAACCAGTTTTGGCCCGGGACTACCGTACCGATAAATGGCAGCCTGGAACTATTTGCACACGACTAGGACCGCTGATGTATACCGTGGACATTGGAGAAAGCATAATAAGGCGCCATGCTGACCAGATCATAGAGTCATCCAAAAAAGGACAACCTACACCACAACTCTATACGCCTAGTGATGAAGCAGAGATACCCATAGTATCTACCTCCAATCCGGTGATACTGGAACCAGATGAACCCGACACTGGCATTGAAGCCGAATCGACCTTGCCAAAAGAACCTACTACACCACCGAGGCGTTATCCGGACCGAGTCAGGAAGCCTCCAGAGAGACTGAATTTGTTATTGATTAACTTCAGCAAATGTGTAGATTATTGTTCTTGTAAAAATGTTATGTACTATTTATCTAAAAAGGGAGGAATTGTAGTGTATGTACCTTTAAGAGGAACTATGTTTTTGAAGCCCCTGTGTACTGTAGTACCAGTAGTGACCACTCGGGTATATAAGCCTGTATAGCGTCTTGTGTAGTTAGTTCACCTCCAGACTTTGTTCAGTAAACACTTGTTAAATCAACTCCTGCATTCCGTGTCTCCATTAACACACGGATCTAACAAAAATGACTGCTTAGGACTGAATACTCTACGATAAACCACAATAAGAAATCTAAAAAGCCACTGACTTGAGCCATTGGAATTTTTCATTACAGTAAACAGTGCTCCCAATGTTCATGGAATAAGTTTGACAGTAATGTTCAGTAAAAACTGAAACTACAATTGACAGAATATAGAAGTATCATGGAGTACTGATGGCATAAGCCATAGTGCACAAATTCAAAAATCCCACTACATCCTGGCTCAACAAACCAAGAGCAGATAAGGCTCAGAAATTCCTCAAGATGGTTACGTTTAGCACAGATGAGTGGCACTTGAAATTCCAAATGAGAATACCAAATCTCATCTGAGAACATCAACCAATACTCCTCTCTCCATTACCATCGTAGCCGCTGTTACTAATGCACAGCAACTTTTTTTCCCCAAATCAACCAGTTCATTCTTTGTTAAACGCCAATTAAGTGTTACCTGGTGTGGGGGGGAACTAGGTGGCACAATGGCTACTAGCTTTTCACCTCTAGAATTAAGGATAACAGCAAAAGTTTTATAAATATGTTGTAAGAAAAAGAATGGTAATGAGGAATGATGGCCCATTAAAGATGGATGCAGGTGAGACTATAATGGATAAGAAAATGGCAGGATTGTTAAATGATTACTTTACAGGAAACTTTGGTTTATCCGGAGGTTAACTGTCCGGAATGCTCGATCCACCGGCAAAAATCAGGAGCCGTTTCGTTCGTTTTTTTTTCTTTTCGCTGCTTTTTTTTCACCAGTCAGGCTCTGCAAGGTCTCGCTGAAGCTGTTGCTAAGCTACAGAGACGCTTGCAAGGTACGGCCAACTGTTTAGAAGCTGTTGCTAAGCAACAGGGTTTGTTGCCAGATACGGAGCTCAAAAGCTCCGTATGTTTCAACATTAGCGCTGGTTTGTCCAGCAGTTTTGACGGGACGGCAACAGCTCGGTCCCGTCGGTGCCGGATATCACAAAGTTTCCTGTATATCCATCTTCACAGTGGAGGAAGAGGACAAAATAATAGCAGTACAAGGGAACCTAAAAATAAGTCAAGGAAAGCAGCTTCATGGATTTAATAAGTTTTTTTAAAATGGTAATGGAGAAAATAAAGGAACGAGTAGACACATCTCCCAGACCTGATGGTCTCCACACTAGGTTATTATAAGAAATAGGTGAGAAATTATGTAGATCCATTAGTCATAATTTTCTAAAGCTCTTTAGATTCAGGAATTGTGTCTTTGGATTGGAAAATTGCAATCCTCGGAGATAAGCGCAGTATCAGTATCTGAGCTGGTGGCTGCAAGCGTGAAATCGAGTGACGGTGTGTCTTCATCATCACTGTCCTCCACTGCCTGGCCAGGTTCCACTTCTTGGGTAACTGAAAAGAGAAAGGCACAAGGGAAAGATTGTGGTGAGGGAGGGGGGAAAGTAAGAGGTGAATGCTTACACCATCTGTAGCTTGTAAGTCAGAAGAAATTGTGGGATGAGGAGGAAATGGGATGTGAGAAGGAGGATTGTATATGAGGATACTGTCATCTTCAATTGATTCGGCTCCGCTGCTGGCCCATTTCCTCCATAGGGGTTAGGAACTTGCAGGTGCACCTGTCCCCCTCCAGTTAGCTCCTGCTGCCTCCGGTTGTACGCCACCATGTCCTGCAAGAGACAGGGAAGTGCGTCAGTGTGTGTCGTGCAATCTGGTTGGGTGATGTGACTGTCATGGTTGAATAGCTGGCCGTGTGTGCAAGCTACGAGATGTGGGTGTGAGGCTTGCAGCAGTGCTAAGTGTGTGAGGGTGAGGTGAAGCATATGAATGTTAGGTATGAGTTCTGAGTGATAAGAGATTGCTGATAGGTGAATGATAGGGTGTGGTAAATTGAGGAGTGTCCAAGTCTAGTGGTGCAGTTGGTAGGATATGACATTTGAAGATGCATTCACTGACCTTGGCCACTTGTGTGAGGTCACCGAACTTCTTGCGACACTGCAGTCAGGTTCTCTGGGCTAGACTCCTGGCATTGAACTCCTTGGCTATCTGCTCCCACTGTCTTTTGACCTGGAGGACCTCCTGGCCCGCTGCGGATACAGGACACACCTCCTCCTTTCCACCTCCTCCACCAAGAGCTCCAGTGCAGCATCCAGAAACCTTGAAGCCCGCTCTCTCCCATGTTGCACCATTCTTCAGTTTCCCAGATCAGATTCACTTCCTGCATAACTCCCATCGCCTGCTCCAGTCACAATGCACCTCCCCTTTAAGAAGTGCTAGGAAGTTACAATTTTGGGTCCCCTACTGATGCGTGCAGCCAGTGCTGGCTGCATGCAGGAGTTCTGCTAATCAGCAGGCAGCACGAAGATGGCATGCTGCCTGTATTTCAATCAACGGACGAAGGTTAATCATGCATCGTGATTACTATGCCCGTTTTCGGGGCTATCCAATTTAGCCCACTAAGAGCTGTGGAGGAGCAAAGGGATTTAGGTGTCTGTGCACACAAATCATTGGCAAATCAGGTACAAAAAGTAATCAAAATGGCTAATGGAATGTTGGTCTTTACCCCAAGGGATTTGAAGTTCAAAAGGGAGAACAAGTTACATAAACTTAGCTTGTATAAACTTGGTCCAGCAACACCTCCATTTTAAAATTCTCATCCCTGTTTTAAAATCCCTCCAGCACCTCAGCCCTCTACATCTCTATAACCTCCTCCAGCCCTACAACCCTCCGAGATCTCTGCGCTCCTCCAATTTTGGCCTCTTGCGCATCCCCGATTTTCATCGCTCCACCATTGGCAGCCGTACCTTCAGCTGCCTAGGGCCAAACTCTGGAATTCTCTCTCTAAACCTCTCTACTTCTCTCTCTTTCCATAAGATGCTCCTTATTGGATATATTTCTTGAGGCTAAAGGGATCAAGGGATATGGGGAGAAAGCAGGTACAGGGTACTGAATTTGGATATAGAAACATAGAAGATAGGAGCAGGAGTAGGCCATTCGGCCCCTCGAGCCTGCACCGCCATTCAATGCGATCATGGCTGATCATCCAAATTCAGTACCCGGTCCCTGCTTTCTCCCCATACCCCTTGATCCCTTTAGCCTTAAGAAATATATCCAACTTCTTCTTGAATATATTTAATGAATTGGCCTCAACTGCCTTCTGTGGTAGAGAATTCCACAGGTTCACCACTCTTTGGGTGAAGAAATTCCTCCTCATTTCTGTCCTAAATGGCTTACCCCTTATCCTTAGACTGTGACCCCTGGTTCTGGACTCCCCGACCATCGGGAACATCCTTCCTGCATCTAATCTGTCCAGTCCTGTTAGAATTTTATAAGTTTCAATGAGATTCGCCTCTCATTGTTCTAAACTCCAACGAGTACAAGCCTAATTGACCCAATCTCTCCTCAAATGTCATTCCTGCCATCCCAGGTATCAGCCTGGTGAATCTTCGCTGCACTCCCTCCATGGCAAGAACATCCTTCCTCAGATAAGGCGACCAAAACTGCACACAATACTCAAGGTGTGGTCTCACCAAGGCCCTGTACAACTGCAGCAAGACATCCTTGTTCTTGTACTCAAACCCTCTCGCTACGAAGGCCAGCATACCATTTGCCTTCTTAACCGCCTGCTGCACCTGCATGCTTACCTTCAGTGACTGGTGCACAAGGACGCCCAGGTCTCGTTGCACTTCCCCTTCTCCCAATCTATTGCCATTCAGATAATAATCTGCCTTCCTGTTTTTGACACCAAAGTGGATAACCTCGCATTTATCCACGTTACATTGCATCTGCCATGCTTCTGCCCAATCACCCAACCTGGGATTGATCAGCCATGATCTCATTAAATGGCGGAGCGGGCTCGAGGGGCCGAATGGCCTACTCCTGCTCCTATCTTCTATGTTTCTATGTTAATACCTACCTCTTTGACCAAACTTTTGGTCACTTGTCCTAAAATCTCCTTACGTGGCTCGGTGTCAAATTTTGTTTGATAAAGCTCCTGTGAAGTGTCTCCTGTGAACTTTTACTATGCTAAAGGCACTATATAAATGCAAGTTGTAGTTATTCTTCTAGTCCCCTCAGTTTAGATGGTTGAGGAGTGATCTAATGGAGGTATTTAAAATGATTGGGGAATTCTATAGGGTACATACATAGAAACTCTTTTCTCTGGTGGGGGAATCCAGAATAAGAGGGCATAATTTTAAAATTAGAGCTGAGCCATTAGAAAATTCAGGAAGCGTTTTTTCACACAAAGGGTTGTGGAAAATCTGGAACTCGCTCCCCCCCAATGGCTGGGGATGCTGGGACAATTGAAATTTTCCAGACTGAAATGGATAGTTTTAGGTTAGGTAAGGTTATCAAGGGATATGGAATAAAGATGGGTAAATGGAGCTGAAGTACAGATCAGCCATGATCTAACTGATTGGTGCTGCAGGCACGAGTGGCTGAATGGCCTATTCCTGTTCCTGTGTTAGAACTTGGTTCAAATTCTGCCCAAACTAATAGGTGAAAGTCTTTCTATCGGTTTGTTATAAGGACCCTATTTGAAATTAATTGTGACAGTCTCATTCCAGGTGCCAGTGCAGGAGGAATTTTGCAGGTGAAATTGGTATTGGGTGGGAGAACAGAACATGCGTTAACAAATCGGCAGCCCATTTACACACCGCCCGGCTTTATTTTCTATTGACTTCAATGAAACGGTAGCATTCTAATATAGGCACATAAAATATACCATTCCTTCCAATACGTTTCTTACTGTCTTTTACTTCTTTGAAGCACAAGTAATAATTACTATCATCACCTCGTTGGTCCAGAAGTGCCATGCACATTACTGTCTGCACAGAGGTGTTAGCTGAGGAAGAGATAATTCTATTAGTGGATTAAAAGCTTCCCACTTCACACACATGGTAAATAGCTGTAAAGATTATTTTATCAACATATCTTTCCCACAAATTATTGTTTTATGAAAAATGCAATAAACTGCCTTGTATACACAAGGCCTGTTAAAATAGTTCAGTAGCTCTCCCTGCATGACTAGCTTTGAATTTGTTGCCAATTTTTTTGTCAACATTCAAAAATATTTGAGACAGGAAGATAGCCATTAGAGCAGCACTGCTTTTATCTCATAGAACATGAGAACATAAGAAATAGGAGCAGGATTAGGCCATATGGCCGCTCGAGCCTGCTTCGCCATTCAATAAAATCATGGCTGATTTTCGACCTCAACTCTACTTTCCTGTCCGATCTTCGACCTCAACTCCACTTTCCCACCCGATCTCCATATCCCTCGATTCCCCTAGAGTCCAAAAATCTATCTATCTCAGCCTTGAATATACTCAACGATTCAGCATTCACAGCACTTTGGGGCAGAGAATTCCAAAGATTCACAACCCTCCTTATCTCGGTCTTAAATGGCCGACCCCTTATCGTGACACTCTGCTCCCTAGTTCTAAACTCTCCAACCAGGGGAAACAACCTCTCAGCATCAACCCTGTCAATCCCCCTCAGAATCTTGTATGTTCCAATGAGATCACCTCTCATTCTTCTAAACTCCAGAGACTATAGGCCCAATCTACTCAATCTCTCCTCAAAGGACAACCCTCTCTTCCCAGGAATCAATCTAGTGAACCTTCGTTGCACCGCCTCTAAGGCAAGTATATCCTTCCTCAGATAAGGAGACCAAAACTATGCACAGTACTCCAGGTGTGGTCTCACCAAAAGCCGTATACAATTGTAGTAAGACCGCCTTACTCTTGTACTCCAATCCTCCAGCAATAAAGGCCAACATGCCATTTGCCTTCCTAATTGCTTGCCATACCTCTCGGTGTCCTGCACGAGGACACCTAAATCTCTCTGAACACCAACATTTCATAGTTTTTCACCATTTAAAAAATTCTATTTTTGTATTCTTCCTACCAAAGTGAATAACCTCACATTTCCGTGCGTGCAACAAGGCCTGGACGACGTTCAGGCTTGGGCTGATAAGTGGCAGGCAACATTCGCGCCACAGAAGTGCCAGGCAATGGCCATCTCTAACCAGTGCCCCTTGACATTCAATGGCATTACCATCGCCAAATCCCCCACCATCAGATCCTGGGGGTCACCACTGACCAGAAACTTAACTGGAC
Source organism: Somniosus microcephalus (assembly GCF_052327205.1). Taxonomy (NCBI): domain Eukaryota; kingdom Metazoa; phylum Chordata; class Chondrichthyes; order Squaliformes; family Somniosidae; genus Somniosus; species Somniosus microcephalus. The sequence goes on from NC_140987.1 coordinate 304,572,946, forward strand.
CAGCCACATAAATACTGTGGCAACAAGAGCAGGTCAGAGGCTAGGTATTCTGCAGCGAGTGTCTCACCTGACTCCCCAAAGCCTTTCTACCATCTACAAGGTACAAGTAAGGATGTGATGGAATAATCTCCATTTGCCTGGATGAGTGCAGCTCCAACAATACTCAAGAAGCTCGACACCATACAGGACAAAGCAGCCCGCTTGATTGACACCCCATCCACCACCTTAAACATTCACTCCCTCCACCACCGGCGTACCATGGCTGCAGTGTGTACCATCTACAAGATGAACTGCAGCAACTCGTCAAGGCTTCTTCGGCAGCACCGCCCAAACCCGCGACATGTTCCTAGAAGGACAAGGGCAGCAGGCGCATGGGAACACTACCACCTCCAGGTTCCCCTCCAAGTGTTTACGGAGGTCACAGTCCATCATCAAAGACCCTACCCACCCCAGCCACAGTCTGTTCGCCCTCCTGCCATCTGGGAGACGCTACAGATGCATTCGCACCCGTACAACCAGATTTAGGAACAGCTTCTTTCCCAGGGCTGTCATCCTACTGAACTCCACAAATAAACTCTAAAGCCTGCACATCTGCCAATGCACTTTATTATGGTTATGTTTATGTTAATGTATTACAAGCCAAATGTATGTTGAATGTTTAAATGTCTTAATCTAAATGTACACTCTCGGGAGCCGCAAGCCTACATTTCGTTGTACTGCACTTGTGCACTAAAAATAACAATAAAAGTTGATTATGATTATTATGATTATGAAGTGACACACTATCCTGACTTAGAAGTATATCGCCGATCCTTCATCGTCGCTGGGTCAAAAGCCTGGAACTCCCTAACAGCACTGTGGGAGTACCTTCACCACATGGACTGCAGCGGTTGAAGAAGGCGACTCACCACTACCTTCTCAAAGGCAATTAGAGATGGGCAATAAATGCTGGCCTTGCCAGTGATGCCCACATCCCATAAATGAATTTAAAAAAAATTATACTCCATCTGCCACCTTATTGCCCATTCAAAGTCCCTTTGCAGGCTCTGTGTCCTCACAGCTTACTTTCCCACATAGCTTTGTATCATCAGCAAACTTGGATACATTACACTCGGTCTCTTCATCTAAGTCATTAATATAAATTATAAATAGCTGAGGCCCAAGCACAGATCTTTGCGGCACCCCACTAATTACAGCTTGCCAGCCTGATAATGACCCGTTTATCCCTGCTCTCTATTTTCTGCCCGTTAACCAATCCTCTATCCATTCTAATATATTACCCCCAATCCCATGAGCACTTATCTTGCTTAACAACCTTTTATGTGGCACCATATCAAATGCCTTTTGGAAATCCAAATATATTACATCTACTGGCTCCCCTTTATCTACACTGCTAGCTACATCTTCAAAAAACTCTAATACATTTGTTAAACACGATTTCCCTTTCATAAAACCATGCTGACTCTGGCTAATCATATTATGATTTTCTAAATGCCCTGTAAACACTTCTTTAATAATGGATTCCAGCATTTTCCCAACAACCGATGACAACAAAATTAGACTTCTCTATCAAAACAACAGAATGAAATATTAGCAAATACTTCATTATATAATATACTATGGTAAGTTATGGACAGCTCACCCTTTTGATTTTTCATTTTAAAGAAATTTAAAAGAAATGATAAGTAATAAGTTATAGATCTACTGTTTCACCAATATAATTTACTAAACACTTAATTTGAGTGAATTTTAAAACAAATTTATACAAATTTAATCTTTTAAAAGAAAATGGACTCATTGAAAACCCCAAATTTAGTGAAAAAAGAAAATTGCTAAAAGTAAACAATGAAATCTGAAAAAATTAGAACATTTAAGTGTGATATACAGTAGAATGCTGCACTAGTGATCAATTTGTCAGGTCATCAGCATATTATAAGGTAGCAAACCATGATTTTTACTGCTGATCACATTATCCACAATATGTTCCGCAAGGATATACAATGTTCAGTATTCTCTCGCCCCAATTTGCTGCCAAAAATGTTAGTGCTTCTATTTTGTTCCAATCAATGCTCTTGGCCCCAAACCAGCATTTTCAGTGGAGCATTTCTCAGCTGTTTTCAAGTGCTGAACACTGAGCCACTCCTGGGTTCCTTCACAATCAAACAATTAAATAGAAATAAGTAACTTGCATTTATATAGCACTTTTCACAACCACAGGATATCTTTACCTTGAAGTAATTTTGAAGTGTAGAAAGAAATGGAGAGCAGACGAATACGGAGGTCAGCTCAGAAAACCGGGATGCAAAGAAAGAAATAAAGACTTGTATTTATATACAGGAAACTTTCAATTAACTGGCCCCTAAATAACCAGAACGCTCTATCCACCAGCAAAATTCAGGAGTCGGTTCAGATAACTTTTATTACTCCATTTGTTGCTGTGCAAGGGTGTAGCTGAAGCTGTTGCTAAGCTACAGAGACGCTTGCAACTTGTGCCGATTGAACAGGGTTTGTTGCTTTATACGGAGCTCTGAGCTCCGTATCTTTGACTATAGCGTTCGGTTATCCTGAATTGTTGATGAACCGGCAACACGTCGGTCCCGTCCATGCCGGATACCAGAAAGTTTCCTGTAGTGCCATTCATGACCTCAGGATGTCCCAAAGCCAATGGCCCGGAATTTGCGGTCAGCGGCAAAGCGACGGCGATCGCCGCTGTCCTCGAAGAAAGCTGCCCACAAAGATCTCACGATCTCGGTGGTGAAAACTTTAACGTTCTCGACATTAATTTGATAGTAGCGCTGTCTATGGGGAATCTCCAGTGTACAATACCAGTGATGTCATCCAGCTGTCTAAGCAGCCAATCACATTGAAGAATTCTCAGATAGCAAACCAGGAAATAAAAAGCAGCTTTGATCATTCACTTTATAATTTTTTTTTTTTTTTTTTATAAATACAGACAGCGAAATAAAGATTGGGATTAAGGTAGAAGCTGAAATATCAAACAAACTTTAAAAAAAAAATTAATTACTAGATTTTTAAAATATATTTTATCATAATGGAGAAATAATGCCACGACTGACTCTGTATAAATGTAATTAGCAGTCCATTATTAATTTCACGACATTCAAATATTAGATTGTACAGATTGCATTTGAAGCAACAAAGGGAACTGCCATTAAAGTGATCACCAGAATAAACTACCAGGTCGCTTTAAATGGGAACATATAAGTGGGTTTCAGAAAGCAAATTTTGATCAAAAATGGTTGATCACTACAAATGAATTCCTCTGAATATGGTGGTGCAATATGACCAAGGGGAAAATAACTGAGGAATAGTATTTTTGTGTTTTATTTCCACAAGTTTTATTAAAATTTATTTCACCAGCACTCAAGTTTCTACACTAAGAGACTAGAGCCACATCACAAAACACAATTGGGAAGGCAAATACAAACTACAAAATTAAATTATCAAGGAATATAAAAATAAATGGTGAAGTATTTTACAGACACAAATAACAAAAGGAAAATCTGGATAGGCATATGGCCACTCAGGTATGCACAAGATAAACTCACAGATAATGAGAGAAAAATGGCAGAAATATTGAATAATTACTTTACCTCAGTATTTACCAGTGAGGGTAACAGGGTTGACATGACATTCGAAGAAGAGAATGAAAAATATATTTAAGATAAACAGGGCGAAATAATTGATGAACTAGTCAAACTTAGAAGATAAAACTCCAGGTCCGGATGGATTGCATCCGCACATATTAAAAGAAGCAAGGCAAGAGATAGCAGATAGCATTAGAAAAGGGACTAGTGCCAGAGGACAGGCAGAGCAAATGTTATTCCTACATTTCAAAAGGGAGATAGAACAAGTCCAGGAAACTATAGGCCTATTAGTTTAATGTCGGTGGTAGGAAAGATGATAGAATGTTTGACCAACCTTATTGAATTATTTGAAGAAGTAACAGAAAGAGTAGATAAAGGTAATGCACTAGATGTAATATATTTGGATTTTCAAAAAGCCACATAGTAGACTCATGAGTAAGGTCAGAGCATATGGATAGCAAGCTGACTACAAAACAAAAAAGAGTACGGGTTAAAAGTATTTACTCAGACTGGCAGAAGATGGGAAGTGGTGTTCCACAGGGTTCATTACTGGGACCACTGTTGTTCACAATTTACATAAACAATTTGAACTCGGGAATCGGTAGTACAACTTCAAAATTTGTGGATGACACCAAATTGGCCCGGGGGGGGGGGGGGAGATATAGTTAATACTGAGGAAGATTGTGACAAAATACAAGATGACATTAATAAACTTGCAGAATGGGTGTGTAAATGGCAAATGAATTTCAATATAGGTAAGTGTGAAGTGCTACATATTGGTAGGCAGAATAAGGAGGTCACATGCTCCTTGGAAAATAAATGGGGTAGAGAAGCAAACGGATCTAGGGGTACAGATTCATAAATTAAAAGTAGCAACGCAGGTTAACAAGGTCATAGAAAATGCAAACACGTAGTGTTCTGGTCTCCCATATTACAAAAATGATATAGAAGCACTGGAGAAAGTGCAAAAACGATTTACAAGAATAACACCAGAACTGAGGGGTTATAACTAACAGACTGGGGCTCTTTTCTCTAGAAAAGAGAATACTGAGGGGTGACCTAATAGAGGTCTTTAAAATTATGAATGCGTTTGATAGGGTAGACGTAGAGACGATGTTTCCACTTGTGAGGGAGTCTAAAACTAAGAGTCATAAAGATAAGATAGTCACTATTAGATCCAATAAAGAACTCATGAGAAACTTATTTACCCAGAGAGTGGTTAGAATGAGGAATCTGCTACCACATGGAGTGGTTGAGGTGAGTCGCATAACTGCATTCAAGGAGAAGCTAGATAAGTACAAGGGTGAAAGGCATAGAAGGATATGCTGATAGGGTTCGATGAAGTGGGTTTGGGGGGGGGGTGAGTCTTGTGTGGAGCATAAACACCGGCAGAGACCAGTTGGGCCAAATGGCCTGTTTCAGTGGTGCAAATTCTATGTAATACAGTATTGCATCTTATGACCTACAAGGCAACTTGAAATTAGATAGTCAGCTCTTTGAATTTTCTTTGAATGTATAGTTTCTAAACGGCGATGAAATGTAACAGCATGCTGAAGGCGGCTGCAGGTAGTAAAAATCACAGAATCACCACAGTGCAGATAGAGGCCATTTCGGCCCATCGAGCCTGCACCGCCACATATCCCACCCGATCCCCGTAACCCCTACACCAACACATATCCCACCCGATCCCCGTAACCCCATGTATTTAATCCCCCTAACACTAAGGGTCAATTTATCATAGCCAATCATCCTAACCCGCACATCTTTGGGTTGTGAGCACATTAGGTTGTACTTAACAGTGTGCCTAAGATCAAGAGCACTAATTGCTGTCCTGCAGAATTATACACAACTAACATCTGCTCATACAATATGGATGCCCGTAGTGATTCACATAATGGGTTGTTTTTCATAGAGTTCAAAGCAACTGGATAACCATAAACAAGCTGCTAATTTTATCTCTATACACACATCATACGAAAGAGTTATAGTAAATTCCCTCTAGCGGTTTCAATTTTATCTTTGGGCATGTTCTTTCAATTTCCTGAGTGTGACATTTCACAGAACAAAATGTGCAGCAAAGCTAAGGAACAGAAATTACAAGCGGTATCCAACTGGTCAAAAACTACTGTCTGGAATGTGTCCTATCTCAATAGCCTGCACAAGTTAATTAAGAGGAATTCCATTTGAATTGTAAACTAAATTCCTTGCGTCCCTTGCCTGGGTAGTAACTCCTACTTCAAGGTCTAAACATAAAAAACTGGATATTATCAGTTCCTCCTTGTTCCTCTCACATATCGCCACACTGCCCAAAAGGACAAAGTAAAACAAGAGTGGCCTTCAGGTCCTCCAGCAAAGGAACATAGGAATAGGTGGTCATTCAACCCCTCGATCCTGTTCCACCATTTAATTAGATCGTAGCTGAGCTGTACCTCAACTTCATTTACCCACCTTTGATCCATATCCATAGCCTAACGAGGGAGGATTCGCTATTGGATTTAGTAATGGGGAATGAACCAAAGCAGGTAAGAGAAGTAAAAGTAGAGGAACATCTAGGCAATAGTGACCATAATATAATATGCTTTAAGATAATAATTGAGAAGGACATAAGTATGACGAAGACCAGGGTAATAGATTGGAGAAAAGCTGATTTAATGGGGCTGAGAATAAAACTTGGGAAAATAAAATGAACAATATTAGCAAACAATGACATAGAACAGCAATGGGAAACATTTAAAACAGTGTTCAACAGAGACCAGGAAAAATATATTTCGTTAAAAAACAAGAACAAGCTAAACACTAATGAGACACCATGGATGAAGAAAGACATAAGGGAAAAATTGAGGGCAAGGAAAGAGGCATACATTAAGTACATGGACAGCAAGGGAGAGCATAAGGGAGAATACAAAGAGACCAGGAGAGAAGTCAAAAAAATAATTAGGAAGGCAAAGAAGAGCTATGAAATTAAATTATCAAGGAACATAAAACAAAATAGTAAAATATTTTAGACACATCAATAAAAAAAAGGTCAGGACGGGAAACGGGCCACTAAGGGATGGACAGGATAATACCACAGGCAACAATAGAGAGATGACAGAAATATAAAATAATTACTTTGCTTCAGTATTTACCAGGGAGATAGAACAGGTGGACATGGCATCAGATGATGAGATTAGTAATGAGATAACTGCATTTAAAATAAGAGGAGAAATATTACATAAACTAATAAAACTCAGAGGATAAAACGCCTGGTCCAGACGGATTTCATCCGTGCATCTTAAACGAATCTCAGGAAGAGATAGCAGAGGCATTACTACACATATTTAATAATTCGTTAGAAGGTGTAGTGCCAGAGGACTGGTGGGTAGCTAATGTAATACTATATTTAAGAGGGGAGATTGAACATGTCCAGAGAACTGTAGACCAGTCAGATTAACATTGGTGGTAGGAAAAATAATGGAATCCCTACTAAAGGGAAAAAATAGAACATCTAAAAACCAAAAATATAGTAATGAATAGTCAGCATGGATTTCAAAAGGGAAAGTCTTGCTTGACTAACCTCATTGACTTTTTTGAAGAGGTAACAGAGAGAGTAGACAAGGGTAATGCAGATGTAATTTATCTAGATTTTCAAAAGGCCTTCAATAAGGTACCATATAATAGACTAATGAATAAGGTCAGAGAATGCGGAGTCAGGGGACAAGTAGCAGAATGGATAGCTACCTGGCTTCAAGACAGAAAATATAGAGTAGAGATAAAGAGTAGCTATTCACAGTGGCAGAAGGTGGGAAGTGGTGTTCCAGAAGGATCAGTGCTGGGACCACTGTTGTTCACAATTTAGACTTTGGAATCAAAAAGACAATTTCTAAATTTGCGGATGACATCAGATTGGCGGGGGGGGGGGGGGGGGGGGGAAGTGAGATAGTCAATACTGAGGAGGACTGCAACAAAATTACAGGAAGACATTAATAAACTTGCAGAACGGGCATATAAATTTCAATACAGATAAATGTGAGGTATTACATTTTGGTAGGAAGAATAGGGAGGTCACTTATTACTTGGAGGGTGCGAGTCTGGGTGGGGTAGAGGAACAAAGGGATCTCGGTGTACAATTACAAAAAATCACAAACTAGCGACACAGGTTAACAAGGCCATAAAAAAGCAAACCAGGCACTCGGGTTTATTTCTAAAGGGATAGAATTGAAAAGTAGTGAAGTTATGCTAAACTTGTATCGAACCTTGGTTAGACCACACTTGGGAGCGCTGCGTACAATTCTGGTCGCCATATTATAGAAAGGATATAGAGGCACTGGAGAGGGTGCAGAGAAAACTTACAAGAATGATGCCAGAAATGCAAGTGTATACCTATCAGGAAAAGACGAACAGGCTGGGTCTCTTTTCTCTTGAAAAGAGAAGACTGAGGGGTGACCTAATAGAGGTCTTTAAAATTATGAAAGGTTTTGATAGAGTAGATACAGAGAGTGTTTCTACTTGTGGGGAAGCACATAACTAGAGGCCATCAATATAAGAGTCACTAAGAAATCAAATAGGGAATTCAGAAGAAACTTCTTTACCCAGAGAGTGGCGAGAATGTGGAACTCGCTACCACAGGGAGTGGTTGAAATGAATAGTATAGATGCATTTAAGGGGCGGTTAGATAAACATATATGAGGGAGAAGGGAATAGAGGGTTATGCTGATAGAGTTAGATGAGGAAAGACGGGAGGAGACTCGACTGGCGCATAAACGCCGACATGGACTGGTTGGGTCGAATGGCCTGTTTCTGTGCTGTATAACTTATGTAATCCCATGATAGCAATAGATTTTTGTTAGATAAGGGTAACAGTCTTGAAACTCTCAATTGACCCAGCATCTACAGATGGGATTGTGAAATGGAGAGTGTGTTCCACATTTCCACCACCCTTTGGAAAAAGAAATGCTTCCTTATGTCATTCCTAAATGGCTTTACTCTAATTTTAAGATTAAGGTTCTCCAGGCAGAAGAAATAGTTTCTCTGTATCTACACTATCAAATCCCTTTATATCAATATATAAAGATCGTTTTTTGGATACTAAGGAATCAAGGGATATGCGGGATAGGGCAGGAGAATGGGGTTGAGGTAGAAGATCATCAATGATCTGAATAAATGGCAGAGCAGGCTCGAGGGGCCATATGGCTTGTAGGGGTTCGCAAAATCCCCTCAGCCCCCGAAGATCGGGAAATATTAATCCACATCGTGGACGTAGACTTTGCGTGATTTAAATTGTCTCTGGGTTGGACAATGTTTTAAAACATACCCAGAACCGCAAGAAGGCTGCGGTAAGCTAGGCAGCACTTGGACAACACCGGAATCAAAGATAACAAAAGAAAATGCTGGAAAAACTCAGCAAGTCAGGCAACATCCGTGGAGAGAAATTTGAGTTGACGTTTCGGGTTTGACCCTTCTTCAAAACTGGAGAGAAAAGGAACTAGATCGAAGGCAGGGCTGCGATCGGACAAAAGAGTAAAAGAACCAAAAGAAGTAAAAGAGATTAGAAGCTAGACGAGATGGTAATAGGCTGTGATTAGGTGTAAAGTGTACTGGCAGGGCAAAAGATAGCTGCCAGGTGTGAGAGAGAAACAAAAGGAAAGGGGGGGGGGAAAGGAAAGGAGTGGAAAAATATAGGTGAAAATGAAATAGGGGCCGAGGTTATGATCTGAAATTGTTGAACTCGATATTGAGACCGGAAGGCTGCAGACTGCCTAATCGGAAGATGAGGTGCTGTTCCTCGAGTTTACGTTGAGCTTCCGTGGAACAGTACAAGAGGCCAAGGACGGTGAGGTCCGAGTGGGAATGGAGCGGTGAATTGAAATGACAGGCGACCTGGCAGCTATCTTTTGCCCTGCCAGTACACTTTACACCTAATCACAGCCTATTACCATCTCGTCTAGCTTCTAATCTCTTTTACTTCTTTTGGTTCTTTTACTCTTTTGTCCGATCGCAGCCCTGCCTTCGATCTAGTTCCTTTTCTCTCCAGTTTTGAAGAAGGGTCAAACCCGAAACGTCAACTCAAATTTCTCTCCACGGATGTTGCCTGACTTGCTGAGTTTTTCCAGCATTTTCTTTTGTTATTTCGGATTTCCAACATCTGCAGTATTTTGCTATCGTACCGGAATCAAAGAACTTTGTAAGAAAAATCGTACACCTCAAGACAGTACATTTTTATTTTAAAAATGTATTCAAGTCAATCAAAAGGGGAGTTTCCCCTCCCTGCAGAGACAATCAATGTTTGTTTACAGAAACTGCTACAAGGATGTTTGCACAAGGGATTAAACCACTTAGGCTGCGGTTTCAGTGACCACAGGACAGTGGCTTCTGTTTACTATAGCCTCCCAGGCTGCTTACATAGTAATATACAGCCCCATTCAAAACCCATCAGGATGAATGGAAATGGTTCAATAGCCCATCACACACAATGAACTCAGCACAGAAGAGACATTTGGACTGAGGAAGGGAATAGTTTAAAATGAATGGGTTTGAATCACCCATTACTGGACAATGGGGACAGTTGGATCCCTTTTATTTTAGCCCAGAAACTTCCGGATCTGGGCAGGAACATTTGGGCCCCAAAATTGGAGTATAAGAGATAGCTTCTCAGAGGCATCTCTCTCTCTCTGGCTTGCCTCCGTGTGCCCTCTACAGCGCGGAGTCTGTCTGAAGAAGTAAAACACCAGCAGTTTACTTTTAAAACACTGGGGTGTTTCTTTACTTCAGGGCAGTGAAGATCTCGTGGGACACGGAGCTGGCATTGCAGTGGTGAGCATATATTTTTCTGGCCTTCCACAAGGCAACTTAGGATAGGCTTAGGGGTGGGAGTAAAGTGGGGATTTCGTTAGAATTGTATTTTAGTCGATTTTCCTCGTTGTGTCCGTTTCCCTCCCCTATTTAAGCAATTTTACCGTGATTATTTTGATCGCGTGATGTAGTTTCTTCATTTTAATAAAATTTGACTTTCTTGCATCCAGACCATTTGTCCGTTTTAATATATCATTAATTATAAGTTCCTCCAGTCAGAACTGGAAGGAGGGGTTTAGCGATTCGAAACCGCTGATTGGAACTGGTCACAGTACAGTGGAAAAAGGCTGCCTGACCAGGTAAATTACCGTAAACCCGGTAAAGGATGCCCCCCTACAAATTCGCGACCGCGGCAGGACTGGAGGCAGTTTTTGATATGATAAGTGGTCTGGATCTGGAGAAAGCATCAGCTCTTGCTTTTCTTGCTTTCAGTCTGTGGGTAGCCCTGCAGAAGTTAGCGGCAGCGTGTAAGCTGACCTATTATGGTATAGGTGGCTGGGTTAAGAGGGGTGAGATGAGGGTGCGGGAGGAGGTTACAGAGGCCAAGAATCGGGAGTCAGAGTTTGAAAAATGCCAGGCAGAGGTAGAACGCCTCATAAGAGAGGTGAATGAGGCCAGAGATAGTGGGATGAGGGTGCGGGAAGAAAATGCACGCCTCACACTAGAGGTCACGAAATGCCAGGCAGAGATAGAGCGCCTTGTGCAGGAAGTCACAGAGGCTAGGGACAGTGAGATGAGGCTACAGGAGGAAAACGCACACCTCACCCAAGAAGCTAGCGAGGGCAAAAGCCACAAGGCACAAGATAGAGTTCCGAAAGTGCCAAATTACAGAAGCAAAGAGTAACGAGATGAGACTGCAGGAAAAGAATGCCCGCCTCACCACAGAAGTAACAGAGCAGGAGGAAAAGGTTAGGGAGGTAAAGGCAGCTTATAAGCTGGCCTGCGACCAAAGGTTTAGTGGAGCAGATCATACCCCATGTAACAGAAAGATAGAGTTTGGGTATGGAGTTAAGAAGGACTAAAGGGATGGTATGTCTCATAAGTCCGAAGGGAAGTCCGTCGGACAGTACCAGCAGCCCAAATCAAACCGCCGCACAGGCAGCACCCAGAACAGAATTAGAGATCCCAAGACTGCAGCCCACAGCTCCGAGTTTTGAGGAGCTCTGGCAGCAAGAAGGGGTGGACAATGGGGTGGTAGGTGAACGCCAGCAGGTCCTGCTAGGTAGTCGGGGACCAGGACCAGTGTACCCCCTCCGACAACGGAGGTACGGTCCGCCCGTGAACAATAATGACCATGGGGCTGTTCAGCATACCTATCTGGTACCCTATGATACCCAACAGCTCAGAGGCCTGGTGAAACATATTCCCCTGCTCTCCGAAAAGGGAGACCCCTCAGTGCACTTCCAAGGGATAGAACAGGCAGCCAGTGTTAACGGCTGTGATGACGAAGAGAAAGCCAAAATGTTGCTTTTCTCTGTAGATACTAAGCTCTATCAGACCCTTTCAGATGAGGCGAAGAGAGGGCAGAAGGGTTTTGAGGACCTAAAGGAGGAAATACTGGAAGCCATGGGTGCGAACGACGGCAGCCCGTTCGATCGCATAGGGAAAACCCCACAGGCATTTGCAGACAGGCTGTGGCCAGTCTACAACAGCGCGTGTACAGGGGAACAAAATAGGGCACACCTGAACCAGCAGCAGCGGACCCAATGGCTTCGTTGCCTGGCGTCCAATTGCTTGCCTCAGGTAAAAGCAAAGGCTGATACTTGGTTTGACCACCGAGACCCCCTAGCAACCGAAGAGACTGTAATCCGGCAGCTCACGGTAGCATATAGGAACGGTAGGAATAGTGGGACCCCCAGCAAAGGGGTAAAGTCCACGAGGTTAAACCTGGGGCTCAATACAAGAGTGGCGCCAGGAGGGGAGCCGTTCCTCCCAGAACAAGGTCACTTGTTACAGGTGTGGGGAGGATGGCCACTGGCGCAGGGATTGTAAAAAGCCTGGGAGAGACGATAAAGCCAGGACCCCCGCAGCCCCAACTCAGAAGGCAGAGACAGAAGCTCCTCCCGATACAGTCGAGTCCGTCATGGAGTCGATAAAATCGTTCCTCAGGGCCAATCAGGGAAAGGTAGCAGCCATCAGTGGTGCTGCAGCCCCCTCACCCACCTCTGCCTCCCCACAATGACTGGAGCCCGCGCAGCCAGTTCGTCTGTGTAATCTCCGGTACGATGAATGGAAGAGACCGCTCGTACAGATGGAGGTAGAGAAGGTTACAGGGACTTATCTATTGGATACGGGGGCATCATGCACCGTGATCCATACGGATAATCCCACCACCTCACCTCTGTCTGACGGGGTTCCATACATACTATCGGGATTCACTGGTCAGGAGCAGGCGGGGGTATGCTCCAGACCCCTCTCAGTCCGTCTGGGCACGCTCCAAACTAAGTGGACGTGCATCTTGGCAAAGTGGAATAAGGAGGAAGGAAAGGGCATCCTAGGGGCCGACTTCATGGTGGGCCACGGGATCCTCGTGCATCTCTGCAACCATTGCCTTTGGGGGGCTAGCACAGACAGGGAAGAAGGTGTAGTGGTCATCCCGGCCAAGGAGAGTAAGGGGACCTTATGTACTGTGAAGCCCAAAGAAGACTACGACCTCGGGCTCATGGTAAATGGTGTCCCGGAGGCACTGCAGGCAGTCGTGCAGGCAAACCTCACAGCCTTTGTCACCCATAAACACGACTGCGGGAGGATCACAGGGTTTGAGGTTAAAATAGACGGGGACCCCATGGCCCGACCACAGAAGCAGTACAATTTCCCCAAGGAGGCAGAACCCGACATGGAGGCAGCCATCACCTCCTTAGTTAAACAGGGAGTGTTGAGGCCCATAGCCACTCATGCTAATTCTCCGCTTTGGCCAGTTAGGAAACCGGACAATTCATGGAGAGCCACAGTGGACTATCAGGTGCTTAACAGCAATATCCCCGCATGTGCCCCCACAGTAGAAGCAGTGGCTAATCTTATTAGCAGTATTCCAGCATCCGCGAACACATTCACGGTGCTGGACATTTCGAATGGGTTCTGGTCCATCCCTTCAAAACGGGAGGACCAATATAAGTTTGCCTTCACCTTTAAGGGACAGCAGTATACCTGGACCTGTCTGCCACAGGGTTTCCACAACAGCCCCAGCATCTTCCACCAATGCATGAAGGATAGTTTAAAGGAGTTCAGTCAGCCCACTCAGTTACTGCAGTATGTGGATGACCTGCTCTTATTTACCGACTCGGTCGGGGAGCATGGCCCACTGCTGTCTGAGCTGCTGCAGAGAAAGGGGTTTAAAGTCAACCCCAAGAAGGCGCAAATCGGTCAGCAAGAAGTTAAATTCCTGGGCCTGACTGTCCGCACAGGAGAGGGCAATAGATAAGGCAAGGAGGGAAGCAGTCCAGGAGTTACCGATTCCCAATTCAGTAAGAGGGGTGAGGTCGTTCCTGGGATTGACGGGGTACTGCAGAGGTTTTAGAGGACTATGCAGCCACAGCGGCCCCTCTGCTCCGTCTCCTACACAAGGGAGTGGAGTGGTCCTGGGATGAGGGGTGCCAGGCGGCATTTGTTAAGTTAAAGGGAGACCTGCAGACCGCACCAGCCCTAGGAGCGATAGATGGGAAAAGGGAGTTTTTTCTGGAGGTAGCAGCCAGTGAGGATAGCCTGAGTGCTGCTCCAAGAGCGGCATGGTAGGCTGAGACCCGTGGTCTATTCCTCCAGAATACTCACCGATGTAGAGAGGAGCTACTCAATATGTGAAAGGCACCTTTTAGCCACATATTGGGCTGTGAAGAAATCCCGGATCTTCGCAGGCACCTCTCCCATCACCCTCCTCACACACCCACTCAGATGCTTTTGGATGGGGAGGATTAAAGATGGGACAGTCAGCAGCATCCGCATTGCGCGCTGGACCATTCTCCTCTCACAGATGGATCTGAAGGTAAAGGGCCTTTGCGAGCCAAAGCTTGCGGCCAATATGGTATACCCTGGAACAGCCCATCGATGTTCCACAGATGGGGTATGGGAAGTGAACATAGGTTTACGGGCCGGGATACATCCCACAGGTCGCGAGATCTATGTAGACGGTTCCAGCATGGTATCCGCTGGAGTACGACTCACGGGTTGCGGGATCTTTGCCCCAATGGCAGACATTGCCTTGGCAATCAAGCTCCCTAACACCATGAGTGCCCAGCAGGCTGAACTGTCCGCAGTGCTGTACGCGGTTACGCACCCCGACATCTTCCCTACCCCGTATACGATTTGCTCTGACAGTATGTTCACTTGCAACTCGTGTACGGAGTACTTGGCCATCTGGTCCCCTCGTGGGTATACCTCCGCCGACGGGAGGCCCTTGACAGTAAAGCCCCTGCTGGAGAAAATCCTGGCAGCTGTGGGGGAGGAAGGTGCAGTTTTCATCCATAAGGTGAAAGCCCATTCCTCCACAGAACCCCGCAGCCAGGGCAACCAGCAAGCCGATATGCTGGCCAAGGAGGGTGCACGTGCAGGCACTTTTTGGGACCCATGAGAGTCCGGGCCAGTGGCAGCGATTACAGGCAGGGATGGGACACAGGGAAAAATCAGGAATAGTGTTGGCCCCAGACCTTAAGACGGTCCAAGCCCAGGACCCAGTCCTGAAAGTAGTCATTAGCGCAGTGATGGAGGGCAGGAAGTTAGAGGGCCCCTACAGCGCAGCTCCCCTCTCCATAAGGGAAGGCATGCTGTTCAGGGGGAAACAGTGGGTAGTACCCCAGCAACACCGGAGGGAGTTCCTTCAGCTGGCCCATGAGGGGCCGGGTGCGGGACACCCCAGGCCTGAGACCACCTGGCAACGGGTGGAACAGGCAGGATGGTGGCCAGGATTCCGGGATGATGTCCGCGAGTTCTGTGCTAGCTGTCTTGTGTGTGCAGCAAATAATCCCGATCCCCACAAAAGGAAGGTGCCCATGGGACACATTAGGAGGGTGGAGGGACCATGGCAGTCGATCCAGATCGACTATATAGGGCCCTTGCCCACCACCCAGGGAGGCTACAAATACTGCCTCGTCCTGGTGGATGTGTTTTCCAAGTGGGTGGAAGCCTTCCCCTGCAGGACGGCCACAGCAATGGGGACTGCAAAGATCTTGGTGAAGGAGGTGTTCTCGCAGTGGGGACTGCCCCAGTTCGTGGAGTCCGACCAGGGAAGCCACTTCACTAGCCAAGTCATGCAGAACACCCTCATGCTGCTCGGTATCAAAGGGAAGTGGCACGTAGCCTACAACCCGCAGTCCTCAGGGATTGTGGAGCGTATGAACCGTACCCTTAAAGAAAGATTGAGGAAAGAGGCCGTGGGGTCGCCCCAAAAATGGGCAGAGACCCTACGTCTGATCCTCATGGGGATCCGGGCCAGCCAGTCCAAGAGTACAGGGCATTCACCACATGAGCTCATGACCGGCAGAGTTATGAGGACCCCCACTCATGTCCTTGCCCCAGTCCTCACCGAAGGACAACTGCAGGAAATAAACCGGGATAAATTCGCCCGAACCCTCCTAGAACACCTCAAACGAATTTATGGGCAGGCAGCAGACAGCATCGGAATAACCGGCTGCTGCTCGAGCCTAGCAAGAGCCACCAGTGGGAGATAGGAGACCTAGTGATGGTAAGAAACTATGCCCAGGTGGGAAGTTTAGAGCCACTCTACATGGGATCCTATAGTATAGTTGATAGGGCCAGCCCCATGGTCTATGCAGTAAAACTACCCCGGTGCACAAAGTGGTTCCACGCCAACCAATGTATAAATTGTATAAATCTGACCTTACAAGTTCAAGTTCACAGGCTGTAAAGACAGGCACTGTGGCTTGTTTCAAGGGAAAAGTTGTCCGGCCCACCAATGGGGACACTTCCCCACCCCAGTGGGACCCAGTGGCCAAAGTTTAAATTTGAACCAGTTATCTAGTTCAGAAACAGAGAAACAGCAGCCTGAGAGTAGAAATCTGCAGGCTGCTGCGAGTTCATTCACAGAAAATCGCTTGGGGGGCTCCAGGGAGGAGCCACCCTTTGAAGAGGCTGCCTGCGCAGGCGCAGTCGCAGTCGCACTCCTGAGGGGAGAGGTTTCCCAACACTGGGTTCGCGCAGGCGCAGTTCCCCAGCCTGTAACCCCAGCGGCTCCTCCTCAGTTTTCCCACGCGGGCGCAGTCGCCTATTTGAAGACAGAAGTTTCACAGCCTCTGCCGTGGGACTCCGGGGAGGAGGTTCACGCAGGCGCAGTTCCCCAGCGGCTCCTCCTCAGTTTTCCCGCGCAGGCGCAGTCGCCTGTTTGAAGACAGAGGTTTCACAGCCTCTGCTGGGGGACTCTGGGGAGGAGGTTCGCGCAGGCGCAGTTGCCTGCTTAAAGGGACAAGCTTCCCAGCCCACTTCTAGAGTGGTTCCCCCTATGGTGTGGGACTCTGGGGAGGAAGGGATGGCAATTCCTCTTGCAGGGGACATATGGAAGGGGCTGGTACCAGGTTTTGGACCTGGAGAGGAAGATTTTCAGCCACCAGCAGCGGGTGGTGAGGGGATACCTGCCCCCAGTACAGGAGTGGGTCGGGAAAAGGAGACAAACCTGGAGTACCGGCAGGCTGCCAGGTATATTAAACAGTGGGGGCTGTTTGCATCAGGGGGAGAAGGTTCCCAGCCAGCTAGGGCTGTGACCCAGGCTCAGGGTCCGTCAGCCAAAGTTTCCCCCACAAAGAAGCCCCTCAGAAGGTCTCAGCGGGTCCACAAGCCCAAGATAAGATGGTCACCAGGGTATCTGCCACGAAGAGCAATCTCCCGAGCCCGGGAGGAAACACATCACAGAGGTCCCCAACTAGCAGCCATAAGCTGCCAGGGACCAGAAGCAGGAGGCAGTCCAGCTTCGCTGCAGGCAGCAGTAATCTGCGAGTGACACCAGAGATTAGCCTGGCCGTCCGGAGACGGGCGGCATTTCTATTATAGCTTTGTGTTAAGTTACCAATGTTTATAGCTTGCTTTTAAGGTGTTCAAATTTTAAGTTTAGAATGTAACTAGTAGTTACGAGTTTAAGTTTATAAGTGTGCCAAATGCTTGTATTTTGGCCCGAGGTCGAGGGACCCGACCATGTCTCCACCTAAGGCAGCAGGTCAGTGAGAGACCTGGCTGCATGTCCTTTTAAGTTCTTTTGCAGGAGAGTGGACAAAGGAGCAGCCCTGTTCGCCCAGCCCGAGCTGGGCATCGAATGAAGATATGGATACAGAATGTTGGGGATCACCTCGCCACTGGACAAATCCAGGAGGAGACCCCGCAGCGACCTTCGGGAGAAACCGGACAGAGTCCGGAGGAACCTGCCTACTCATCCTACGCGGAAGAGATGGCCCCAGCTGGGTGGGGCACGGCCCCAACCCAGCACTATCCTGACCGAATTTCACTTGTGGGAGACCTCGCTATTGAGGAGTCATGGTGGGGAAGCGCGGGCGCCTTGTCAGATAGGGACGCGTTCCCCGGGAGTGGGTGTTGATGGCCCGGGAAAGATTGTAAAGGGAAGGGGGACACCCAAGAGTCGCGTGGGTGAGTTCGGGGAAGGGAGGAACTCACCCGGGGCCCACGGGCAAAGTTGGAGTGTAAGTGCGGCTGGGAAGGATGAGTGGGTGGCCGGATCTGGGATCCAAGTTTGAGTGTGGGGCCAGTGAGAGCCGCCACACAGGCATCCATCATTTTCTCCAGCCAGTTGAGGGCAGACGGAAGGGGGAGGGACTGGGAGTCGTGATCCTATATTCCCCGGTCTCGGTCTGTGAAACATGAGGGGTACCCCGCCTCCACAAAGGGACAAGGGAACGGCTCGGGGCTGGCGGAGCAGACTGTTCTGTAAAATCCATTCTGTATGTTTTAAACATTTAAGACCATTGGCGGGGGGGGGGGGGGGGTGGAAGGGACATTTACTGCCCGGGTGGGAGGAGCAATACCCACTCGAATTTCGCAACCCATCATTGGCACGTGATGGTCGGGGTTTATTTCAGCATTTTGTTTTAAATGTTTAATGGAAATTTTTGTATTTTGTTTTACAGTAGGACCCTCTCCATGCTTGGAATCATTTTGATTACATTGTATAACCAAGATTGCAACATTTTGTAATATGTTATAATGTAACAAGTGGTGCAGGGGTATGAGCCCCTATTGTAACATTTTGTAATTGATGTATCTGTAGATGCCTACCGTACCACGGTTTTTCTCGGATTTGAGAGGAATAGACGGGTCGGGGAATCAGTGATAGGTAGCTATAGGTAAATACAGGGGATGGTTGTTTGTCGGGGGTCAGAAAATTTTGCTCACTTCTTTTCAAGAGGATACTACAAGCAAGTTGGAAGTATCCAAGGGAGGAATGTAGGGGTTCGCAAAATCCCCTCAGCCCCCAAAGATCGGGAAATATTAATCCACATCGTGGACGAAGACTTTGCGTGATTTAAATTGTCTCTGGGTTGGACAATGTTTTAAAACATACCCAGAACCGCAAGAAGGCTGCGGTAAGCTAGGCAGCACTTGGACAACACCGGAATCAAAGAACTTTGTAAAAAAAATCGTACACCTCAAGACAGTACATTTTTATTTTAAAAATGTATTCGAGTCAATCAAAAGGGGAGTTTCCCCTCCCTGCAGAGACAATCAATGTTTGTTTACAGAAACTGCTACAAGGATGTTTGCACAAGGGATTAAACCACTTAGGCTGCGGTTTCAGTGACCACAGGACAGTGGCTTCTGTTTACTATAGCCTCCCAGGCTGCTTACATAGTAATATACAGCCCCATTCAAAACCCATCAGGATGAATGGAAATGGTTCAATAGCCCATCACACACAATGAACTCAGCACAGAAGAGACATTTGGACTGAGGAAGGGAACAGTTTAAAATGAATGGGTTTGAATCACCCATTACTGGACAATGGGGACAGTTGGATCCCTTTTGTTTTAGCCCAGAAACTTCCGGATCTGGGCGGGAACATTTGGGCCCCAAAATTGGAGTATAAGAGATAGCTTCGCAGAGGCATCTCTCTCTCTCTGGCTTGCCTCCGTGTGCCCTCTACAGCGTGGAGTCTGTCTGAAGAAGTAAAACACCAGCAGTTTACTTTTAAAACACTGGGGTGTTTCTTTACTTCAGTGCAGTGAAGATCTTGTGGGACACGGAGCTGGCATTGCAGTGGTGAGCATATATTTTTCTGGCCTTCCACAAGGCAACTTAGGATAGGCTTAGGGGTGGGAGTAAAGTGGGGATGTCATTAGAATTGTATTTTAGTCGATTTTCCTCGTTGTGTCCGTTTCCCTCCCCCATTTAAGCAATTTTACCGTGATTATTTTGATCGTGTGATGTAGTTTCTTAATTTTAATAAAATTTGACTTTCTTGCATCCAGACCATTTGTCAGTTTTAATATATCATTAATTATAAGTTCCTCCAGTCAGAACTGGAAGGAGGGGTTTAGCGATTCGAAACCGCTGATTGGAACTGGTCACAGTACAGTGGAAAAAGGCTGCCTGACCAGGTAAAGGATGCCCCCCTACAGGCTCCTCTTTCTTATGTTCTTATAATTAGATCGTTCCTCAGCGTTCTATACTCAAAGTAATACAAACCAAATTTCTGGAACTGGTCCTCAAAGTTTGACCCATAAAGCTCGGGTATCATTCTCGTGAAACTGGCTGTACCCCATCCAAAAAATGTTGCTACTACAGAACCAGGAATTTATTTGAGGGAAAGAGTTGAACTAATAAAGCAACAATCTGCATTTCCAGCTCATATAACGTATACAGGAAACTTTGTGCTATCCGGCACCGAGCTGTTGCCATTCCCTCAAAACTGCCGGACACACCAACGCTGATGTTGAAACATACGGAGATTTTCAGCTCCGTGTGAATCAACAAACGCTGTTGCTTAGCAACAGCTTCTAAACAGTCGGCAAGCGTCTCTGTAGCATCTCTAGCTGAAGCTGTTGCTTAGCTACAGACCTTGCAGAGCTTGACTGTTGAGAGAAAAAAGCAACGAAAAGAAATAAAAAATAACGAAACGGCTCCTGATTTTTGCCGGTGGCTCGAGCTTGCCGGACATTTAGCCTCCGGATAACACAAAGTTTCCTGTATATAGCATCTTTAATGTAGGAAAACATTCCAAGGCACTTACTGGGGTCAAGTGGCTCCAGAGGAATTACCAATCTGAACGCTCATTCCCCCACTCTTTTCTTATAGAGTCGCTCTTGCATGCTTCTTGTCAATGATGTCACGAGAACAACCCAAGAGGGACAAAGATTCAACTCATAGGTTTCCATGTCCTATGGAGGGACTCCTGGTTTTCTTTTCAATGCTGCGCAACACAATGCCACTGAATGGCCGGAATCTTTACCCGAGCGTCGGGGCGGGTGCATGCGGGCCACGTAGCCAGTCATCATCCCAAACTTTTCAACATCACGTTTAACTCAATTGCATCAATTGAGTCATGCGGGTTTCCCGGCCCAATTAAATGGAGCGGGTCTGCTGACTTCACCGATGACTCGTTTTCGGCACGGATATTTAAAGTAACCTTGCACACATCCCAGTTGAAGGTTGTTGTAGGAAAGATAAAAGTATTTAGGAGAGCTACAAATTGGTGCATATTACTGAGATTTGTGTGGGTCATGGAGTCTCAGACAGAAGGCTGCGCCAAGATTCCCTGATGCCTCCCGGGCAGCAATGCGCGCCGCTGCTGGTGCCATCTCCACCTCAAGTTCCTCCTGCTCCTCCTCCAAAGAAGCTGTGCGCTCTGCGCCTTGCTCCTTCTGCAGCTCCAATCCTCGCTGCTGCGCTATGTTGTGCGGCGCGCAGCATACAACGATGATTCTGCAGAGCCTGGCTGGTACGTACTGAAGAGCTCCTCCACATCTGTAAAGGCACCTGAAGCACATCTTCACCATGCCGACTGCTTGCTCTATGATACATCTGGTGGACATGTGGCTATCATTATAACGCTCCTTGGCCTCATTGCTTGGCCTCAAGGGTGTCATCAGCCAGGTCTTCATAGCCCTGGTCTCCAAGCAGCCAGCCGGTAAGTCTGTTTGGAGGTGCGACGAGCTGAAGGAGGGTGGACTGGCGCAGCACGAAAGAGTCATAACAGCTGCCAGGGAATCTGGCGCACACATGCATGATGATCTTTTTATTGTAGCAGACGAACTGCACATCGAGGGAATGGAAGCCCTTGCATTTCACAAACACTCCTGGGTGATGTGGGGGTGCCTTGATGACCACATGTGTGCAGTCGATGACGCCCTGCACCTGTGGGAAGCGAGCCAGAACCACAAATCCCAGCTCCCGTTCAGTAAAACTGGCTTCATCAGTGATAAAAGTTTACACAATTGGCTGACTTGTGAAACATGGCATCGGTCACCTGGGTGGTACATCTGTGGGCGGCAGCCTGCGAGATCCTGCAAATGTCTTCTGCAGATCTCTGGAAGGAGCCTGAGGTGAAGAAGTTGAGGGCGGTGGTGACTTTGACATCCACTGGTAAGACATGTCCACCAGGTCCTGTTCCAGCAAGCTACAAATGTCTGCAATGCACTGATGCGATAGCCTGAGCCTCCTGAAGTACTGCTGTTCAGTCATGTCCAGGAAGCTCATCCTCTGCCTGTATACCCTGTGATGGGGGTATCACCTCTGGCGTGGTGCACCCCTGTGCTGACCCCCTCTCTCCTGTGGAGCATCAGGTCGCTGAGGAGAAAGCTGCTGTTGTGGTTGCTGCTGGTGCGCATCTTGGTCCAATTTTGAGGTCCAAGATGAGACAGCAAAAGCGGCACCCATGCTGATCTAATACAGTAGATGGCAAGTAGAGATCAGAGACACAATCCTTCAATGTAGTGATAGTGACTAGCAATGTGGTGAGAGTGGACGCATTGTGCGCTGCCAGTCTTTGCCATTGGAAAATAGAAGGTTGCACACAGTTGCAGAGACACGGTGACACACATTCCTGAACAATTTCTGCCCCAGATCAGGGATAAATTGGCAAGAACCAATGGTAAATTAGGCCATTATCTGGCTCAGAATCATCAAAGGCTCTTATCTATGTAAATAATGTAATTTTGGGTTTCTTTTCTTTCCTTGTCTTTAGTTACATTTGAGAAAATACGCAAGAACAGGGCCACCACTGGGGAATGGACGTTTTCTCGTCCTGTTGTTCAATAAGTGAGAATAGATCACAACTCAGTCAACCGATGGCAACAAATAATATGCATCACCAGCTTGTGATCTTATCATAGTTACAGCAGATTTCATTTGCTATAATAATAAGCCTCTGAGGAGACAGGAACTGTGATGTTTGTCTCAACAGGAAGTCTAGTTTACTGAGCACATAGCTCTGCTTTGTCCTGGACATGAATGAATGGCTGTAGGTAGGCTCTCTTTTTTTTTGGGGGGGGGGGGGGGGGGGGGGGGGGTGTGCACTGGGGCAGATGGCGATGTACTCGGATGGAAATTCCCGGTGGAAGCTGAATGTCATATTAGCGTATGTCCCACAGCTGCTTCAGCCACACGTTTGTTGTGAAGATAACCGCACGATGGCAGAGTGCAGCGATGCAAATGATAGCAGGAGCTATGCTAACCTATATTTAGAAGGGCAGCTCCTTCTCCAGTAGGTAGGCTGAGGAAGCACGAGGCTGGGCTCTCTGTAGCTAGAGTTTCTGGTCCTTGCGGTCTCCATCAAGAATGGCTAGAAGGGAAGACACCGGCCAGAACAAATGTAGGAGGGCGCCGTTCTGACTGCAGCCCTCCATAGGCAGATTTGTAGACTTGGAGAAGGATGAGCCAGAGCGTTTTGCAGCTTACCACTGGCAAGACTGAATCCATCTTGTTCAATTCCCACTAGAAACTTTTCACCTTAACCTGTGATTCCAGCTCCTTTCCTGGTCCCTTCCACTTTCCTGGCTGCTCACTCAGACTCAACTTGACAGTGCACAACCTCAGTGTACTGCTCAACCCTTAGTTTTAAATTTGCTATTTTATCACCAAGGCCATCTGCTTCCACTTTTGAAATATCACCATTACCACTGAAACTTTCATCTACGGCTTCATTACCTCCAGATTCAACTTTTCCACTTCCCACCTCGCAAGCTTTATTTTACATAAATTCCAACTCATACAGAACTCAGTAGCTGTATCCTCCCACTCACTAAGTTCCCTCACCTATCAACCTCGTTTTTGCAAACTCCATTGGTTTCTAATTTTTCTTGCTCGAGTCCAACCTTCACCTGTGAAGCATGTTGCTATGTTCAAAGCAGTACATGAATTTCCTCCATTACAACAGTGACTACATTTCAGAAGTACTTTGTTGACTGTAAAACACTTAGGAACGTCCTGAAGGTCGTGAAAGGTGCTATATAATTGCTAGCCGTTCTTCTTTAAATGCAAGTAGTTGTTTTTGTTCAGCCTACTTACTTATCTGGTCATTATCACATTGCTGTTTGTGGGAGCTTGCTGTGCACAAATTGGCTGCCGCGTTTCCCATATTACAACAGTGACTAAACTCCAAAAAAGTATTTCATTGGCTGTAAAGCGCTTTGAGACGTCCGGTGGTCGTGAAAGGCGCTATATAAATGCAAGTCTTTCTTTCATATTCAATTCTTAATAGTAAGAATCTTGATTTTGTTTTTTTGATTTGGATCAGCAGTGCTACCAGTAAGATGCACTGACTATACTATGCTCAGTGACAGCCAGTGTTAGAGCTGAAACGAAAGAGCAATAATACATCCATTGTAATAAATCAGCTTTAATAATGCTCTTTATGCAAAGTTAGCTCTTACCTGATCTTTCAGCTGTTGAACAGAGCTCTGCAAGTTCAGGATCTGGTTGAAGAGTGGGCTCTGTAGCACAGATCTCAATAAGCTCAGTCTCTCTTCATTTGCCACATCCCCTCTTTCTCGTAACTTTGCCTGTAACCGCTCCACAGCCTGCAAAGCTCGCTGGGTATCTACAAATGTAATTAGTGTGTGCAATTTCAGTATGTAACTTTCAATGCCACTAATTAAACAACATTTTTGTTGGGCTACAACATTTTCACAAACTTTTTATAGTAAGACTAAGTTGTTGTTGATGCAGTGGCTGATATTCTTTCCCCAAAATACCACAGACATGTAGAATAATATAAATCAATTTTCATAAAGGAAAATTGTCATCTGATATACAGAACACTATCAAAATAATGATATGAATCTATATTATGCAATGGTATAATATAGAGATATAATCTGATGGATGTCTCATCAATCCTCCAAACGGTTCTATTCATAGCACAACTACATATTTAGAGTGAGTTTTATTATCCTTTTTATATTTTTTGCAAATTTCATTTAACCATGAATGCTGACAGTAGACGAGCTGGACTTTTTGGAGTTGCTAATCCAACAATGAGGGCAAACAGATGAGTACAGTATAAATAGAGACGTCCTCCATATTTGGTATTGAGAGCCAAGTGTGGGACTTTCATACACCTTACATGGAATGGTACATAACTGGCCTCAGTTTGGGCAGATAGCTAGGGTGATCAAATCATTGATGATGCAGCACAGGAGGAGGCCATTGGGCCCATCGTACCTGTACCAGCTCTTTGGTAGAGCTATCCAATTAGTCCCACGCCCCTGCTCTTTCCTCATAGCTCTGTAAAATTTTTCCCTTCAAGTATTTATCCAATTTTATTTTGAAAGTTATTACTGAATCTGCTTCCACCACTCTTTCAGGCAGTGCATTCCAGATCACCAACTCGCTGTGTAAAAAAATGTTTCCTCATGTCGCCTCTGGTTCTTTTGCCTATCATTTAAATCCGTGTCCTTTGGTTACCAACCCTCCTGCCACTGGAAACAGTTTCTCCTATTTACTCTATCAAAACCATTCAAGATTTTGAACACTTCTATCAAATTTTCTCTTAACCTTCTCTGCTCTAAGATGAACAATTCCAGCTTCTCCAGTCTCTCCACATAACTGAAGTCCCTCATCCCTGGTACCAATCTAGTAAATCTCTGCTGCACCTTCTCTAAGGAGTTGACATGCTTCTTAAAGTGTGGTGCCCAGAATTGAACAGAACACTCCAGCTGGGGCCTAACCAGTGTTTTATAAAGGTTTATCATAACCTCCTTGCTTTTGTACTCTATTCCTCTAATAATAAAACCAAGGATCCCGTATGCTTTTTAACAGCCATCTCAACTTGTCCTGCCTTTAACAAATCGACACTGACTTTCATTTATTAGCCAATACGTTTCCAAATGTCAATTAATTTTGTCCCGGATTATTGTGTATAAACGTTACACCACCACCAACGTTAGGCTGACTGGCCTGTAGTTGCCGGGTTTATCCCTCTCCCCTATTTTAAACAGGGGAATAACATTTGCAAACCTCCAGTCCTCCGGCACCACCTCCATATCCAAGTAGGATTGGAAGATTGTGGCCAGCACCTCCACAATTTCTACCCTTACTTCCCTCAGTAACCTAGGATGCATCCCATCCGAACTGGGTGACTTTTCTACTTTGAGGACTGCCAACCTTTTAAGTACATCCACTTGATCTATTTTTATCCTATCCAATATCGTTACTGCTTCCTCATTTACTGCTGAATTGGCAGCATCCTCTTTAATGAAGACAGAGGCAAAGCAATCAATTAGTACCTCAGCCACGCCCTCGGCCTCCACAAGAATATCTCCTTTTTGGTCCCTAATCGGCCCCACCCTTCCACTATTTTACCAAATAAATCAATAGTCCTTGTAAAAGGATTTTATCTGTCAAATAACACTATAATCAAGATTGATAGCTGTTGCTGTGGCAATGCCGATAACCTTTGCAATTTCTGCCCAACCCTCCCCCCCACCCCACACACACACATAAGTATCATTTTAGTGGCTCCTCTCCAAAATATAATTCATATTAAAAAGCTGCTACAAGTTATATTACCAATGTAGTCAACATCAATGAAAAAAGTTAGCGATGTTGTGTATTTATCAACTTGATTTCCCTCTATTGGCAACCTTAGTTCCATTTCTAAAAGATCTTGGTTTTATTCAGCATTTCAGTGCCTACTTTGAGCTGGGTCCGTACTGCCCGAATTCATTTCTCTTAGGATTACTGCAGCCAGTTTGGCCTGGATTCAAAATCAGGTGGGCAAAGTGAAAGCACAGCATTCCACCTACACACCTCACAATATTTTTTCAGATTAAAGTTAGACTCTCCCAATCTAAAAAAAGTTAAAAACTGTAATAAAAAGGACTTGATTGCTTAAACACAAGTCAATGTGAAGATTACATACAGTCATGCTATTATAACCCCACTTCTCTCAAATCCTTTCGAGGGGCCCATCAACTAACAAGCTGGGTCTTCCAGAGATCCGCGTTGGGAGTTCAGCTGCAGGCTATACGGTAATTGATTTTCACCCACAATGCGCTTTTCCAACCCATGAACACAATTAAGTGGCATAGTTGTGTCAGCACCAGTTTTGGGAATAAAAGTGCACAACATTTCTATTTATAGATAACCAATTAATTAGCAAAACCATTCGCTTTACGAAAACATGACAATTGAACATACTTCTTACCTAAGCCTTCCAGCATGTTTCCAATGGCAAGGCAAAATCAATCCCACTAGGGTCAGAATTATATAAAAATTCTCCTGAAAGAAAATACAAGAAATTATATTTGCGATACATATAAATATGCACACATGAAATTCTAATGTAATTCACTGATAATCTGTAGTGTTTGGACCCATTCATTTTTGGTCATATCTAGTCCATGTCATTTAAAGTTGCCAATCACTCATTTAGCAATTAATGGTGAAAATCAGATGTCAGCCCCAATTATAAATGCACTCCTTGCTCTTCAACATACACACTTCAATTCAGAAGTTTGTTCTCCACTAGAGAGTAAATGCCTCCTAAATGGATCCTGTTTCAAGCGCGACAGCGTAACAAAGACCGCTTACTTCCACCTCTGTAACATCGCCCGTCTCCGCCCTTGCCTCAGCTCATCTGCTGCTGAAACACTCATCCATGCCTTTGTTACCTCTAGACTTGACTATTCCAACACACTCCTGGCTGGCCTCCCACATTCCACCCAGAGGTCATCCAGAACTTGGCTGCCCGTGTCCTAACTCGCACCAAGTCCCGTTCGCCCATCACCCCTGTGCTCACTGACCTACACTGGCTCCCGGTTAAGCAGCGCCTTGATTTCAAAATTTTCCCTCCATGGCCTCGCCCCTTCCTCTCTGTAATCTCCCCTAACCCCCAAACAGCAAAGAAAACAGAGGTCTAAGCGCACACCAAATCATCAAAAATGAAAAAGTGGAAGTGCGTACAAAGCAAAGTAAAAAAAATTGGGAGTCCCTCGGCAGAAATCAAGGACCCCTCCCCCCACCCAAGTGAGATTAAACCAGGACACCCACATCCCAAACACAGGCAGAAATCATCCCCACACAGGCAAAAATCATCCCCACAGTGCAGAAAACCCTTCACCAACCTCTCCCGTGCCCCCAACTGAGCAGAAAAACAGCCATCAACCTCCATACACCGAGCAGAAACAAGCACACCAACAACCCCAGCACCCCCCACCTCTCCAGCAATGAGTCCAGAGTCAGCCCCATCCCCGAGCTGAAATCAGGGCACCCATACTGAACAGAAATGCCACCAGCAATCCCTGCCCCGTCCCCCACTGAATAGAAGTCCAGGTACTAAACCCATCCCTCGCACTTAGCAGAAATTCAACCAAATCCCCCTCAACCCCACGGAGGGCAAACTCGATCTTTCCTGCCCTTACTGAGAACAAAGAGTTCCTGCCTATCCTAACCGTCCCAGTGAGGATAACCCTGACCTTCCATTCTAGCACCACCGAGAACAAAAAGGACCTTTACCCCCTCTCAAATAAGAAAAGCTCAGCCTGCCCCATGCACATCACATCTCTCTCTCTCTCCTTCTTCCCACTCCACCTTGATCCAGTTAGCTTGATCCAGCACTTTGCAGCCTTCCAGACTAAATATCGAGTTCAACAATTTCAGATCATAACCTCGGCCCCTATTACTTTTTTACTTATAATTTTTCCACCCCTTTGTTTTGGGTCTTCCTTTCCCGCCCCCCCCTTTCCTTTTTTCTCTCTCCCACCTGGCAGCTGTCTCCTATCCTGCCAGTACACTTCACACCTAATCTCAGCTGTCTTTTGTCTCCACTGGCCTATTACCATCTCGTCTGGTTTCAAATACCTTTTATTGTCTCTTTTACTTCTTTTGTTCGATCGCAGCCCTGTCTTCGATCTATTTTCTTTTCTTTCCAGTTTTGAAGAAGGGTTTCGACCCGAAACATGAACTCAGATTTCTCTCCACGGATGTTGCCTGACCTGCTGAGTTTTTCCAGCAACCTCTGTTGTTATTCCAGTTATCCCACTGCTTTCTAAGCTGATCTGATGCCTCCCGACACTTGCCTGATCAATTCGGAGTTGAAAAAAAAAGAGAAAGACTTGCATTTATATAGCGCCTTTCACAATCACCAGACGTCCCAAAATACTTTACAGCCAATGAAGTACTTTTTGAAGTGTAGTCACTGTTGTAATGTAGGAATTTTTGCCAGAGGACTCATGAATTGGCTACAGGTCTCCTTTTTTGTCGTTGTCAGGAGATGGGGAGGGGAGGATTGGTGCACAGGGATAAAATCAACCGAAGGATGTGAATGAACAAGTATGGGCCTGATGGCCTTTTCTCATCCTAAAGAAACAAACGTTGGTGTAACATTCCATTGATATAATAATGTAACAGGGCTGGTCTGCTGGAGCCACAGACCCACATCACAGTTTTACCTGACCTGCTGCAAAAGTTTCAGTTATTGTTCAGGGGAGGATAGTAAAATGTTTTAGTTGTTTCAGTCATAATGAGCTCAGTATCATGGATTCTGAGAGATGCTGGCTCCAGGTTTCATGACAACAAAAATCCACTACAACACCACCATGCCAGTTAAGAGTGTTGCTAATTTTATTTCTTTGAGGTGAATTTAGGCTCAAGTTGAAGAGTGCCAGTGCTTGGAGAGTTGAAATAGTTTTGTCAAACTTGCCACTCAATGTTAAGTACTTCCAAATTAGGTATAGCAGAATAAAGCTCCCCCTTGCTCCACCAGTTAAATTTTTCTGCTTCTCATAACAGTCATCCAACGCGTGCCAAATTAGCAGTGGTTTTGTGTTGTGTGCTCACAGCCACTGGAAAATGGGTTGTGACGTCTACAGTAGCACCTTCTTATTCCTCCTCCTCCAACACTTGATTTTCTTGTGCCACATTCGCCATTCAAAAGACATGAATACAGCAAAGTATAACACAGACATACTTTATCAGGATTGCGAAATGCCAATTACAGTTATGTTTTAAAAAAGCTACTTTCATTACAAAGCAAAACATTACTTATGGAGTTGGATTTTGTATCAAAAATGGTTTATTTTATAGTAGGTGTATAGAAAACTACAACTATGTTTCTGTAATACAATACAACCTCAGAGTTAGACACGTCATTACAAATGGACACAATTTTATGTCATATGTTCATATTTTTCAGCTCCTCAAACTTTTATAAAAATGTTCCTTATTGTTGTGCTTGCTATGGCATATTGCACTTTGCTTCTTTTGATACCTTAAAGCACAATGGCCCAAACTTTGCGGTCAGTGGCGAAGTTCGGCGCTTGCCGTTCATTACGCGGACAGCTGCCCACAGAATTTTTGTGGGCTTTTGAGCGGCATCTTAGTTACTAGAGATCCTTTTCAGCGGGGCGCCCTCTACAGGGGATCTGTGACATGTGTGAGCAGGACAAGCAAAAGCCTGGCTCTTCAATCTATCAGATTGAAAAATCCTCTCCGAGACACGCAGAGTCGAAACCAGGAAGTATAAATTAGAATATTTAATTCAATGTAAAATCATGTACAGAAAGTGAAAAAGAGGGGGAAAGAAAGATGGGATTGAGAGATAAAAGACAGGAAAGTTTAAAACAATTTTTTTTAAATCTCCAACAATAATTAAATTCTGAAGGAATAAGACACTACACTTGAAAAATTAAATTTTCAGGACCAAAGAGGTTGTTAAGTAGTAATTAAGACTTACCACAGCATTAAAAATTCACTTACACCTGAATGCACCAGCCCCAACTATTTCTGGCGTGTTTAGTGGGTATCTAGTGGGTAAGTACTGCAACTTCACGCCCTCCAAGTGTTTGAATGCCGAGTCTCTCGCCAAGGTACTGGTGTAGCGAAGCTTGTGGAGGAGCAGAGCACACCGAGCAGTAACCTCCCATTTTCTGCATTTAACTGCGGACTCTGGAAGTTGCTGTCCAATTTATACTCCATCTAATGGTGAACACCGTTAGCCTCACCATTATTCTTAACGTAAAATCCGGGCCATTGTACTACAGATATATATTTATATTATAGTTAGGAGCGATTTTTTTTTCCTTGCTTGTGCATTATATACATTGACATCTTAGAATTACAGCAGTAAAATTTAGGATGACAGGGCTCATTAAAATGGTAGAGGACAGCTGGGAACTGTCACTGTGGCTCCAAAGAGTCAGTTTTTTTGAGAAATTTGATTCATTCCTTTGTGGTAGCTGCTGGTTTTGAATTGGTGGTTTTAAACAACAATCAATTTGGTTGGCTGAATCTGTATCACTTGCTCGTTTCTGATAGGTAGCTTTTCCTATCCAATGGAAGCAGTTTTTGACTGTTCTGTATTTATTCAATGAGATATCTGAGTGCATCAGCATGGCTAACTTGTGGTTAATTAATCCAATCATAATTGCCCTTTGGGGGTTTGATATCCTACATGACCTTAAGCCTTTGAGGTAGAATGCTCTACCTTTTACATAGACAGAGGAAAACTAATTACGAAGAAATAGACTGACACAAACAGCATTTAGAATGCCTATTTTGCAAAGCTATCCATCTCATCTGAAGAGAAATTAATTTCACGAACAGTAAGCATCAATGTCTACCTACAAAAAAAAAGGTCAAATACCAGCCATTTTCAGAAACAAAGCTAAGGCAGCTATAAGGTAGTCACTTAAATGTTTTGCAAATTTGGGCAATCATTTTTATTGGAAATTAGCAGTGCTGGCATATTAACAAGTACAGACAAACAGACCAACCAAATAAAGTGATGCATTAAGTTGGTTATAACACTAAAATAATTGCCCCCATGCACTAATATTGAAATTAGTTTGTTTCAGTTAGCTTGATTATTTTTAAGCTATTTTAATTCATAAAGTATTTAATTCATGGATAAAACTATAATTTGACAAATCAATCATCTTCTCATCAAGCTTGTTAACATGCATACAATATAGCACTGTAGGCACATTTGACATCACTGAAATCCTGTTCTACAGATGTCTGCTGAGAGTAGCAGTAACAAAATTATTCAGACAAAATACAAAATGTAAAACTTGGTATGTGTGTCGATGAAAAGCAGAGTAGTCTAATCCTAAAATTGCTCATTAACTAATGTGAAGCAGGTCAGGCTCATTAAAAAAAAATGGCCAAAAGATGTCAACACCTTCAGTGAACATTACAGAAGAAAGCTGCCACTATCAATCATTATTAGCGCAAGGATTCTGAATATCAGTATAAGTGCAAACAAAAACAAAGCAAGGCTCTATGCATACATATTTTCAAAATAGATGCATACATCTATCAGGCTCTCTGTACTAACAGACAAATACTGGTTGTCAATTTCTAATATGAATACTAAACACCGAACAGCTATAGCTGTTATGAGGAGCTTACCCTGTGCTTCAAACAACAGACCCTAGATTAAAGCCACTGAGGCAGAATCATTAGAGTTAATACTCCAACAGATTAATGAATCTAAAAAGCACCATATGTCTTGTTTTGTACACTTTGTACAAAAAATAACTTACAGGACAACAGAGTATTACAGTTTAAACTCTTTTATGAAGCATTAGGCCTGTGGTCTTACTCATACAACACAGTGGGGAAAAAGATGGCGTTAGGACCCCTAGCCTGGGTCTTCAAAACAATAGTAGTCCTTACAGATGCCTGCAGACCAATGACAACTCAGCATGTGATCACGTGAATAATAGGTATTCCTTACAGATGCCTGCGGGCCAATGATAATTCAATATGCAAATGTTACATCCCCTTTCTTTTAAAAGAGAAATGTTATGCATTACTTTTAAACCTTTCTTCTACATAATGTTCTCGGTAGCATAAACATATAAGTAAACTCAGCATTTAACTAGCACTGAAACAATCTCAACGTTTCAATAACGATGTCCAGTTTTTTTTTAGGGCAGCGATCTGCCTACACCCTTTGACAGTTCACAAGTCAAGGATAACTCTAGGCTTGACCTCTCGTCCCAACCTTGTGTGGTATGAATCTGAGCATGCTCCTGAATCGGTCAACAAATCAGGTTCAGGTTTCGGTTCAGGTAAGTATGATGTCTTTTGTGTATTGCTCTGTTCATCACAATCTGTTGAACTGATCCTCTCGTCGGAATGACGGTGTTGTTCCTTGGTGTTCAGGAGGTGCCTGCGATTGCGGCGGTACACCTGTCCTTCTGGGGTGCGGACATGATACGATCGCTCAGTGTCAGCTGGCTGGATGACGACTGCTGGCTTCCAGTAGTCATGCTCCTGGATTCTGACGGATTCTCCATTGTGCAGCGGCGGCAGTAGTCTAGCTGACCTGTCATAGTGTCTCTTTTGGTGTTGCTGTCTCTGTACACGTTTTGCATGCACTTGCTTGCAGCTGACGGTTGGTGCTTGGAAGGATTGAGTGAAGTCTGCGGCTCATCAACAGCGGTGCTGGTGACTTGAAGTTGTCAACCAGAGTGTTGCGGTACTCAAGGAGACTGATGTAGGGGTCTCTTTTGTCCGCTTTGGCTTTGTCCATGAGTGTTTTTGCAATCTGGACAGTTTTTTCAGCAAGGCCATTACTTTGAGGGTAATGTGGGCTTGATGTGACATGTGTGAAATCCCATGCCTTGGCAAATGACTCGAACTCTTGATTTATATTGGGGGCCATTGTCTGAGACTAAAGTCTCTACAATGCCATGCCTGGCAAAGGCTGCCTTTAGCTTGTGGATCACAGCTGCAGATGTGGTGCTGTGAAGCTTGTCCAGTTCAAAAAATCTGCTGTAGTAATCAACAGTCACTATGTAGTCCTCGTTGTTCCATGTGAACAGATCCGTTGCCGCGACCTGCCAGGGCCTGTCTGGGATACGGTGAGGTATCATGGGCTCTTTGACATTTGATGGGCGGCGTTCTAGACAAATGGAACATTTTCCGACAATGTCCTCAATGTGTTTGCACATTCCGGGCCAAAACATAATGTCACGTGCTCTTTGTTAGCATTTTTTCATGCCCATATGTCCAGCATGAATTTTTGTCAACATCTCTTCTCTGAGACTGGTAGGAATGATGATTTTCTCCCCTTTGAAGACGATTCCGTTGATTTGTGACAGTTCGTCTCTGTGGTTCCAGAATTCAGATATGCTCTGAAGGCATTTCCTCCTTTCCTCAGGTATGACTTTGCTCAGCAGTGTGAGTTGTGCATCTTTCTCTGTTCCTGCTCGGATCTCCTTCAGTTTTGAGTCACTTACAGGTAAGCAGTTGTACACCATGTGCACCTGCACATCCATGCCTTCACTGAGGCTGCTGTCCTGGTAGCTAAGAGACTTTCTGGAGAGCGTGTCTGCGACAGGAATGTCTTTGCCTGGCCGGTGAATGATTGTGAAGTCGTACTTCTGCAGCTGAAGGATCATTCTCTGTAGCCTTGGTGGGGCTGCGGCTAGTGGTTTCCTCATGATTGACTCGAGAGGCTTGTGGTCGGATTCCACAATGACTTGTTGGCCATAGACGTACTGGTGGAAACGCTTACATCCAAACAGAATTGCATATAGCTCTTTCTCGATTTGAGCATAGTTGATTTCACTGTCAGAGATCTGGAAGCGTAGTCGATGGGCTTTCCTTCTTGCAGTAATACTGTGCCTAGTCCGTACTTTGACGCGTCCACTTGTACTCTGACCTCTTTGTTGGGGTCGAAGTAGGCAAGAACTGGTCCTGGTTCTCTGGTGATTAGGTCTTTCATTTTCTGAAATGCTGTGTCATGTTGTTTGTCCCACAGGAACTCATTGGATTGTTTGAGCAACTGACGCATGGGTGAGTTGATTTCAGAGAGGCTCGGGGTAAACTTGGCTAAGTAGTTAACCATGCCTAGTACTGTCTCTAGCTCTGCGCGGTTCTTCGGCAGCTCCATCTTCTTGATGGTGGAGATTTTCTCCAGATCCGGCTTAATGCCATCAGTTGAGAGGCGATGCCCGAAATAACTGATCTCGGTGGATCCGATTATGCTTTTCTCGGGGTTGAGCCGGATACCACTCTCCCGTGATCTTTGTAGCATCGCACGGAGGTTCCCGTCATGTTCCTCTCTATTCCTGCCATAGATGAGGATGTCGTCTACGATTGCGACTACTCTGTCGAGGCCTTCATAGGTTTCGTCGATCTTCCGCTGGAATTCATCCTGAGCTAAGACCAAATGGTAAACGCAGAAATCGGTAGCGTCCAAATGGTGTGTTGAACGTTGTTAGCTTAGATGACTCTTCCGTGAGCTTGATAGTCCAGTATCCTGATCGTGCGTCCATTACACTGAAGTAACGTGCTCCCACCAGCTTGGGTGTGATGTCATCTAGCGTTGGTAGAGGGTAGTGAGGGCGTTTGATAGCCTTGCTCAAATCTCTGGGGTCGAGACAGACTCTGAGCTTGCCTGTACGTGGCTTCTCAACCACTACTGACGCGTTGACCCACTCTGTCGGTTCTGTTTCCCGGACGATGATTTCTGTATTCTCCATGCTCTGCAGCTCCTCCTTCAGGCGACTACGTAGAGCAAGGGGTATCCTTCTCGGTGCGCAAACCACAGGGGTTGCTGCTGGGTCAAGGTGAATAGTGCATTCACCTGGGAATAGTCCGATTCCTTTGAAAACGTCAGCAAACTTCTCAACTGGTGCTGTCAATGATAGCACTAGCTTGACGAGGTCCATGTCTAAACATGCCTTTAGACCTAGCACTGGAGGTGCTCGAGTGTCAACAATGTAAAACTCCAACATCATGTCGCTTTCTTTGTACTTGCATTTCATCACGCATGTGCCTTTTACAATGAGCTGCTCACCCCCATAGCTGGTCAGTCTGCGTGAGGTGGGCTGCAGCTCACACTCATCCTTCAAGCTGTGATACTCACTCAGAGGAATTACATTAACCTGAGCTCCAGTGTCTAGTTTAAACCTAAGCTCTGTGCCCTGTTTTCCTATCTCAATACAGGAAACTCTCTGATATCCAGCACTGATGGGACCAAGCTGGTGCCGTACCATCAAAAGTGCCGGACATACCAGCATTAATGTTGAAACAGTTCGGGGGCGGCAGCAGAGAGGAGGTGAGCCCGGTATAAAAACCGGCGCGAAGACCAAGGCCCGAGACCAGTTCGGGGGCAGCAGCAGAGAGGAGGTGAGCCCGGTATAAAAACCGGCGCGAAGACCGAGGCCAGTTCGGGGGCGGCAGCAGAGAGGAGGTGAGCCCGGTATAAAAACCGGCGCGAAGACCGAGGCCCGAGACCAGTTCGGGGGCAGCAGCAGAGAGGAGGTGAGCCCGGTATAAAAACCGGCGCGAAGACCGAGGCCAGTTCGGGGGCGGCAGCAGAGAGGAGGTGAGCCCGGTATAAAAACCGGCGCGAAGACCGAGGCCCGAGACCAGTTCGGGGGCGGCAGCAGAGAGGAGGTGAGCCCGGTATAAAAACCGGCGCGAAGACCAAGGCCCGAGACCAGTTCAGGGGCGGCAGCAGAGAGGAGGTGAGCCCGGTATAAAAACCGGCGCGAAGACCAAGGCCCGAGACCAGTTCGGGGGCGGCAGCAGAGAGGAGGTAAGCCCGGTATAAAAACCGGCGCGAAGACCGAGGCCCGAGGCCAGTTCGGGGGCGGCAGCAGAGAGGAGGTGAGCCCAGTATAAAAACCGGCGCAAAGACCGAGGCCCGAGACCAGTTCGGGGGCGGCAGCAGAGAGGTGGTGAGCCCGGTATAAAAACCGGCGCGAAGACCGAGGCCCGAGACCAGTTCGGGGGCGGCAGCAGAGAGGAGGTGAGCCCGATATAAAAACCGGCGCGAAGACTGAGGCCAGTTCGGGGGCGGCACCAGAGAGGAGGTGAGCCCGGTATAAAAACCGGCGCGAAGACCGAGGCCCGAGACCAGTTCGGGGGCGGCAGCAGAGAGGAGGTGAGCCTTACCAACTCAGCAGTGGGGAGAGAGGTAAAAAGTAATCAGAGTGTGACGTCACCAGGGAGCAGGTAAGTGATTGGTTGGTGAGTATTTCTCTTTTTTAAACTTTAACTCTGTAGTTTATAGTTACTAGGGTCTTTTCTGGTGTAGCAGGGACTGTTGGTAGACTATACAAGTGCCTTAGAGATATCTTTAATTGGTGATAGTAAATTCATTTAAATTAATTAAAGGGAAGGTCATGCCAGGAGAGCCCGGCCCCGTGATATGCTCCTCTTGCTCTATGTGGGAATTCAGGGACACTGCCGGTGCCCCTGATGACCACGTGTGCCGGAGATGCATCCATCTGCAGCTACTAGCAGACCGCACTGAGGCACTGGAGCTGCGGGTGGATGGGTTGTCGAGCATTCACAATGCTGAGAGGGTCGTGGATAACACGTTTAGTGAGTTGGTCACACCGCAGGTAAGGGCTGCACAGGAAGATAGGAAATGGGTGACCACCAGGCGGAGCAATAGAAGCAGGCAGGTAGTGCAGGGGACCCCTGTGACCATTCCCCTCTCAAACAGGTATACCGATTTGGATACTGTTGAGGGGGATGACTCACCAGGGGAAGGCAGCAGCAGCCAACTTCCTGGCACTGGGGGTGCTCCTGCTGCCCAGGAAGGGAGGAAAAAGAGTGGGAGAGCAATAGTGGTAGGGGATTCTATAGTAAGGGGAACAGATAGGCGTTTCTGTGGCCGTAGACGTGAATCCAGGATAGTTTGTTGCCTCCCTGGTGCCAGGGTCAAGGATGTCACTGAGCGGCTGCAGGGCATTCTGGAGGGGGAGGGTGAACAGCCAGAGGTCGTGGTCCACATTGGTACCAACGACATAGGTAAAAAGAGGGATGAGGTCCTGCAGCAAGAATTTAGGGAGCTAGGTGGAAGATTAAAGAGCAGGACCTCAAGGGTTGTAATCTCTGGATTACTCCCGGTGCCACGTGCTAGTGAGTATAGGAATAGGAAGATAGAACAGATGAATGCGTGGCTAAAGGGATGGTGCAGGAGGGAGGGCTTTAGTTTCCTGGATCACTGGGTCTGCTTCTGGGAAAGGTGGGACATGTACAAGTCGGACGATTTACACCTGAACCAGAGGGGAACCAATATCCTTGCGGGGAGGTTTGCTAGCACTGCTGGGGGGGGTTTAAACTAACTTGGCAGGGGGATGGGGTACAGAGTGGAGCTATAGTAGGGGGTGATTTACAGCCAAATACGGAGGAAAAAACAAGTCAGCTGGGAAGGCAGAGCAAATGTGTGAAGGCAAAAGGGAATATGGCAGGGCTGGAAGGCATTTATTTTAATGCAAGGAGTCTTGCAAATAAGGCGGATGAACTGAAGTTGTTGTTGAACACATGGGAGTACGATATTGTTGCTATCACGGAGACATGGTTGAGGGAGGGTCAGGACTGGCAGCTCAATATTCCGGGGTATAGAATCTTCAGGCGAGACAGAGGGGGGTGTAAAAGGGGAGGGGGTGTTGCAATATTAATTAAGGAGTCAATTACTGCTGTAAGGAGGGATGATATATTAGCGGGTTCCTCTAATGAGGCCATATGGGTAGAACTTAAAAACAAAAAGGGGGCAAGCACGTTGCTGGGAGTGTACTATAGGCCCCCAAACAGTCAGGGGGAGATAGAGGAACAGATATGTAGGCAAATCTCAGAGAAGTGCAAAAATAATAGGGTAATAATAGTGGGGGATTTCAACATCCCCAATATAAATTGGGATAGTCAGAGTGTGAAAGGCTTAGAGGGTGCAGAATTCTTAAAGTGCATCCAGGAGAGCTTTTTGAGCCAACATGTAGAAAGTCCTACAAGAGAGGGGGCGGTACTGGACCTAATTCTGGGGAATGTAGCCGGGCAAGTGGTGGAAGTGTCAGTAGGAGAGCATTTTGGCGACAGTGACCATAATTCGGTGAGATTTAAGGTGGTCATGGAAAAAGACAAAGACGGCCCGGAAATAAGGGTTCTAAATTGGGGGAAGGCCGATTTTAATACGATAAGGCAGGATCTGGCCAAAGTGGACTGGGAGCAGCTACTTATAGGAAAATCCACATCAAAACAGTGGGAGACTTTCAGAAGGGAAATAAATAGAGAGAGTACAACGCCAACATGT
Source organism: Somniosus microcephalus (assembly GCF_052327205.1). Lineage (NCBI taxonomy): Eukaryota > Metazoa > Chordata > Chondrichthyes > Squaliformes > Somniosidae > Somniosus > Somniosus microcephalus. The sequence goes on from NC_140987.1 coordinate 304,611,829, forward strand.
TCCTGTAAAGGTCAAGGGTGGGACCAACAAGCAAAGGGAACCTTGGATGACAAGGGATATACAAAAATGCATTAGGAAAAAAAGGGGGGCTTTTGGCAGTTACAAAAGACTAAAGACGGAAGAAGCCCTAGAGGAGTATAAAAAGTGCAGGGGCATACTTAAAAAAGAAATTAGGAGGGCGAGGAGGGGCCATGAAATAACACTGGCGAGCAAAATAAAGGAAAATCCTAAGATGTTTTATAAGTATATTAAGGGCAAGAGGATAACCAGGGAAAGGGACCAAAGTGGCAATCTGTGTGTGGAGCCAGATGATGTAGGCGGGGTTTTTAATGAATTTTTTGCATCTGTGTTCACTATGGAGAAAGACGATGTAGGCATAGAAATCGGGCAAGGGGACTGTGACATACTTGAACATATTAGCATCGAGAGGGAGGAGGTGCTGGCGGTTTTAGCAGGCCAAAAAGTGGATAAATCCCCAGGCCCGGACGAGATGTATCCCAGGCTGCTGTGGGAGGCAAAGGAGGAGATTGCAGGGGCTCTGACACAAATTTTCAGAACCTCTCTGCCCACAGGGGATGTACCAGAGGACTGGAGAACAGCTAACGTAATACCATTATACAAGAAGGGTAGCAGGGATAAACCAGGGAATTACAGGCCAGTGAGCCTAACATCTGTGGTAGGGAAATTATTGGAAAAAATTCTGAGGGACAAAATTAGTCTCCACTTGGAGAGGCAAGGTTAATCGGGGATAGTCAGCATGGCTTTGTCAAGGGTAAATCATGTCTGACAAATCTGATTGAATTTTTCGAGGGGGTGACTAGGGGGGTGGATGAGGGAAATGCTGTGGATGTGGTTTACATGGACTTCAGTAAAGCTTCTGACAAAGTCCCGCATAGGAGACTGGTCAAGAAGTTAAGAGCCCATGGGATCCAGGGTGCCTTGGCGCATTGGATCCTAAACTGGCTGAGTGGCAGGAGGCAGAGGGTGATGGTCAAAGGTTGCTTTTGTGACTGGAAGCCTGTGTCCAGTGGGGTACCTCAGGGATCGGTGCTGGGTCCCTTGTTGTTTGTGATCTACATAAATGATTTGGATGAGAATGTAAAAGGTATGATCAGTAAGTTCGCGGATGACACGAAAATTGGTGGGGTGGTAAATTGCGAGGAGGAAAGCCTCAGGCTACAGGACGATACAAACGGGTTGGTCAGATGGGCGGAAAAGTGGCAAATGGAATTTAACCCTGAAAAGTGCGAGGTGATGCATTTTGGACGGACAAATAAGGCAAGGGAATACACAATGAGTGGTAGGACCCTAGGAAGTACAGAGGGACCTTGGTGTACATGTACATAGATCCCTGAAGGCAGCGGAACAGGTAGATAAGGTGGTTAAAAAGGCATATGGGATACTTATATTCTATGCCTCGGCTAATGAAGGCAAGAGCAGGGAGGTTATGATGGAGCTGTACAAAACGCTGGTGAGGCCACAGCTGGAGTACTGTGTGCAGTTCTGGTCGCCTCACTATAGGAAGGATGTGATTGCTTTGGAGAGGGTGCAGAGAAGATTCACCAGGATGTTACCTGGGATGGAGCGCCTCAGCTATGAAGAAAGACTAAACAGGCTGGGGTTGTTTTCCTTGGAGCAAAGAAGACTGAGGGGGGACCTGATTGAGGTGTACAAAATGATGAGGGGCATAGATAGGGTAGATAAAGAGGAACTTTTCCCCTTAGTAGGGGGGTCAATAGCAAGGGCGCATAGATTCAGGGTAAGGGGCAGGAGATTTAGAGGGGATTTGAGGAGGAACTTTTTCACCCAGAAGGTGGTTGGAATCTGGAACTCACTGCCTGAAAGGGTGGTAGAGGCAGGAACCCTCACAACATTCAAGAAGCATTTGGATGAGCACTTGAAATGCCATTGCATACAAGGCTATGGACCAAATGTTGGAAAATGGGATTAGACTGGACAGGGATTGATGGACGGCGCAGACGCGATGGGCCGAAGGGCCTCTTTCTGTGCTGTATAACTCTATGACTCTATGACACATACGGAACTGAAAAGCTCCATGTGAATCAACAAACCCTGTTGCTTAGCAACAGCTTCAAAACAGTCGGCTGCAGCTGCAAGCGTCTCTAGCTGAAGCTGTTGCTATAGCTACAGACCTTGCAGTGCCTGACTGGGGGGAAAAAAAGCAACGAGAACTAAAAAAACTTTTCAAAAACGGCTCCTGATTTTTGCCATTAGATCGAGTATTCCAGACAGATAACCTCTGGATAAACCAAAGTTTCCTGTATCGGCAAAGGCTTGCTCAGTCTCTGAAATCTGTTTTTTCTGTGACACAGAATCAATAAACAGTTCCTCTGCATTTGGCTCTCTATCTGGCATTTGGCTGTCACTCACTGTACTGCTATTCCAAATACAGTCCTGCAAACTTTAGCAAAGTGGTTCCGTTTACCACATTGCCTTCCTTTGGCAGGGCAATGCTCCTTTTCCCCATCCACCTTGTTTCCACAATACCCACAGTTTTTGAAGCGTTTTATGTCTATGTCGCCCATTTTTAGAACTCTCTCTGTTCTTTCTGTTCTGAAACACGCTCTCTGGGCGGTGTTCTTTGGTGTGTGTCTATTAACTGCGTGCACTCTGTTCATTCGAGCTGCTCGTGGCGCCGGTTATGGTTTTCAACTGTGCTTGGGCTATCTCGTGCGATCTAGCTATGTCCATAGCTTTGTCCAGCGTTAGCCCAGACCCAACATTCAAAAGTTTCTCTCACTTTAGCTGAATGTATTCCAAACACGACGCGGTCACTGACCATCTCATCTTTATCTGCATATTCACAGTCTTTTTCCAGCAGTTTTAACTCAGTCACGAACTGTTCAAACGACTCACTAGCTCCTTGTACTTTCTCCTGAAACTTGTACCTAGCGAATATAATATTTGTCTTGGGCATCACATATGCTTCAAAACGGTCAAAATAACTTTTCAGTACCTTTGCTTCATCCGCGGTGAGAGACCATGTGTTAAAAATGTCTCTCCCTTTTTCTCCGATCCACAGGAGTAGGTAGCTGCATCCTTCTTCCTCCCCTTTGCTTTTCAACGGACCCGAGAATATCAACTGCACATGTTGCTTGAACTTGCGCCATTCTCTATGTAGGTTCAAAGATTCCCAATTCATTTGAGGTAAGGGAGCTCCAACGATGTCCATTTTCAATCCCTGTTCTGACACCATGTCTTGTTTTGCACACTTGGTACAAAAAATAATAGCTTGCAGGACAACGGAGTATTACAGTTTAAACTCTTTTATGAAGCATTAGGTCTGTGGTCTTACTCATACAGCACAGTGGGGAAAAAGATAGCATTAGGACCCCTAGCCTGGGTCTTCAAAACAATAGTAGTCCTTACAGATGCCTGCAGACCAATGACAACTCAGCATGTGATCACGTGAATATAATAGGTATTCCTTACAGATGCCTGCGGGCCAATGATAATTCAATATGCAAATGTTACACCATACACGTCAGTGTTAATGGGACGGGGGAGAAGAAAGCACAGGTAATCTTCGTACTTTGTTGAAAAAATTGCCTAGCAATATCTACATGGAAATATTCTGCAATCCTCCCCCACCATCAACAAAATTAACTTTCAACAGTTGCCCAATTTAGTATCTTCAGAATGCTATTACCTAGTAACTAGCTGTTGATTACTGCAGTGCAAAATTTACAATTATATAGATTATTAATCCTAAAATGTGGAAATCGCCATGTATCAACTGTGTCTTAGCAGTCAATACTCTCATTACTGGTAAAAAATAAAACTATGAAAATTGGAATAAACTGCCTCTATAAACTCCACAATATTCTGTGAACATAGACAAGTGTTTACAGGGGAGTAATCAAAATTCAAATGTTTGGTTCAGATTAATCACGAAAATCTTTGTGTATGCAAGATGAAAAACACGCCATTACTCCAAATTAAAATTTACCATTGCAATGCATTTTTTGGGAACTACCTCTTACCATTGCTGGCTTTGCCCTCACTCCTGCATATATTTACATTCATGGGCTCACTATGTCTTCTGGACCGCAACTGGATCTCTCACATTACCTCATTGCTAAAGCTTGTTTTCCTATTTTATGGCATTTATTTTACCTCCTCAACAGCTCATTCATTATAAAGTCTCAGTCCATCTAAGACTTGAATACTGCTCCCTTATGTGAGGAGATTTTCAAATACATCTCACATACTCCTGCAGGATACAAAAAAGTCGTGTCTGATAGGGTTTCACTTCTAGCTTCGACACCTCACTTTGTCTCTCTCTCTTTCCCCCCATTTCTATTTTATTAATACTACAGTGGTTACTGCTCCTTCTGAACTTTCATAGAAACAAGAATTGGCCATTCAGCCCTCGAGCCTGTTCCACCATTCAATTATATGACTGATCTGTACCTCAACGCCATTTTCCTGCCTTTGTTCCATGTACCTTGATATCCTTACCCAACAAAAATCTATCGATCTCAGTCTTGTTCTTAAACTGCAAATATATTATCCTACATGCTTGTCCTCCCTACATGCTCGTCCTCCCTACATGCTCATTGTGTTGAAATCAAAAAGTCGATTTTAATCTTACCCACCTAGCAGAAACAGAGCAAATGGGCAGTTAAAATCTATCAGGTTAGTTACCCACTCTCCTTTCCCTCCCCGCCTGCAGGATTCTGCAGGCGGCTGATGCGGCCGCCTAAAGCAGGTCGGCAGTTGTTCGGAAGGAGGAAGAGGCCAAGAAGTCAGAAATTTTCCTTTGTGGAGCCAAGAGGCAGTCTCCTATGCCCCAGACTACCCCCTTCTCTCCTGCAAGAACTCCCTGAAACCCCTACCCCGCAGCTTATATTGAAGCCGAGAGCCTGTAAGGCTTGCAAAATTCTACAGATTCCCCCAAACCAAGAAAAGAGACTTTGGACTGTTTGAAAGAATATTGGGTCAAAAGGGGGCTTAAAATCAAAACCCCAGGATTTGGCTATTTTAAAAGGCATGTCCAGGCCTGTGGAAGGCTGCAACAAAGGAGCTGGGTTGGGCACTGTAATACAAACAGTTTGAGTATTCGAGGTAATCAAACTGTCTGGGGAAAACTGTAAACGTCACTCAGCCCCTATCAAGACATTTACATGCTGACAATAGACCCACGGAAGAACAGCCGCACAGAACCCATCCAAGTCATGCATAAACCAAATTGTTTAGCCAACCAACAAAGAATCTCAAGGCCCCACAGGAAACTCAAAGACCAAGGACAAAACTGACAATTAAACAAGAGGTTAAACAATCGATGGGGCCATCCCAAAACCAATTGAACAATTTGAACAACAGAAAATGCTGGAAACACTCAGCAGGTCAGGCAACATCCGTGGAGAGAAATTTGAGTTGACGTTTCGGGTCGAACCCTTCTTCAAAACTGGAAAGAAAAGAAAATAGATCGAAGGCAGGGCTGCGATCGGACAAAAGAATTAAAAGAAGTAAAAGAGACAATAAAAGGTATTCGAAGCTAGACGAGATGGTAATAGGCTGAGATTAGGTGCTGGCAGGGCAAGAGATAGCTGCCAGGTGTGAGAGAGAAACAAAAGGAAAGGGGGGGGGAAAAGGAGTGGAAAAATTACCAAAAAAAATGTAATAGGGGCCGAGGTTATGATCTGAAATTGTTGAACTCGATATTGAGTCCGGAAGGCTGCAGAGTGCCTAATCGGAAGATGAGGTGCTGCTCCTCGAGTTTACGTTGAGCTTCCGTGGAACAATACAAGAGGCCAAGGACGGTGAGGTCAGAGTGGGAATGGAGCGGTCAATTAAAATGACAGGCGACCGGAATTTGAACAGATCAATGTTAACGAGCCCGCCCAAACTTTAACGATGAACCGAGACTGATTTGGCAGGCAGATAAGCAGGCCTTAATTAGTATAAACTAAAGACCTGTCTCCACAAGAAATCAGTTAGTTCGATGGGTTCGATCAGTACAGAAACAGTCAGAGAATTGAAACAGCAGGCAGTGAATTACAGTTCGGACAGACACAGACAGAGGCACAGCTCATTCGAAAGACATCAGCCTCGGGACAATCAATCGACGGAAGGAGAACGGAAAAGAATTGTGGCAACCAAGGGCCAAAGGAAACAAACAACCAACAATATTACCAACAACTAGGTAATATTGGGCCACCGCGACCAACAAGAAACCAACTCGGAAGAAACCGAAGATCTGCAAGTTTTTTAACCACTCTACAAACTATTCCTGCGTTTGGTGAGCATTATCCCTGATCCTTTAGAGTCCAACTTAGCTAGTAAGGTGGGATTGGGAGGGGTGAAGTATTCTGTCTATTGTTATTCTCGCTCGTATATTGCGAAGTGTTCCCCTTTTTTAGAGTGATAAGATTATTGTGTTGTGTATATTTTCTTGTCTCAAATAAAAATCCAAGTTCTTTTCACCAACTCAGCTATCTGTTGCAATTTCATCACAGCCCCCAAATAAGTCCAGGTCTAGAACCAGGGGAGTGGGAGCGAGTCGAGCCGCTCAGGGAGTCAGAGGCAAAGCTGACCACACACACCACCCCTTACAAGCCGTCTTCGGCAGTTGGCAGCCACTCTGTGCCTTATTCCCGGTGTGAAGTGGACCGATGGGGACGGGAGGTTAAAAATCACTGTAGGCTTCCTACTGCCACTGGCAGGCCGGCAGGAAATTAACTCACCGCTGTACGTTACTGGTGGGAACCCGCTCCAAGTTAAAATCCCCCCCACGACTTAGCACAGAGTCCTTTCCCACAATCTCAAAACTATGGCTCTCTTTATACCTCCCTCAGTGTTACAAAGAGAAAGATAGAGTAGGAGGTAAATCCTGAATTAATTAAAGTGAGATGAGTGAGATTATAATAAATAAAAGGAAAATATGAGAGGTGCTAGAAATTAAATTTCAGGGTCCGATTGAGAGTAGATGTGTGACAGAGGACTTGAAAGCGGCCAATGGGGAGACAGAGCTAACCCAGGAAATCACAGGCCAAGTTGGTTTAACATCTGTGGTAGACAAAATTTTGGACTCTTTAATTAAAGATGAAATGATTAAATATCTAGACTAATAATCTGGATATTGGACTAGAGGGAGTACTGTGTAAAATTCACAAATATCTCGAGTACCGAGGGAAACTGCAAGGGGATATCGATTAGATGGTGGAATAGGCAAGAACGTGGCAGAGGGAATTCAATGTCATGAAGTATGACATGGTACATTTTGCTAAAAAAAAGTATTAATTATATTTTAAATGAGGGAAGGCTGGGTGATGTGGATTTGGGGGTGTCAGTTTTACAGGTCATTAAATTCAACACTTCAAGTGAATAAGGCCATACAAAAAACAGCAACAATATCTTACATTTATATAGCACAATTAACGAAGAAAAACGTACCAAGACACTTCACAAAAGCATTACAAGACAAAAGCTGACATCGAGCCAAAAGTTTGGTTAAAGAGGTAGACTTTAAGTGGGGTCTGGGCCAAAGGAAGGGGGGGGGGGGGGCCAAGGGAAGAGGAGAACAATGTTTCCCTGTTGTGCCAGAAGGAGCATTCGGGTTCCTCCTGGGCTACAAGGGTTCCTCTAAAATATAAAAAGTCAAAGTTTATAAAAAGTGAGAGCAGAGAGCGTGAGCCAGAGGGGTTACAGTGTGAGAGGACAACAGATAAAAACGGGAGAACCAGCAGCAGAGTCAGAGAGAGTGATCAGTCACGATCATGAACTGAATGTGGAAAACTGAGAAAGAAATACAAAATTTGCAAGCTCTTTGTGTTCTCGCAGCTTATTTTCCCACCTAGCTTTGTATCGTCATCAAACTTGGATACATTACCCTCTGTCCCTTTATCTAAGTCATGAATGTAGATTGTAAATAGCTGAGCCCAAGCACTAATCCTTGCGGTGCCCCACTAGTTACAGCCTGCCAACCTGAAAATGACCCATTTATCCCTATTCTCTGTTTTCTGTCCATTAACCAATCCTCAATCCAAGCTAACATATTACCCCCAACCCATGAGCCTTTATCTTGCGTAATAGTCTTTTTATGTGGCACCTTATCGAATGCCTTTTGGAAAAAAATATATACTGTGTCCACTGGTTCCCCTTTATCTACCCTGCTAGTTACATCCTCAAAAAACTGTAATGAATTTGTACTATGGGAGTGGCCCCAAGCATTTAAACAGCAGCACGGCAGAGCAGCAGCAGAGAGGGGAAAACAAACTCAGTAAATTTGCAAAAGTGACATCACAGTCGACGGAGTGGAGGAGCCCATGAAAGCCAAGTGACCTCACGGCGAGCACAGAGGTGCTCTGAGGGTGAGTAAAAAGTATTTAACAAAAGCAATCTACCTAACTTTAATTCAGGCTATCAATAAATAAATAAGTAAAAAAGACTAGGGATGACAGGGCAGGCTATGTGTTGGGACTGCGGCATGCAATTTATCTAGATTTCCAAAAGGTCTTCGATAAGCTGCCACATAATAGATTAATGAATAAGATCAGAGCATGTAAAGTCAGGAGACAAATAGCAGAATACATAGCTAGCTGGCTTCAACACAGAAAGCAGAGTTGGGGTAAAGGGTAGCTATTCAGAGTGGCAGACGGTGGGAAGTGGGGTCCCACAAGAATCAGTGCTGAGACCACTGTTGTTCACAATTTATATTAATGATTTAGACTTTGGAATCAAAAACACAATTTCTAAATTTGCTGATGACACCAAATTTTGAAGGGGGGGATAGTCAATACTGAGGAGGACTGCAAAAACTTACAAGAAGACATTAGTAAACTTGCAGGATGGGCATATAATTGGCAAATGAATTTCAATATAGATGAGTGTGAGGTGTTACATTTTAGTAAGAAAAATAATGAGGTCATATAATACTTGGAACATAAGAATCTAAATGGGGTAGAGGAACAAAGGGATATCGGAGTATAAATGCACAAATCAATAAAAGTAATGACACAGGTTAATAAGGCGATAAACAAAGCAAAACAAGCACTAGGGTTTATTTCTAGAGGGATAGAATTGAAAAGTAGAGAAGTAGAGAAGTTATGCTAAACTTGTACTGAACCTTGGTTAGACCACACATGGAGTACTGTGTACAATTCTGGTTGCCATATTATAAAAAGGATATAGAGGCATTGGTGAGGGTGCAAAAAAGATTCACAAGGATGGTACAAGAAATGCGAGTGTATACCTATCAGGAAAGGATAAGCAGGCTGGGTCTCTTTTCTCTTGAAAAGAGAAGGGTGAGGGGCGAACTAATAGAGGTCTTTAAAATTATGATAGGTTTTGATAGAGTAGACACAGAGAATAACAAGATTCTTTCCATTATCTTAAGTTTCTTTCATATTAAACAAACACAGTCATTTTACCATGGTAGAGCCAGTTATTGTTACAGGAAAAACAAATTATTTGTAATTTATCAGCAATAATCTAGCCCTTTGAGCACTGCAAGAAGTTATGACTTTACAAAAATGTATTGCACACATACAAAGCTTTGTGTTCAAATAATAGCAAAAATTATCTTCAGAATGTACTCATAACAGTAAAGTGAAGTTACTCCCTATTTGGTATTTATATCAGACCATTCAGTACATATTAAAAAAATCACCTATGGTGTAGTGTATGTAACCGTTCCACCTTTAAGAGAACTATTTTAAGGGATGCACTACTTTATCTTGGCTGCTGTATACTGTAATACCGGTGGTGACCACACCGGTATATAAGTGCTGTGTAATGATTTATTGGGCAGTTCCGCCCTGACCTTCAACTAGTAAAGACCTGTTAAAATTTACTCTTGTGGTCTGTGTAATAATTCTCATTATAACACACAGACTTAACAGTGGCGACGAGTACGATCTTACCCTGCGGCAGAGATACATCCAAGGCAGTTTAACGGGCGTCGAGAGGAGGCATCCGCCCTCATCATTCTGCTGAGAAAAGACTCGGGTCTGCAGAGCAAAGGAAGAATTCTGACACGAAGCCTTCCATCAGCAACAGGCAGTGATCATCCCTTCTATCACGGTGGTGGGTAAGCCGATCAGCGACGAGCAGCAAGTCGGCCACGTTGACTGTGAGTAGGGGAGAAAATAACAAAAAAAACGGAGGATATAAGGGCGGAGAACTCGACCACGGCCGGGGAAAAGAGCCGGACAGAAGTCGGGGCCAGAGGCGCTGAGACTGGGGCAGCGTAAGGCACGGAAGCCGCGGTGAATGCAAACGCAGCCGGTGCGAAAGACCGGGCTGCAAGCGGGCTGGGAGACGCAACAGCGTCGAGAGAGAGCTCGACCGCGACCGGTGAAAAAGGCCGGGCAGCTACCGAGGCCGCGAGGCGCAGCGACCGGGTCAGCGTAAGGCGCGGGAGAAATTTTTTTTTTTTAAAAACCACGGAGAACTCAGCCGCAGCCGGGGGGAAAGGACCGGACTGCAAGAGGGGCTGGGAGGCACGATTTGAAAACCGCTGGGGGAGGGCGAACGCAGCAATACGGCAATCGCCATTACAGCCAGCGGGGGAGAAAGGCAAACGCGGGAAGCCGCCATTTTCGGAGGCAGGGGAAGAAGACAAGCGCGGGAAACCGCCATTTTGTAAAAAAAAAAGAAAAAAATAATTCTTTTGTTTCTCAAGAAGATCGCGAGGATGCCTAAGCGTGGTAACATCAACGATTTTGATCCCGATGTTGAAGATTGGGCCACGTATGTAGAACGCATAGAGGTATATTGTAGGCAAATAAAATATCAGATGAAGATAAAGCACTAACCTTACTAAACTCAATGGGTGCGAAGACATACGGGCTATTGAAGCATCTTCTATCACCAGCTAAACCGGCGGATCAGACTTTCGCTAAAATTGTTGCTGTCCTGAAGAATCATTTGAACCCCACACCGCTGATGTTAGCGGAACGATTTAAATTTTATGCGAGAACGCAACTGAAAGAGGAAAGCAACGCGGAGTATTTAATTGAACTGCGTAAGCTAGCGAAATACTGCCAGTTTGGGGAAAGCCTGACAGAGGCACTGAGAGACAAATTCGTGTGTGGGTTGTCGAAAGAAGGAACACAAAAGCGGCTACTTGAAGAGAATGATCTTACACTTGATAAGGCTGTCACTATTGCAGCATCGCACGAAGCCGCAGCGAGAGGCACTGCGGAAATGCAGCTGAAGGCAGCGGTACTCCGCATAGATCAAATGGCTTTGGGTACAACGAAATGTTATCGTTATGGAAAGACAACACACGATCAGAACCAATGCTGGTTTAAAAACCAGGAATGTAGAAAATGTGGCAAGCTTGGTCACATAGCTAAAGTATGCCGGTCAGGAAAGAAGACCAGCAACAAAAAGTCACCACAGGAAAAGTGCAGAAAGGTACATAAGGTGGCTGAGAAGAGTTCGGATGAACAGAATTCGGATTCAGACTCCCAACAGCAAGGAACTGGGTAGTCTGAGAATTCACAACGTGAGTAAGGAAGCTGACCGACAAACTATCTGGGTCACACTGCAGATAGCAGGAGTCCAAGTGAAGATGGAATTGGACACCAGATCGGCGTTGACGGTCATGAATAAGCAAGATTACAAAAAGTTATTCAAACATATTCCCCTACGGGATACGAAGATAGTATTGCAGACATACACGGGGCAAAAAGTATACCCCATCGGAAAGATAAAAGTCAAGGTGATACACAAGGGCAAAGAACACCAAGGAATGGACTTATATGTACTACCTGAGGGGGGTCCACCACTTCTGGGACAGGAGTGGATCAGAAAAATAAATATGGACTGGCACTCCCTAAACGCAATAACGGTAGATTCCGGAAAAAAAGATGTCAAACCTGAACGATTGTCCAGAATATTGGATGAGGCTAAAGAGGTGTTCCAACAGGGACTGGGAACACAGAGGAATTAAGGCAAAAATCAAGATTGCAGAACATGCAAACCCAAAATTTTTCAAAGCCAGACCGGTACCGTATGCGATACGACCTGCTGTGGAAGCTGAGCTGGAAGGGCTGGAACGTTCAGGAGTACTGTCTAAGGTGGACTGGAGTGAGTGGGCCACGCCCATTGTTCCTGTCATGAAGCGTTCATCGAGTAACAAGCCAGGGGAACCGGGGAAGGTCCGCATCTGTGGAGACTTCAAGATCACAGTTAATCCGGTGCTTCACACGGTGCAATATCCGCTTCCGCGGATTGAGGATATCTTTGCTTCATTGTCTGGTGGGAAACGCTTCACCAAGATAGACCTGGCGCAAGCGTACTTACAGATGGAAGTTGAGGAAGAGTCGCGCCAGTATCTCACAATCAGCACGCACAGAGGCTTGTATTGATATAATAGACTGGTTTTTGGAGTGGCTTCGGCTCCGGCAATTTGGCAGAGGGCCATGGAGCAGGTATTACAGGGAATTCCAAGCACTCAATGTTACTTGGACGATATCCTGATTACAGGAGATGACGATGAGGAACACCTTGCAAATTTGAAACTGGTGCTCACCAGGTTGAAGGAATATGGCCTTCGAGTTAATCGCCAGAAATGTGAGTTCTTTCAGAAACGGATCTCGTACTGTGCTCATGTCATTGACCAGGAGGGGCTGCACAAGTCACCTGACAAGATCGAAGCTGTTGTGAAGGCTCCCGCTCCGGAAAATGTATCCCAGTTGAGATCGTTCCTAGGGTTGATTAACTATTACCATAAGTTTCTGCCAAATCTATCCACGGTGCTGCACCCGCTGAATGCTCTTTTGCAGAAAGAAGTACCATGGAAGTGGAGCGAGGACTGTAAGAACGCCTTTCGCAAAAGCAAGACATTGATCACCTCAGAGGAAGTGTTGGCTCACTTCAACCCAACGCTACCTATTCGTTTAGCTTGTGATGCTTCTCCTTATGGTATTGGAGCAGTACTCTCACACAAGTTGCCAAATGGCTCGGAAAGGCCAGTCGCATTTGCATCCAGATCATTGACCTCCGCTGAGCGCAACTATGCTCAGATAGATAGGGAGGCTCTCAGCCTGGTGTGGGGAGTAAAGAAGTTTAATCATTACCTGCAGGGCCAGAAGTTTACACTGCTGACAGACCACCAGCCGTTGGTATCCATATTCAACCCTAAAAAGGGCGTTTCCATTATGACAGTGCAAAGACTACAGAGGTGGTCCCTTTTCCTAGGGGCACACCAATATGACATAGAATACAAAGGATCAAAACAGCATGGGAATGCTGACGGTTTATCACGCCTACCGTTGCCAACGGTATTAGAGGCGCCTACAGTGGACCCAGTGGAGATGTTCCACTCAACCAGTGGAATGTCTACCAGTAACAAATTCTACGATCGAAAAGGAAACAAGAAATGACCCGACTCTCTCACGAGTCTACGATTTAACGGTGAAGGGATGGCCAGCACATGGCGAACCACTGTTGCCAGCATTTTTGCAAAGAAGAGAACAGCTGTCAGTGTGCCGAGGAACTTTGATGTGTGGATCCAGAGTGGTGATTCCACCCAAACTCCAGCATAAAGTGCTAAAGGAGCTTCACGAGGGGCATCTGGGTGGAGTGAAAATGAAGAACCTAGCCAGAGCGTTCGTGTGGTGGCCAGGTATCGATGGTGACATCGAAGAAATGACCAAGAGCTGTCTAGGATGCCAGAAGGTCCAAAACGCCCCACCACAAGCTCCTCTGCATCCATGGGAGTGGCCCTCATCTCCATGGCAAAGGGTACATATCGACTTTGCTGGTCCATTTATGGACTCAATGTTCTTAATCGCGGTGGATGCACACTCCAAGTGGCTGGAGGTAATAAAGATGTCCTCCACCACCACGGAAAAAACCATCACAGTATTAAGGACCATATTTGCCAGGAATGGGCTGCCGGAACAGATCTGTTCTGATAATGGACCGCAATTTGTGTCCGAAGAATTCAGGAAGTTCTTAAAAAACAATGGGGTTAAGCACTACACGTCCGCCCCATACCATCCCGCCACCAATGGATTAGCTGAAAGGTTTGTCCAGACCTTCAAGAAGGCCATAAAGGCCATGGGTAATGAAGACATAAATCTACAACATAAGGTAGATAACTTCTTGTTGGCGTACAGGAATGCAACACATGCGGTCACAAACCAAACTCCCGCCATGATGTTTTTCAATAGAAGACTAAGATGCCGGCTGGATTTGATCAAGCCAAACATCGGAAGGGACGTAGAGAACCGGCAATTTCAAGGCATGAATGAAAGGCCAACTAGAACCTTCCAGATTGGTCAACAAGTTTTGGCCCGGGATTACCGTACCGAGAAATGGCAGCCTGGAACTATTTGCACACGACTAGGACCGCTGATGTATACCGTGAACATTGGTGAAAGCATAATAAGGCGCCATGCTGACCAGATCATAGCGTCATCCGAAAAGGGACAACCTACACCACAACTCTATATGCCTAATGATGAAGCAGAGATACCCATAGTATCTACCTCCGATCCGGTGATACTGGAACCAGATGAACCCGACACTGACATTCAAGCTGAATCGACCTTGCCAAAAGAACCTACTACACCACCGAAAACTACTACACCACCGAGGCGTTATCTGGACCGAGTCAGGAAGCCTCCAGAGAGACTGAATCTGTGAACTGTTTTTACATGAAGTTGTGTATATATGTTATGATGTTATGTTTAATGGGAATATATACTGTTAACCTAAAAAGGGAGGATTGTAGTGTATGTAACCGTTCCACCTTTAAGAGAACTATTTTAAGGGTTGCACTACTTTATCTTGGCTGCTGTATACTGTAATACCGGTGGTGACCACACCGGTATATAAGTGCTGTGTAATGATTTATTGGGCAGTTCCGCCCTGACCTTCAACTAGTAAAGACCTGTTAAAATTTACTCTTGTGGTCTGTGTAATAATTCTCATTATAACACACAGACTTAACATATGGCATTAATTTAGTCCATCACTTTTATACATACAAATCTTACATCACACTTGCATCTAATTAGCCTTGATCAGAAAATTTAGCCTGCTAACAGGGGCAGTGTGGTAAATTTTATACTTTCCTTGCTATGGGAAGTGATCGTGAAATGAATGCAGAATTAAGAACATCTGTGTCTGCAATTCCCAAAATGCTACAGCCTGTGCACTGTGGAGAAATCCCAGCCTGCATCGGTATGATTGTTCTCTCTGCAGGTTAGAACAGTAATTACACACTTGTACTTTTCAGATGATTTCAAAACAAGCTGGAGGATGAACTTTACAATTTCTTTCAGCTGAGGTTTGCAAGGAAAATTATTTCCAACTGCTTATTGTTACTTTAGAATGTGTGAGACAGAGACGCAAAGCACACAGGGTGATAAATAAAGCAACTAACTTTTTGGTTTTTTACTGAGAATTTGCTAATTTTTCATAAAGATTTATTTATCCAGCTGCAGTAGCTAAGAAACACAGTTTAATTTAATTAAAAGCTGGAACATAAACATTAGAACAGTTTTTGAGGTCAGATTTTACAGGAAAATTACGTGCTTATTTTCTACTTTCAAAACAGAGGCTGGTAGAAAGAAAGATAGGAATGAATACAGCAACTGCAGATTTTTGTTTATACTGAGAATTCAAAACGTATTGTTCACAGAACAGACTGTTTATACAATTATGCATTATTTATTTGTCCATCTGCAGCAAGTAAGGAAAATATTAATTATTTTTTCTATAAATCAAACACGTGCTTCCCTATCTTTGAGCAATACGGTGCTTCTTTCCAAATATTCCCACTCCCTGTGTACCCACCTCTTTTGGAACAGTGTAATTCAAGCTCAGGTCTCCCTGCTTCCTCCTGGCTCCCACATCTCCCACCGCCTCCCCGCCACAGTTCCCAGCCCCTCTACTTTCTCTCTCACTTCTTTGAGGAGGTAACAAGGAGGGTAGTGCTTTTGATGTAGTGTATATGGACTTTAGCAAGGCTTTTGATAAGGTTCCACATGGCAGACTGGTCACAAAGTTAAAAGCCCATGGGATCCAGGGCAAAGTGTCAAGTTGGATTCAAAACTGGCTCGGAGACAGGAAGCAGAGGGTAATGGTTGATGGGTGTTTTTGTGACTGGAAGACTGTTTCCAGTGGGGTTCTGCAGGGCTCAGTACTAGGTCCCTTACTTTTTGTGGTATATATCAACAATCTTGACTTGAATATAGGGATTAAGAAGTTTACAGATGATACTAAAATCGGCTGTGTGGTTGATACTGAAGAAGGAAGCTGTAGACTGCAGGAAGATATCAATACATTGGTCAGGTGGGCAGAACAGTGGCAAATGGCATTCAACCCAGAGAAGGTGAGGTAATGCATTTGGGGAGGACTAACAAGGAAAGGGAATACACATTAAATGGTAGGACACTGAGTAGTGTAGAGGAACAAAGGGACCTTGAAGTGCATGTCCACAGATTCCTGAAGGTAGCAGGCCAAGTAGATAAGGTGGTTAAGGCGGCATGTGGGATGCTTGCCTTTGTTAGCCGTGGCATAGAATATAAGAGCAGGGGGGCTATGCTTCAACTGTATAAAACACTAGTTAGGCCTCAGCTAGAGTACTGCGTGCAGTTCTGGTCACCACATTACAGGAAAGATGTGATTGCACTAGAGAGGGTACAGAGGAGATTTACAAGGATGTTGCTGGGAGTAGAGAATCTTAGCTATGAGGAAAGACTGGATAGGCTGGGTCTGTTTTCCTTGGAACAGAGGAGGCTGAGGGGAGACCTTATTGAGGTGTATAAAATTATGAAGGGCATGGATAAAGTGGATAGAAAAGACCTATTTCCCTTAGCAGAGGGGTCAAAAACCAGGGAGCACAGATTTAAAGTAATTGGTGGAAGGTTTAGAGGGAATTTGAGGGGAAATTTCTTCACCCAGAGGGTTGTGAGGGTCTGGAACTCACTGCCTGAAAGGGTGGTAGAGGCAGGAATCCTAAACACATTTTTAAAAGTACTTGGACGTGCACTTGGGATGCTCTAACCTGCAGGGCTACGGACCAAAAGCTGGGAAGTGAGATTGGCTGGATAGCTCGTTGTTGATCGACACGGACGCGATGGGCCGATATGGCCTCCTTCCATGTTGTAACTTTCTATGATTCTATGACTTCCCTGCCTGATCTGATTTCCAGCTCCAACCTAGTATTCTTGTCTATCCTGCCTTTAAAAAGTGAGGTTTTTATTGAGGAACATAATAATAATCAAGGACTTTTAGTTATAGCTTTCATAGAAACATGGGCAGAGTCACAGAATTAGATCCCCAAAACAGCAGTAAAACTCCCATATACTAAAAGCACAATTTCACTTATAGAAACACAGAAGATAGGAGCAGGAGTAGGCCATTCGGCCCCTAGAGCCTGCTCCGCCATTTAATGAGATCGTGGCTAATCATCCATATTCAGTACCCTGTCCCTGCTTTCTCCCCATATCCCTTGATCCCTTTAGCCTTAAGAAAAATATCTAACTCCTTCTTGAATATATTTAATGAATTGGCCTCAACTGCCTTCTGTGGTAGAGAATGCCACAGGTTCACCACTCTCTGAGTGAACAAATTCCTCCTCATCTCAGTCCTAAATGGCTTACCCCTTATCCTTAGACTGTGACCCCTGGTTCTGGACTCTCCCGCCATCAGGAACATCCTTCCTGCATCTAGTCTTGTCTAGTCCTGTTAGAATTTTATACATTTCAATGAGATCCCCTCTTATTCTTCTAAACTCTAGCGAATACAAGCCCAACCGACCCAATCTCTCTTCATACGTCATTCCTGCCATCCCAGGTATCAGTCTGGTGAATCTTCGCTGCACTCCCTCCACGGCAAGAACATCCTTCCTCAGATAAGGCGACCAAAACTGCACACAATACTCAAGGTGTGGTCTCACCAAGGCCCTGTACAACTGCAGCAAGACATCCTTGTTCCTGTACTTGAATCCTCTCGCTATGAAGGCCAACATACCATTTGCCTTCTCAACCGCCTGCTGCACCTGCATTCTTACCTTCAGCGACTGGTGCACAAGGACACCCAGGTCTCGTTGCACTTCCCCTTTTCCCAATCTATTGCCGTTCAGATAATAATCTGCCTTCCTGTTTTTGCCACCAAAGTGGATAACCTCGCATTTATCCACATTATACTGCATCTGCCATGCATCTGCCCAATCACCCAACCTGTCCACATCATCCTGGAGTTTCTCGGCATCCTCCTCACAGCACACACGCCCACCCAGCTTTGTGTCGTCTGCCAACTTGGAGATATTACATCTAGTTCCCTCGTCTAGAATATATTTATTGTGAATAGCTGGGGTCCTAGCACCGATCCCTGCGGTATCCCACTAGTCACTGCCTGCCACTTGGAAAAAGACCCGTTTATTCCAACTCTTTGCTTCCTGTCTGCCAACCAGTTCTCTATCCAAGTCAGTACCTTACCACTGAAGGGGTTAAAATGAACCCTCTCAGAATTCAGACAGCCAAGGTAACCACTAATTAAGTGGTGCCAGCAGAATTAAAATCAGAACAAAGGAGTGGGGTCATGTGAAGATGAAGAAGAGCTAAAAGGAACCAGGTGGCGATAAGAAGTCTCATACTAACAACTTTCTTATGTGAAAAAACAAAGATAAGACAGTACAGACTGAAAAGTGCTACTTTCTTATGTGAAAAAGCAGAACTAAACAAAGGACAGTGTGTAGGGAAGCTTTGCAAAACAAAGATAAGACGCAGCTGTGGGTCAAGACAGAATGTGTGTGTTCTGAATAAGCGATAAAGAAATGTGCTGCTTTAGCTAAAAATTGTAGACACAGCAGAATATAGGGGTCATGGGAATTTGACCTGTGACCAAAGGCATAGTAAGATGTAACTAACCTTTACTAATACTGAAAAGAATAAATAAGCCATATGTGATCAGGTGATTATTGTAATACAATGTGATTGGATGAAAATAGAATAAAAAGCTGTACCAACCAAGAGAGAACGAGAAGGGTGTCACTAGACCGCGGGGGTCTATGACCTTCTCCCAGAACGTTCTGTTAATAAACTGTGTACTTTCACTTTTACTTTGAGACAGACTCGGGTGAATTTATTTTTCCATGTGCTTTAACTTTGCACGCTAACCTCTTATGCGGGACCTTATCGAAAGCCTTCTGAAAGTCCAAATACACCACATCCACTGGTTCTCCCTTATCTATTCTACCAGTCACATCCTCAAAAAATTCCAGTAGAATAGTCAAGCATGATTTACCTTTTGTAAATCCATGTTGACTTTGTCCGATCGTGTCGCTGTTTTCAACGTGCTCTGCTATTACATCTTTTATAATGGACTCTAGCATTTTCCCCACTACCGATATTTTGGAAGATGACCAGCAATGCATCTTATTCAATCACCATAAATCTGCAGCCCTCATTTTAACACTTACAAGTTTTAGAAAGGCATACTGTTTTATTCCTAACTTTGAACCAAAAACAAATTGCATTTATAAAAAATTACAAACAGCTGACCATCTGCAAACTTCCCTTATCAAGCAATTAAACTCTGATTGATTTCAAGACCGACTTAAACTCATCCCCACAGAAAGCATCTGAATAGGCTCAGAAAACAGGCTAAATATCACAACCAGGGTCCGGACCCCAGGCTGTCTGTGAGATACCACAGATAAACTAGTTTAATCTAAAAGAATTACCAGCAAAATTAGATTCTGTAGCTACAGGTTGTTGGCTATACACATGACGTGCTGACTTATTTTAGTTTTGGAACAAATTGCTCTTCTGCATTGAACCTTACACAATTGGTTAGATGGGCAGAACAGCGGCAAATGGAATTGAACCCTGAAAAGTGTGAGGTGATGCATTTTGGGAGGACTAACAAGGCAAGGGAATACACAATGAATGGTAGGACCCCAGGAAGGACAGAGGATCAGAGGGACCTTGCATGTACATAGATCCCTGAAGGCAGCAGGACAGGTAGATACGGTGGTTAAAAAGGCATATGGGATACTTGCCTTCATTAGCCGAGGCACGGAATATAAGTGCAGGGAGGTTATGATGGAGCTGTACAAAACGCTAGTTAGGCCACAGCTGGAATACTGTGTGCAGTTCTGGTCGCCACACTATAGGAGGGATGTGATTGCATTAGAGAGGGTGCAGAGGAGAATCACCAGGATGTTACCTGGGCTGGAGCGCTTCAGCTATGAAGAGAGGCTGGACAGGCTGGGGTTGTTTTCCTTAGAGCAGAGAAGGCTGAGGGGGGACTTGATTGAGGTGTACAAAATTATGAGGGGCATAGATCAGGTAGATAGAAAGGAACTTTTCCCCTTAGTAGAGGGGTCAATTACCAGGGGGCATAGTTTCAAGATGAGGGGCAGGAGGTTTAGAGGGGAGTTGAGGAAAAACTTTTTCACCCAGAGCGTGGTTGGAATGTGGAACTCACTGCCTGAAAGGGTGGTAGAGGCAAGAACCCTCACAACATTCAAGAAGCATTTAAATGAGCACTTGAAACGCCATAGCATACAAGGCTACAGACCAAGTGCTGGAAAATGGGATTAGAATAGACAGGGCTTGATGGCCGGCACGGACACGATGGGCCTCTTTCTCTGTGCTATATAACGCTATGACTCTATGAAATGTATTTCCAACGCACAGTCACAGCAAAAGATTATACTTTTAAAAAAATGATTTGGTGTGACAGTTGCCATCCTGATGTGACATATTGGCCCAGAAATTCGGGTCCCCACGCGTGAGTACGCACTGGGTACTCACGCATAGACCCAACGAAAGTGCCGGTTACGTGCACGCACTGCGCATGCGCGGGAAACCAGAACTTCCGTTCCCCTGAAAGAAGGGGTTGGCAGGTGGAACGCGTGCGCCGGAGAGGCAGCGCGTGCGCATCAAACTTACTTTTTTTTGCAGGGTTCTCCGGGCGGGTAAGTCTCCAGCAGTCACACTTTTAAAAAGCAGGCGCAAGGCCTGCTTTTAACAAGGTAAGTGGTGAATTAATTAAAATTAAAACATTTTTTCCACAGGTTTATTATTTTTAAATACTTTAAAGAAAGCTAAGTTTACTTTTAGCCCCATTAGAAAATGTAATTAATTTTTAAAAAATGTAAATTATTGTTTAAAATAGTTATTTCATGTAATTTAGAGTTATTTTAAAAATGTGATTAAAAAAAAAAATCATTTGAAGTTTTAGTTATGTTTTGGGGCTTATAGTATTTATTGGTTTGACAGCTCTTCCTGTCAAATTTATGAATGAAGCATTCCCTGCTACCATTGGCTCTCCATGGCCCACATGATCCCAGGGGACACTTCGAACTAACTGCGCCCCTGCTACCATTGGCTCTCCATGGCCCACTTTGAACTAACTGCGCCCCTGGGATATGCAAGCACTGCGCGCCGGCAGTTGAGAAGGCCCAGGATCGGAATCCCACGCGGGCCCACAGCACAACGGCCGGCGCGCTAGTTAAGTGCAGGTCCGGGGCTTGCACCCGCGGGTAGCATACGACCCGAATTTCTGGGCCAATACAAAAAAGGGACTATTTCTTAATCAGACCATGCAACTCCTCAGATACCACCTTAATTATTGTCTTCCTTTCAGAGAAACCACCGACCAGCACTACTGGTAAATTTTGAAGTTCATAGTGCAAAAGGTCAGTAGTCATTTCCCCCTGCAAAGAAATGTAGTTCACAGTTTTCCTTTTACTGGTCTAATTATTCATATTTACATTGTATTGTAGCGGTACCGCCGAGTGTCCCTTACTTACCGGATATAATTCCCTTTAACTAGGTAGCCGGTGCGGGGATTTCCTCCTTTGGGAGCGCGGGCGAGCGCGACGACGCGGGTAAACGCGAGCCGGCCCGGCCCGGCCTCCGGCCCCCGCGACGGCCGCCGGCCCGGCCCGGCCTCCGGCCCCCGCGACGGACGCCGGCCCGGCCCGGCCTCCGGCCCCCGCGACGGACGCCGGCCCGGCCCGGCCTCCGGCCCCCGCGACGGACGCCGGCCCGGCCCGGCCTCCGGCCCCCGCGACGGACGCCGGCCCGGCCCGGCCTCCGGCCCCCGCGACGGACGCCGGCCCGGCCCGGCCTCCGGCCCCCGCGACGGCCGCCGGCCCGGCCCGGCCTCCGGCCCCCGCGACGGCCGCCGGCCCGGCCCGGCCTCCGGCCCCCGCGACGGCCGCCGGCCCGGCCCGGCCTCCCGCTCCCGCGACGGCCCGGCTCGGCCTCCCGCTCCCGCGACAGGGGGGGGGGGGCGGGGGTCGGCCGTCGGGGGGGCGGGGGTCGGCCGTCGGGGGGGCGGGGGGTCGGCCGGGCGGGGGTCGGCCGTCGGGGGTCGGCCGTCGGGGGGGCGGGGGTCGGCCGTCGGGGGGCGGCCGTCGGCCGTCGGGGGTCGGCCGTCGGGGGTCGGCCGTCGGGGGTCAGCCGTCGGGGGGGCGGGGGTCGGCCGTCGGGGGGGCGGCCGTCGGGTGGCAGGGGTCGGCCGTCGGGGGGTGGCCGTCGGGGGCGGCGGCCGTCGGGGGCGGCGGGGGGCGGCCGTCGGGGGGCGGGGGGCGGCCGTCAGGGGGCGGGGGGCGGCCGTCGGGTGGCGGCCGTCGGGGGGCGGCCGGCGGGGGGCGGCCGTCGGGGGGCGGGGGCGGCCGTCGGGGGGCGGCCGTCGTCGGGGGGCGGGGGGCGGTCGTCGGGGGGCGGGAGGCGGTCGTCGGGGGGCGGTCGTCGGGGGGCGGGGGGCGATCGTCGGGGGGCGGGGGGCGGTCGTCGGGGGGCGGTCGTTGGGGGGCGGGGGGCGGTCGTCGGGGGCGGTCGTCGGGGGGCGCTTGTCGGGGGGCGGTTGTCGGGGGGCGGTTGTCGGGGGGGTGGGGGTCGGTTGTCGGGGGGCGGTTGTCGGGGGGCGGGGGTCGGTTGGCGGGGGTCGGTTGGCGGGGGTCGGTTGGCGGGGGGCGGGGGTCGGTTGGCGGGGGGCGGTTGGCGGGGGGCGGTTGGCGGGGGTCGTTTGGCGGGGGGCGGGGGTCGTTTGGCGGGGGGCGGGGGTCGTTTGGCGGGGGGCGGGGGTCGGTTGGCGGGGGTCGGTTGGCGGGGGTCGGTTGGCGGGGGTCGGTTGGCGGGGGTCGGTTGGCGGGGGGCGGAGGGCGGTTGGCGGTTGTGGAGGGGGGGTCGGTTGTTGGGGCGGGGTGGGGGGCTTGGTTGTTTGGGGGGGGTTGGTTGTTGGGGGGGGGGGGGGGGGGAGTTGGTTGTTGGGGGGGGGGTTGGTTGTTTGGGGGGGTTGGTTGTTTGGGGGGGGTTGCTTGCTGGGGGCGGGGGTTGGTTGTTGGGGGGGTTGGTTGTTGGGGTGGGGGGTTGGTTGTTGTGGGGGGGGTTGGTTGTTGGGGGGGGGGTTGGTTGTTGGGGGGGGGGGGTTGGTTGTTGGGGGGGGGGGGTTGGTTGTTTGGGGGGGGGGGGGGGGGAGAGGGAGTTTGTTGCAGGGGGAGCCTTTGCCGCATCGCTCCAGCTGGGACTGGGCTCGGGGAGGGCGGCGATGCTGCCACTGGCTGAGGAAGATGGAGGGTCTCGGGAGCGCCGACCGCAGGAAAACCCTGTTGCTGCTTGCTCTGCTCGCCTCACATCCCCTAAACCGGCCCTGCGGCCACCACACAACTATCATTAGTTTCCGGCCGTTTGTAAATCATTTATCTCACCCTGAAGACGCATGAAATGAACCGTCTTCCCGCAGCGCTCTCACAGGCTCCCGGCTCGACGACACACGGCGCAGTGCGCCTGCGCACCGCTGCTCCCCGCGAGGGCGCCTGCGCGGCCTCAGCCTGGCCGGTCCATTCAAATCGAAGCGCGAGACTGCGGAACAACGGCAGCTCACAGACCAGAGGCGAGGAGCAACGTGAGAACCAGGTGCAGGGCATTTGGATAATGAAAAGGCACAAAGAGAGATTCAGAGGCACAGAAGGAGGCCATTTGGCCCATCGAGTCTGTGCCAGCTCTCTGTAGAGCAATCCAGTCATGCCCATTTCCCCGCTCTATTCCCATAGCCCTGCAAGTTTATTTCCCTCAAGTGCCTATCCAGTCTCCCCTTGAAAACATTGAGTTCCAGGTCCTCACCACTCGCTGCGTAAAAAAGCTTTTCCTCACATCCCCCTTGTATCTCTTGCCCAAAACCTTAAATCTGTGTCCCCTGGTCCTTGTACCATCAGCTAGTGGGATCAGCCTTTCCCTGTCTAGCCTATCCAACCCCTTCATAATCTTGTATGACCCCTCACCCCTCAACCACCTTTGCTCTAATGAAAACAAATCCAACAAAATCCAACTTGTCCTTGTAGCTAAGATCCCCCATCCCCGGAACCATTCTGCTAAATCTCCTCTGCACCCTCTCAAGGGCCTTCACATCCTTCCTAAAGTGTAGTGACTAGAACTGGATGCAATACTCCAGTTGCATTAATACAGCACCTTTCACCACCACCGGACCTCCCAAAGCACTTTACATCCAATGAAGTACTTTTTTGGAAGCATAGTCACTGTTGCAATGTAGGAAACACGTCAGGCAATTTGCGCACAGCAAGCTCCCACAAACAGCAATGTGATAATGACCAAATAATCTGTTTTCGGTGATCTTGATTGAATGATAAATATTGGCCAGGACACCGGGGATAACTCCCCTGTGAAATAGTGCCAAGGGATCTTTTACGTCCACCTGAGAGGGCAGACGTGCTGGCACCTCTGGCAGTGCAACATTCCCTCAGTACTGCACTGGAGTGTCAGCCTAGATTTTTTGTGCTCAATTGTCATGAAGACGGATTTAGAATCCACAGCCTTCTGACCCATAGGTGAGGGTGCTACCCACTGAGCCATGGCTGGCAACTTGGGGAGAGATAAAGAAAACCAATAAAAGGAGAGAAACAAGCTGGGAAGAGAAAATAAAAGATGGGGTATGCAAAGGGAACAGATAGGGTAGATAGAAACTATTTCCGCTGGTTGGGGATTCTAGGACTAGGGGGCATTTTATAAAAATTAAAGCCAGACCTTTCAGGAGTGAAATCAGGTAACACTTCTACATACAAAGGGTGATGTAAGACGTGCGGAAATCGCCCCTCGCCCTGTCCAACAGTTTCCAAAGTTCAGACCCGTCTAACAGACAACACACAACTCAATAAAACTGTGAAAAACTTCTTTTACTTAAAAATCAGCAAGAGATTATAAGTAAGCATCCGACAGTTATGTGGTGTATGACAATTCCCGATTATACTTTAGCATACACAGAGCTATCCCTTTGCTTTAAGCTCAAGTGATAATAAGCAAACACCCGTGTCGGCAAAACTTTAAGTTTCTCTTTTTTTTCCTTCCTTTAAATCGTTGTCTCAGCAGCTTTTCCTGGCTCCCCAAATCCCTGCTTTTTTTCCTTCCTGTGCTGAGTTTTCAGATTGGTTAGCCTGCAACTTAGACCCTTTTCCCTCTTTATCTCCCACTCTCTCTCCTGCTCTTTATGCTTCACCTCCAGTTTCTTAATCTGCTTATTACATGCAGTGTTGTCCCCACAAGCACTCCTTTCCTCTAGAGCCTGTTTCTGGGTGACCCTAAACACAACCTTCAGGTCCTCAGTGGTCGTTTCTGCCTGATGTCTCTGTTTGACAAGGCATCACACAGATCCTGATTATTTATACACTGGCTCTCGAGGTATTGTTCTTTATTACACCACCTCTTCTCCTTTTCCAAATTTTCCTCGAGCCTTTTCCTACTTTCCCTTCAGAGGTCTTTTACCGCCACTTCTTTCTCCTCTGTTTCTTTCCTTAACTTGTTCTTTACCCTTTCTTTATTTTAAACCTGCCTCTGATACGCCATCAACCAAATGGATTTAATTAACCCCGGCCGATACGGTCCACTGTTCAGCCTCCAATACCGGATAATCACCGTCTATAATGACCCGTACCCACCCCTCTCTAAGGGGTAACTTCCCTATCACATACTTAGTGACCAACTCATCCATTGTCTTTGCCATTGTTTGCTCTGAACGGGTCCTGTTCGGGTGCCAAAATCTGTAAGACATGCAAAAAATCGCCCGTCATTCCATCCAACAGTTTCCAAAGTTCAGACCCGTCGAACAGACAACACGAATAATCTGTGAAAAACTTCTTTTACTTAAAAATCAGCAAGAGATTACAAGTAAGCATCCGACAGTTATGTAGTGAGTGATAATTCCCGATTATACTTTAGCATACACAGAGATATTCCTTTGCTTTAAGCTCAAGTGATAATAAGCAAACACCACTTACGTACTAACACCAGCGATAGGTCAAGTCGGCGATGACTAGACGTATGATTTCTGACAAATGACCAGGTTGCCCTGCTGCAGCCCCGAGTGTCTTTTAACAGCATCTTTTATACCGTAAAACCTGGCAACTCTCCCACTGCATACGTGTCCCTAACTATAACGGGTCATTAGTTGTTTTTCAGTTCAATAGTCCGTTAAGCTTCAAGGCCTTACATTCCATAGTCTGAAGATGTTTCTGTTGTTTGCAATGATTCCACAGCTCAATAGTCTCTTCCCACAGAACTTCCAAGGTCTGCTTTCCTTATCTGCTGAAAGATAGTTGGAAGCCTTCACAGCTTACAACCGTAGCATCTTTTATTTTTGCAGAAATTTCTCTCAGCAACTAGTCTCTTAGCCTCGCAAAGCATGATGGTACATAAAATGTGTTCAACTTTTACGTTTTGGTCAAGTTACAGCAAAAGTTATAGCAAATCGTGTGTTCTTACAGTGATAGAAGTTTGGAACTCTCTTCCGCAAATGGCAATTGATGCAAAATCAATTGTTACTTTTAAATCTGAAATTGATAGATTTTTGTTAACCAAATATATTGAGGGATATGAGGCAAAAGCGAGTGTATGTAGTTCGCTCGCAGATCAGCCATGATCTCATTGAATGGCGGAACAGGCTCGAGGGGCTCAATGGCCTACTCCTGTTCCTATGTTCATAAAAGAGAAACTGGTAACTGGAGGGGGGAAAAAGGAGGCAAGACTTTTTGTGCAGCCCAAATCAGGATGTGTTTGGTGCATGTTTTCTTTTAGAGTCATGTTTACTTTTCGGTGTTGAGCTAGTGTTGGAGTTTGGAGTGACTGTTGATACTGTGTGCATTAGGGGTTAGGATTTGGGGCTGGTGGTTAGGGTTAGAAACTATTTTTATTACTGACAATGCGTTGTTATTAATCGTGTTAGGGTCAGGGGCAATGTTCTCTCTAATTTTCTTTTTGGGGCCCATTTAAAATTCCGCACATGGCGGTTTTTCCCCGTTAAAAGCTGGTGAGCCAGCTGCACGGGACCCCCAGAGCTTAACAGGAACATTGGTCAGGGATCAGCATTAGGGTTAGGGGTTGGTGCTAGGGTCAGAAACCGCCAATGGCAACGTGTTCTCAATAGCAGAAACTGCTGGCACCAACCCACAAACTGCTAGTGACAATGCCATTGTCACTAGATGTGTCCTTTTAAAAATCTAAAACCGGACGTTTTAGTATCCAGTTTTCTATTATTGAAATTACTGATTGAAAACTGGGCAATTGGTTCCCCTCAGAAGTGAAGGAAAAGCGTGCTGTGTGAAGAAGAAAAGTGAGGAGAATGCTTTTGTCATCTTTCTTGTTCTTATGTCCCCCGGAAACATCACAAAGAAAGCGAAAAGAAATCAAATAGCATAGGGAGGAACAATACTAAAGATGAAAAAAATGCCAGGGCTAACCTAATCATCCAGTTTAACTAATTGGGTAATTGTCAATGATAGCTTTTCTGAATTTTAAAAAATATAGAGGAGCAAATTTGCAGGGAAATTACAGAGAGGTGCAAGAACTATAGAGTAGTGATAATGGGAGACATCAATTATCCTAATATAGACTGGGATAGTAATAGTGTAAAGGGCGGAGAGTGGGAAGAATTTCTGAAGTGTTTTCAGGAGAACTTTCTTGATCAGTATGTGTCAAGCCCAACAATGAAGGAGACATTGCCTGATTTGGTTCTGGGGAATGAGATGGGGCAAGTAGAGCAAGTGTCAGTAGGGGAACATTTAGGGAACAGTGATCATAGTATCATTAGGTTTAGATTAGCCATGGAAAAGGACAAGGAGCAATCTAGAGTACAAATAATTAATTGGAGGAATTGCCCGGGAAAATTGGAATCAAAAATTGGCGGGCAAAACTGTAATCAAGCAATGGGCTACCTTTAAAGAGGAGATGGTTCGGGTACAGTTGAGGTACATTCCCATGAGGGGGAAAGGTAGGGCAACCACAGTCAGAACTCCCTGGATGATGAAAGAGATAGAGAGTAAGATGAAGCAGAAAAAGGGGGCGTATGACAGATGTCAGGTTGAGCATGCTTGAGAAGCAGACTGAATATAGAAAGTTCAGAGGGGAAGTGAAAAAGGAAATAAGAGGGGCAAAGAGAGAGTCTGAGAATAGACTGGCAGCTAACATAAAAGGCAATCAAAAAGTCTTCTATAGGCATATAAATAGTAAACGGGTAGTAAGGGGAGGAATGGGCTGATTAGGGGCCAAAAAGGAGACCTGCGCATGGAGGCAGAGGGCATGAATGAGGTACTAAATGAGTACATTGCATCTGTCTTTTCCAAGAAAGAAGATGCTGCCAAAGTCAAAGTGAAAGAGGAGGTAGTTGAGATACTGGATGGGCTAAAAATTGATGAAGAGGAGGTAGTTGGCTCGACTTAAAGTATGTAAGTCACCAGGACTGGATGGGATGCATCCTAGGATGCTGAGGGAAGTAAAGGTGGAAATTGTGGAGGTACTGGCCATAATCTTCCAATCCTCCTTAGATACGGGGGTGGTGCCAGAGAACTGGAGAATTGCAAATGTTACACCCTTGTTCAAAAAAGGGTGTAAGGATAAACCCAGCAACTATAGGCCAGTCCGTTTAATCTCGATGGTGGGGAAGCTTTTAGAAACAATAATCTGGGACAAAATTAACAGTCACTTGGACAACTGTGGACGACATTCAGGCTTGGTCTGATAAGTGGCAGGTAACATTCACACCACACAAGTGCCAGGCAATGACTATCTCCAACAAGTGAGAGCCTAACCACTGCCCCTTGACATTCAACGGCATTACCATCGCTGAATCCCCCACCATCAACATCCTGGGGGTTACCATTGACCAGAAACTTAACTGGACCAGCCACATAAATACTGTGGCAACAAGAGCAGGTCAGACGTTGGGTATTCTGCGGCGAGTGTCTCACCTCCTGACTCCCCAAAGACTTTCCACCATCTGCAAGGCACAAGTAAGGAGTGTAATGGAATACTCTCCACTTGCCTGGATGAGTGCAGCTCCAACAACACTCAAGAAGCTCAACACCATCCAGGACAAAGCAGCCCACTTGATTGGCACCCCATCCACCATCTTAAACATTAATTCCTTCCACCACCTGCGTACCGTGGCTGCAGTGTGTACCATCTACAAGATGCACTGCAGCAACTCGCCAAGGCTCCTTCGGCAGCACCTCCCAAACCCGTGACATCTACCAGCTAGAAGGACAAGGGCAGCAGGTGCATAGGAACACCTCCACCTCCAAGTTCCCCTCCAAGTCACACACCTTCCTGACTTAGAAGTATATCGCCGTTCCTTCGTTGGCGCTGGGTCAAAATCCTGGAACTCCCTCCCTAACAGCACTGTGGGAGTACAATTACCACACGGACTGCAGCGGTTCAAGAAGGTGGCTCACCACCACCTTCTCAAGGGCAATTAGGATTGGGCAATAAATGCTGACCTTGCCAGCGTCGCCCAGATCCCATGAACAAATAAAGACAAATCGTGTTTAACTAACTTGATTGAGTTTTTTCATGAGGTAACAGAGAGGGTTGATGAGGGCAATGTGGTTGATGTGGTGTACATGGATTTCCAAAAGGCGTTTGCTAAAGTGCCACATAATAGGCTTGACAGCAAAGTTGAAGCCCATGGAATAAATGGGACAGTGGCAGCATGGATACGAAATTGCCAGGAAACAGAGAGTAGTGGTAAACAGTTGTTTTTCGGACTGGAGGAAGATATAAAGTGGTGTTCCCCAGGGGTCGGTACTAGGACCAGTGCTTCTCTTGATATGTATTAATGACTTCGACTTGGGTGTACAGGGCACAATTTCAAAATTTGCAGATGCCACAAAACTTGGAAGTATAGTGAACAGTGAGGAGGAGCGTGATAGACTTCAAGAGGACATAGAGAGGCTGGCGGAATGGGCAGACACGGGGCAGGTGAAATTTAATGCAGAAAAGTACGAAGTGATACATTTTGGTAGAAAGAATGAGGAGAGGAAATATAATCAAAGGGTACAATCCTAAACGGGGTGCATGAACAGAGAGACCTGGGGATATATGTGCACAAATTGTTGAAGGTGGCAGGGCAGGTTGAGAAAGCAGTTAAAAAAGCTTACGGGACCCTGGGCTTCATGAATAGAGGTATTGTAGTGTATGTACTTTGCAGAAGGAACTATATTCTGCAGCCCCTGTATACTGCAGTACCAGTAGTGACCACCCCTTTTTATAAGCCTGTGTAGTAACTTCTGCATAGTAGTTCCAGGTTGTCTCCACTCAGTAAAGACCTGTTATAACCAACTCCTGCAGTCCGTGTCTCAATTACACACGGACATAATACTGGCGACGAGCAGTTCCAAACTTACCTACAGTCTGCACCACCTCATGGGGATCCATCCCTGAAGCGAAGTTATCAGAGGTCGAGGCCAGAAGAAAGAAAAAAAAAAATCAAACGAACAGAAGAAACGGGCGTCGACCGTGGGCATCCGCCTCTGATTCATCGGAGTTGAAGATTTGCAGGAGAGGCTGTCGAGAGCGGGGCTTGGTTATCCTGTCGATGGTGTTTCAGCTAATCAGGCTGGTGGCAGGTAGTACACTGATCCTTCCTGGGCTGCGGCGGTCTAGAGCTCGATCGGCTGGCTTTTCAACGGGGCCGAGCAGCGTTGTCGGGAAGAGGAGAGAGCGAGAGGGTGGAGCACACAGGGTGCGGCCGGTACTACGAAGCCGGGCAGCGTACAGACCCGAGAAGAGGGAGGCAAGTGTCCCGCAGGGTTGCTCCGACGACGGGGAAATAATAAAAATTAGAAGCGCAAAAAGCCGCGAGGAGCTGCAGTTTGCTACGGGAACCGCGGAGAGCGGCGTTAGCAGCAGCGCGGGGGGAAGTGCGCGAAGACCATAGGGCGTCGCCATCAAGGCATAAAACGCCAGCAACAGCGCTAGCAGCAGCGGAGAAGACAGAAAGCGCGGGAGACGCCATCTTAATCCAGCGGGGAAGAAGGCAATGCGCGGGAGGTGCCATTTTGTTAAATCGGGGAAGAAGGCAAAGCGCGGGAGGTGCCATCTTAGATTTCCAAGATGCCGAAGACTGGCAATATCACTGCCTTCGATAATGCAATAGAAGACTGGACCACGTACGTGGAAAGAGTTGAGGTATATTGCGAGGCAAACGAAGTAGCCGATGAGAAAAAGGCATCGGTACTACTAAACTTAATGGGCGCAAGAACGTACGGCCTATTGCGGAACCTGATTACTCCAGCCAAACCGAAGGCGAAGAGTTTTAACAAAATTGTTGATATCCTACAGGAACACCTAAATCCTACACCGCTGCTGATAGCAGAAAGATTTAAATTCCACAGGAGAAATCAGCATAAAGATGAGAGCAATGCTGATTACCTTACGGAACTACACAAGCTATCAAAGCACTGCCAGTTCGGAGCAGGACTGGCAGATACCCTACGGGACAAATTTGTCTGTGGACTCCTGAGTGAAGGAACACAGAAGAGGTTACTCTCAGAGAAAGAGCTGACGCTAGATAAGGCTTTCAGCGTGGCAGTATCGTACGAAGCAGCAGCAAGGGGAGCTGCGGAAATTCAGCAAAAGCCACAGGAATACGGCACCCACGAAATGACACGGGGATTTGAAAAATGTTATCGCTGCGGCAGAACAACCCATGACCAGAAGGACTGTTGGTCCAAGGACAAAATATGCAGGCAATGCGGAAAGATGGGACACATTGCACAAGTTTGCAGGTCTGGAAAGAAGACTAACGACAACAAAAAGGCTACTAAGGAACAGTACAGGAAAGTACAAAAGATGACGGACAGTAGTTCCAAAGACCAGATGAGCGATAGTGAATCCGGGAACAAGAGACTAAGCTGTCTCAAACTTCACAACGTAATCGCAAAAGAGGATCACCGAACCATTTGGGTCACCCTCACGATAGCAGGGTCCCAAGTCAAAATGGAATTGGATACAGGATCAGCTCTGACCGTCATGAATCGACGAGACTACGAGCGGCTATTCTCACACATACCCTTGAAAGAGACATCCATTGTCTTGAAGACGTATACGGGGCAAAAAGTATACACCAGAGGAAAAATAAGGGTGCCTGTCGAATACAACGGCAAGGAAATACAGAAATTGTATCTGTACATACTGCAAGATGGTGGACCACTGTTATTGGGACGTGAATGGATCAGAAAGATAAGTTTAGACTGGCACTCCATTCAGGCACTGACGGTGGCTGGTAAAAAGGATGATGACGTCACTCCTGGACGATTGTCAACAATCTTAGCTAACGCCAAAGAGGTATTTCAACAAGAACTGGGAACTCTTAAAGGCGTAACCGCCTTGATAAAAATAGAAGAGAATGCAATTCCCAAGTTTTTCAAAGCAAGACCGGTACCATATGCAATTCGCCCAGCCGTCGAGGCAGAGCTGGAGAATCTGGAGAATGCAGGCGTGTTATCTAAGGTAGACTGGAGCGAGTGGGCGACACCCATTGTTCCTGTCATGAAGAAAACGTTAAACAATAAGTCTGAGGAGCCAAGGAAGGTTCGCATCTGTGGGGACTTCAAGGTGACGATGAACCCAGTCCTTCACACAGTACAATATCCTCTTCCGAGGATAGAAGATATTTTCGCCTCACTATCTGGAGGGAAGCGTTTTACAAAAATTGACCTAGCACAAGCATATTTGCAGATGGAGGTTGAAGAATCCTCTAGGAAGTATCTCACGATAAACACTCACAAAGCTCTTTACCAGTATAATCGACTGGTATTCGGAGTAGCATCAGCTCCGGCGATATGGCAAAGAGCGATGGAACAAGTCCTGCAAGGGATTCTGGGGACTCAGTGTTACTTGGACGACATCCTAGTGACAGGTGAAGATAACAGTGAACACCTTGCCAACCTAGAGCAGGTGCTCACTAGACGAAGAGAACATGGGCTATGAGCCAATCGCCCTAAGTGCGAGTTTTTTAAGAAACAGATATCGTATTGTGGCCACGTGATTGATGAAGAGGGGTTACATAAGTCCCCTGACAAAATTGAAGCGGTAGTTAAGGCTCCAGCGCCTGAAAATGTGTCGCAACTGAGGTAATTCCTCGGACTGGTGAATTACTACCATAAGTTTTTGCCAAATTTGTCCACAATTCTGCACCCACTGAACGCCCTACTACAAACTGGAGTAGCATGGAAATGGAGTGATGAATGTAAGCGGGCCTTTCAGAAGAGTAAGGACCTCATCACTTCAAGAGAAGTATTGGCTCACTACAACCCATCACTACCGATAAGACTGGCGTGTGATGCGTCTCCCTACGGCATTGGAGTGGTACTGTCACATAAATTCCTTGATGGTTCAGAGAGGCCGATAGCTTTTGCGTCACGCTCGTTAACTTCAGCTGAGCGTAACTACGCCCAGATTGACAGAGAGGCCCTCAGCCTGGTGTGGGGGGTGAAGAAGTTCAATCACTACCTGCACGGTCAGAAATTTACTCTACTAACTGATCATCAACCTCTTGTCTCCGTTTTCAACCCTCAGAAGGGCGTACCGATAATGACAGCACAACGGCTACAGAGGTGGTCCCTTTTCCTAGGGGCACACCAATATGACATTGAGTACAAGGGAACTAAACAGCATGGGAATGCTGATGGATTGTCGCGCCTACCGTTGCCGACGGTGGAAGAAGCACCTGCAGTGGATCCAGTGGAGATATTCCACTCAACCATAGTCGAATGTCTCCCTGTGACGAATGCAAACATAGAAAAGGAAACACGAAATGACCCGACACTCTCCTGGGTCTATGATTTAATGGTGAAGGGATGGCCAGCACATGGCGAACCACTGCTGCCAGCATTCTCGCCGAGAAGAGAACAGCTGTCAGTGTGCAGAGGAACATTGATGTGTGGATCCAGAGTAGTAATTCCACCCAAATTGAAGGATAGAGTGCTCAATGAGCTTCATGAGGGTCATCTGGGAGGGGTAAAAATGAAGAACTTAGCCAGAGCATTTTTGTGGTGGCCGGGAATCGATAGAGAAATCGAAGAGATGACCAAGAGCTGTACAGGATGCCAGAAGGTCCAAAACACCCCACCACAAAGCCCTCTACATCCATGGGAGTGGCCCTCATCTCCATGGCAAAGGGTGCACATTGATTTTGCTGGTCCATTTATGGACTCGATATTTTTAATTGCGGTGGATGCACATTCAAAGTGGCCAGAGGTAATAAAAATGTCCTCAACCACCACAGAAAAAACTATCACAGTCTTACGAACCATATTCGCCAGAAATGGGCTGCCTGAACAGATTTGCTCCGACAATGGACCACAGTTTGTGTCTGAAGAGTTCCAGAGGTTCTTAAAGAACAATGGTGTTAAGCATTACACATCCACCCCATATCATCCAGCCACCAATGGATTGGCTGAGAGGTTCGTTCAAACATTCAAGAAGGCTATCAAGGCAATGTGTAATGAAGACATACCCCTACAACACAAGGTGGACAACTTCTTGTTTGCCTACTGGAATGCGACACATGCGGTTACCAACCAAACTCCAGCCATGATGTTCGTCAATCGAAGACTACGATGCTGCTTGGATTTGGTTAAGCCAAACATCAGAAGAGATGTGGAGAACAGGCAGTTTCAGAATATGAATGAAAGGACGACCAGGAGTTTTAAGATAGGTCAACCAGTTTTGGCCTGGGACTACCGCACAGAGAAATGGCAGCCAGGAACGATCTGTACACGGCAAGGACCTCTAATGTATACCATGGACATTGGAGAGAGCATTGTAAGACGCCATGCTGACCAGATTCTAGAGTCACTGGAAAACGTCAATTCCACACCACGATCCGATACACCTGGTGATGAAACCGAAGTACCAATTGCATCTACCTCAGAATCGGTGACATTGGAAGCAGACGAACCAAACAACGACGTTGATCCCGAATCAACTTTGCCAGAAGAACCTGATACCCCAAAGAGGCGTTATCCAGACAGAATCAGGAAGCCTCCTCAAAGACTGAACTTATAATTGCTTAACTTCAACTAATGTATCTAGCAACTGTAATTGTAAATATGTTATTTAATTAATAATCGAATGTTATGTACTGTTTAGCTAAAAGGGGAGGAATTGTAGTGTATGTACTTTGCAGAAGGAACTATATTCTGCAGCCCCTGTATACTGCAGTACCAGTAGTGACCACCCCTGTATATAAGCCTGTGTAGTAACTTTTGCATAGTAGTTCCAGGTTGTCTCCACTCAGTAAAGACCTGTTATAACCAACTCCTGCAGTCCGTGTCTCAATTACACACGGACATAGTAGGTATGGAGTACAAAAGCGTGGAAATTATGATGAACCTTTATAGGAGTTTGCACATTCTCCCCGTGTTTGCGTGGGTTTACTCCGGGTGCTCCGGTTTCCTCCCACAGTCCAAAGATGTGCTGGTTAGGTTGATTGGCTATGATAAATTGACCCTTAGTGTTAGGGGGATTAAATACGTGGGGTTACGGGGATAGGGTGGGATATGTGTTGGTGTAGGGGTTACGGGGATCAGGTGGGATATGTGTCGGTGCAGGCTCGATGGGCCGAAATGGCCTCTATCTGCACTGTGGGGTTTCTGTGATTCTGTGATTCTGTGAAAACACTGGTTCGGCCCCAACTGGAGTATTGTGTCCAATTCCGGGCACCGCACTTTAGGAAGGATGTGAAGGCCTTAGAGAGGGTGCAGAAAAGATTTACGAGAATGATTCCAGGGATGTGGGACTTCAGTTATGTGGATAAACTGGAGAAGCTGGGATTGTTCTCCTTGGAGCAGAGAAGGCTGAGAGGAGATTTGATAGAGGTGTTCAATTCATGAGGGTTCTGGACAGAGTAGATAGAGAGAAACTGTTCCCGTTGGCGGAAGGGTTGAGAACCAGAGGACACAGATTTAAGGTAGAAGAACCAAAGGAAAACCTTTTTACGCAGCGAGCGGTTGGGATCTGGAATGCACTGCCAGAGAGTGGTGGAGGCAGATTCAATCATGGCTTTCAAAAGGGAATTGGATAAGTACCTGAAGAAACTTTTTTTGTAGGGCTACGAGGAAAGGGCGGGGGAGTGGGACTAGCTGAAGTGCTCTTGCAGAGAGCCGGTACGGGCCGAATGGCCTCCTTCTGTGCTGTAACAATTGTATGATTCTATTCTATGATTCTTCAAGATACATTAATAGATGCTCAAATGCGTGAGTAACTATGACCCTCTTCGGACTGAAGTAGTGACAGTTGCTGTGATCTGTTGGGTTATTGATCACAGTGTGTTGTACCTCCTCATGGTCTTGCTGAAAACAACGTTATTGCGATTTAACATTTTTTTATTAATTAGTATTACCAAACCCAGCGGAAACAGTGGTCTTCGTTGACCAATTCCCTGCAAGGCAATAAAACCTCCATGAACAAACAAAAACAATTTCTCATGACTAGGCTCGGGTAAAAAACGTCCCTGTTAGGATGCTTGTTCCACAAACACCTAATGCTAAATGTCCTTGCTACACTACAGTTAGATCTGTACCTGTTGGACCTAGCATGATTAGCTTCCATACTCAGACCTTCATCCTAGGTTGATCATTTTATTTGCCCAATTGGTACCATATCTCAGTTACCGATAGACTAGCATCGTCTCTATTTAGTCCAACCGCTGCTAATGATGCAATTGCACGCCTAGTTAGAGATGAAAAAGCAGATGGGGGGAGAAATTCGGTATCGCCCCATTTGTGGCGCAATTATTGGCCGGGCGCAAAGATTAGCGCCTGGCGCTAATTATCGCCTCCGACTGCAAACTTGGCTTTTATCGCCCCTGGAGGTGATTGGAGCGCTAAATCAGGCGCTTCACAACTCTTTTAACGCGTTAAGGCCGAGGAGCGAGGCGCTACCTCCGAGGGTGGGCGCAGCGCAGGTGCTGTCAGTTAGCGATTGAACACAGACACACTGGTGCCGGTCAGTTCTTAAAGGGGAGGGTCGATCTTGCTCTGCAGCCACACCCTGCTCACTGGAGCCTTGAATCTCAGCCTGGGCAGACCTGTGGCTAAATCTAGCAGCCAGACACTATGGAAAGGGCCAGGGGGCGAGCACAGCGCTTCTGCGAGCGGGCTTTGGAGGCTCTGGTTCGCGGGGTGGAGCACAGAAGATCCATTCTGTACCCAAAGAGTGGCAGGAGGCCTTTGCCACGTGAGTACAGAAGAGTGTGGAGGGAGGTGGCTCAGAGAGTGTCCTCAAGCAGCATGGTGTCTAGGACCCATGTGCAATGTAGGAAAAAGTTCAACGGCCTCACTCGGGTCGTCAGAGTGCGTGCCTTTTTTTTTCAAAACCTCTTCATCCCTCCATCTCAACCTCACTTTATGGCCAGATGGTCTTGAAAGCCCCAATGCCCAACATTCACCCAACACCTATGGCCCTTTCATCAAACACACATGCACATTCCACACTTTGCATACAGTAAGGGCTATTCAACTATGGGAGGCATATCAGGCAAGACCATGGCTGCATACAGTAAGGGCTATTCAACTATGGGAGGCACATCAAGCAAGACCATGGCTGCCTACAGTAAGAGCTATTCAACTATGGGAGGCACATCAGGCAAGACCATGGCTGTATATTTACTCAGACGCCGTCCTTTTTCTTGCAGTCCAAGCTGTCTCATAATAGGAGACAGCAGCAATGCACCGGTGGAGGGTGGCCTCAGCTTCAACCCCTCAGCGATCTTGAGGAGCGCGTCCACAAGATTGTGGCAAGCCGGGTGATTGGTCCCGTCGCCACTGGAGACGCCAACCCCGTTCTGGACAGCAATGGTAAGGTCATCACCTTTTTGTCCTCTCTCCTTCCGCTTGTTTCTCACAAAAGCAGCCTTTGACACTTTCAATCCAAATCACTAGATCGCTGCACTCATGCCTCCCTTGCTGCCACCCTGTCCTCACGCTAAAGCCACTCTTGTACCTCTCTGCTTTCAGATGGTGATTCACCAGGTGAGGAGATGGGCCCTCAAGCTGCCAGTGAGAGTGAAGCTGAAGGCGAGGAGGAAGAGGAAGCCGGACCATCAGCGCCACCCTCAACTGAGGCAGCCCTTGCCCATACTGGGGACACGCCATCCCTGGAGGGGAGCAGGGGGGAATGGTCTGATGAGGGTGAAGCTCCAGGACCCAGCAGGCTGCAGCAACGCGATGGGGGTAGGGAAGCTCGGGGGCCTTCTCCCCGGAGGGAGAGTATCGCCTCGAGTCCTGCTGCACTGGACGCAGACGAGGAGTGGGTCCTCGCTAAAATGAGCGCCCAGGCGGAGCAAAGGCACATTGAGCTCATGGCTGCAGTGGCAAGGTTGCCTGAATCCATTGAATCACTGGCAAGGAGTGTGGAGCACTTCGCTGTAGCACAGGTAGCTGCCACGCAAATGCTAAGTGCTGCAATGCAGTCAGTGGCTGGTCTCATGCAGACGCAGATTGAGGCCATGCGAGCACTGACTGCTGCCACCCTCGCTGGATCGGGCACATTTCCCCGGGGCTCTCACCGTGCCGCAGCAGGCCAGCAATCTGTGCTCCATCAGATTGCTCCGGATGCTGAAGTGCTGCCCCGTGGGAGTGCCAGTGTGTCGGTCGAGCAGGGAGTTGCTGTCCTCTCTCAAGATGACAGCATTCCTGCTGCCACCACTGGCACTTCTCCACTGCAGTTGCCACCACCTGTAGGACAGACTGCTGCCGCCCATGCAGAGCTGGTGCAGTCAGCAGCCGGGCCCTCCAGGCCCAGAGCTGGTCCAGGCTGTCCCTCAAGGGCATCTACAGTCTCAGTTTCTGACACTCAGCAGCCTTCCCCCAGCCTTGCTCCAGCCACTGGGGTCCCAGAGGAGCTGCAGGGTGGGAAGGGGGCAATTTCACAAGGGAAGCAGATCACCCTCGAAGGGCAAAAAGCAGGAGGTGTGGC
The DNA here is from genome assembly GCF_052327205.1 of Somniosus microcephalus. Lineage (NCBI taxonomy): Eukaryota > Metazoa > Chordata > Chondrichthyes > Squaliformes > Somniosidae > Somniosus > Somniosus microcephalus. The sequence continues at coordinate 304,651,041 of NC_140987.1, forward strand.
AAAATGTTTTTCTTTGTTTTATTGAAGGCCGAGGTTCGTTGTCAAATTTTTGTTACTGTTTTAGACATTGTCTCCAGGTTGTGAGAGCCAGTTACGTGGATGACTGCCTTTTTTTGTGTTTCTTTCTATTACTTTGTCATGCGGAAATGAGACACACAGAGTTTGTGAAATAGAGAAGTGTTTGTATTCAAAATGTACATGTTTGGTCTTTGCACTCATTGTTGCCTTGACCGGCTTAGGGGTTGCGAGATGCTTTCATTCAGGTTGTTTGAATTGCAGAAGCCATTCCCTCAGAGGGGGCCTAGAAGCGACTTGCTATGAGCCTTTGATGGACGGCCCTTCCACTTTGTGCCTCCCTCCCGCCTTGGTGCTGCTAATGATCATCCTCCTCATCTTCCTCCTCCTCCTTCTCTGGTGGTGCTCCAATGTCTGGTGGCATTGGCTGGGTCCTGAGGATTTCAAGGTTATGCAGCATGCAGCACACAACAGCGAAGTGGGAGACTCGCTCAGGCGAGTACTGCAGGGCTCCTCCAGAATGGTCCAGACAGCGGAACCGTTGCTTGAGCACGCCGATTGTGTGCTCAACGATGTTCCTGGTAGCTTGATGGCTCTTGTTGTATCACAGCTCAGCAGGGGTGCTGGGCGTACGGAGAGGTGTTATCAGCCAGGTGCACAGAGGATATCCCTTGTCCCCGAGAAGCCAACCTCCTGGGTGATGCGGTGCCTGGAAAAGGTCTGCCACAGAAGTCTGGTGCAGGATGAAGGCATCGTGGCTGCTGCCTGGAAAGTGGGCGTTGACAGCGGGTATCAGCTGTCTGTGGTCACAGACCAACTGGACGTTTAAGGAATGGAAGCCCTTTCGATTGCGGAAATCCTTGGCATTCTCTTGCGGCGCCCGCAAAGCCACATGCATGCAGTCAATGGCGCCCTGCACCATGGGGAAGCCTGCTATCCTAGCAAAGCCCGTTGCGCATTCTTGCTACTTGTCCGGGGTCATGGGGAAAGAGATGTACTCTCGTCTCCTTTTAAAGAGGACATTTGTTACCTGACGGATGCAGCAATGCACCGCCAACTGGGAGATATTGGCGATGTCCCCAGTAGCTGATTGAAATGAGCCAGTGGCATAAAAGTTGAGAGCCACTGTTACCTTCACTGCCACTGACAGAGACGTCCTGCTCCTCAATTGAGGCTGCAGATCTGGCTGAAGCAGGTGGCACAGCTCAGTGACCACCTCCTTGCTGAATCGCAGCCTTCGCAAACAGTGCTCCTCAGACATATTAATGTAGGAGAACTGTTGGCGAAAAACCCTGGGAGGGTAAGGTCTCCTGTACCGAGGCCTGTTGGCCCTCCTCTGTCTGGGCATGATTGCCACTCTCTCTCTGCATCTCTGTGCCCTCTGAATGTGATGGAGAAGGACGATGTTCCTGTAGTGTATGTACCCGTCTATCTTTAAGGGAACTATTGAATGTAACCGTTCACCTTTAAGGGAACTACTTTAGGTGTGGCACTATTTGTTTGGCTTCTGTATACTGTAATACCGATAGTGACCACACCAGTATATAAGTGTTGTAGCAGGATTGCTGGGGCAGATTCGCCCGGACCTTCGAATAGTAAAGACCTGTTTGTTTGTTACTTCTGAAGTCTGTGTATTTACTAACTGCACAACCCACAGACTTTACAGTGGTGACGAGTCCGATCGTACCCTGCGGCAAGATTACCAAAGCAAGAAGAGCGTCAAAGAGAGGCAACCGCCCTCGTCGTGCTGCTGGAAGAAAACACGAGGCTGCAGCAGGAGAAAGGTGGAAGACTTTAGCAACAAAAGCTTCCATTAGCAACAGGCACTGACTACCCTTCTACCACGGTGCGGAGTGAGCCGATCAGCAGGGAACAAGGCGGCCGAAGAGACTGTGAGTAGGGGAAGGTGTAGAAGTATCCGGAGGATAAGGGCAGAGCACTCGACCACGGTCGAGGGGGAACAGAGCCGGTCAGAAAGTCGGGTCCAACGGCGTCGTGAGACAGTCGGACCTCGATCGGCGGGAAAACCGGGCAGCGACCGCAGCCACGAAGCGCTGAGGCTGTGAGGAGGCGCGGGAAGAGAAACCCAGCCGCAGCCGGGGAGGGAAACACCGGTCTGCGAGAGGGCTGAGAGGCGAACAGGAACCGTGCAGGTGGGAGAGAGAGACAGAGCCGAGCAAGGGGAGAGAGACTGCGCGAGAGCCAGTCCAGCAGCTGAGCTGTCCTCCACCAGCGGGGTACCCAGGGCCGGTAGAACCGATCGTGCGGGAGAGGGAGAGACAGAGCCGAGCAAGGGGAGAGAGACTGTGCGAGAGCCAGTCCAGCGGCTGAACTGTTCTCCACCAACGGGGTACCCAGGGCCGGTAGCACCGAACGTGCGGGTGAGAGAGCGACAGAGCCGGGTACGGAGAGAGAGACTGCGCGAGAGCCAGTCCAGCAGCTGAACTGTCCTCCGTTAACGGGGTGTACCCAACGCCGGTAGAGCCGTGTGGGCGGGAGGAAAAGACATAGCCGAGTACGGGGAGCTGTGCGGAAGCCAGCCAGCGGCTGAACCTGTCCGCTGTGGGGGAAGCGTACCCCTTCCACCGGGAAGAAACGCGGGAAGCTGCCATTAGGCGGAGAAGACGCCAGAAGCGGGAAACCGCCATTGAAGGGGGCGGGGCGAGAAAGGAAGAGCGGGAAACCGCCATTTTTGCGGGAAAACCGCCATCTTAATTGACATACCGCCATTGAAGTGGGCGGGGAGAGAAGGAAAGAGCGGGAAACCGCCGATTTCGCGGGAAAACCGCCATCTTAGAACAAACAAATAAATAAGAATACTTAAAGAAATACTGGTGCTGCTCCCAAGGGAAGAAAGATGCCTAAGCGAGGGAATATTAACGACTTTAATTCTGAAATAGAAGACTGGGCCACGTACGTGGAACGCATAGAGATCTATTGCGAAGCCAACAAAATAGAGGAAGACGACAAGGCGATAACATTGCTAAACTCGATGGGGGCAAAAACATACGGGCTCTTGAAGCATCTAATAGCACCAAATAAACCAGCGGATCAGACATTCGAAGAGATTGTGGCTGTGCTGAAGGACCACTTGAACCCCACACCGTTGATGCTGGCTGAACGATTCAAATTCTACGCAAGAACGCAGAGGAAAGACGAAAGCAATGCGGAATACTTGGTCGAACTGCGTAGGCTAGCGAAATACTGCCAGTTCGGAGGGAATCTGACAGAAGCGCTGCGGGACAAGTTCGTATGCGGATTGTCCAAAGAAGGGACGCAGAAGCGACTACTGGAAGAGAACGACCTCACACTGGACAGGGCTGTCCTTATAGCTGCATCGCACAAAGCCGCAGCGAAAGGAACGGTGGAAATGCAACTAAAGGCGGCGGCACTCGGGGTGGACCAAATTACTTCAAGCACAACAAAATGCTACCGTTGTGGGAAGACAACGCATGACCAGAATCAATGCTGGTTTAAGAACCAAGAGTGTAGGAAATGTGGCAAACTGGGTCACATCGCGAAGGTATGCCAGTCCGGGAAAAAGACCAATAATCAAAGGAAGCCACCACAAGAAAAGTACAACAAGGTACACAAGGTGGCTGAGAAGAGTTCAGACGAACAGAATTCAGACTCAGACCCAAACAACCAGGAGCTGGGTAGTCTGAGAATCCACAATGTGGGTAAAGAAACGGATCTACAGACCATCTGGGTCATACTAAAAATAGCTGGAGTCCAAGTAAGAATGGAGCTGGACACTGGATCAGCGCTATCAGTCATCAACCGAAGGGACTACCACCGGCTATTCTCTCACATACCTTTAAGAAATACCAAGTTCGTATTACAGACATACACGGGGCATAACGTATACCCCGTGGGGAAAATAAGAGTCAAGGTGAGAGATAGGGGTAAAGAACACCCAAGAATGAACTTGTACGTATTACCTGAGGGAGGACCACCACTTCTAGGACGGGAGTGGATTAAGAAAATAGACATGGAATGGCATTACCTAAAAGCCATAATGAGGGAGGACTCGGTGCAAGCTATTAGCTCAGATTCTGAAATGGATGATGATAAGACCAAGTCGAATATGGAAGACAAGGCTAAAAGGGACTTGCCGACGATGGGAAAGAAAACGAAGACATGCAGAAGGACTTATGGTACCAAGAAGAATAAAGCTGCAGAGCAGAACTCCAGGTTGACAGAGAATTCTGAGCCTGTTCAAGCAAAGGATTCATCCATGACGGAAGAACACCGAGCTCGGACGCAAACTTATGTCAAAGTATGACAACAATTAGAACAGTTGAGTGACCGTCTCGTACAAGAGATGAAAAGTATGGAAAAGTTCTGGGACACCGAATGGGAGAACCTGGGAAGACTACAGAGACAGATAGCTCAAGCAGAGGGCGACCATAGAGCCATCGTGGTCAAATACCAATCACATTCCCCTGATGCTGTTCAGGAACTAGAATATTTACAGAACGAACCAAAGGAAGAGGAATCTTCAGGGAGCCAGGATTTTATTCCAGTTCTTCTCTACGACTCCTTACAAGCAGAGTGTGAGAAGTTGAAAGAACAGTATGAACAGGCCCAGGCTACAATTCTGGAGGGGGTTAACTCGGCAGCCTCCGAAAAGCTAATTTCAGTAGAAGCATATGAACAACTAAAGGTTGAACATGAGCAAGAAGTCCAAAGGCTGCAGGAAATTCTTGATGAGCTCAAGGCCAAGACAGACTCATCGGTAGAAGTTCCATCCATAGATGAGAAATTAGAGGTGAAAATCATGGCAGAGCATGAAAGACAGGATGTCCAAGAACTTACAAAAACATTGAAGGACACCCAAGACAAATATGAGGCGGCAATGACCGAGGTTCAACAACTTGAAGAACAGGTTCAACTGGGAATCCTTGCAGTGGAAGAACAGGAAACTGTAAGAATGGTCCCTGAACATGAACTAGAGAGCATCAGGGCGCAACTTTTCCGAGCGCTGAAAGCCAAAGTTCAAGAGGAACGTAAGGTGGAAGTATTGGAGAAAGAGGTGGATGAAATGGAGAAGACTCTGATCCACCGTGTTCCCAGGGAAGAGTTAACGGTCAGCCAACTCCTTCATATGCTGAAGGACAAGACTCTGCAAGGGGAACAATCTGAACACGAGCTTCAATCTTCAGGGGGAACGAGTTCGGAGCTCTCAAAAGTCACGGAGATAGCTGAGGTGGCAACACAAATTTTACAAGGATGCCAAAAGTACGTTGAATCACGTCAAGGTGAACAGAAGAATGTGGAAACCGTTACTTCAGGAGAAGGGTTAAATAGCCTGATAACGCAATTACCGATGGAAGGGAAGGTATTGAACTCACAAATGAGGTCCGTCGTGAAGGAATGGCAGATAACCCAGGAAGAGCGGGATGAATATGAATGCATGAAGAAGGCTTTTCAAGAAAGATGTTTAGGGAAGGAACCACCGTCAGCTAACGTCCAGACGGGTGAGGAGGAAGAAGAAGTCTCTCTCGCTGGCCTAACTCAGGACGAACCCGAATATTACCATGACCTGTTGAGTGACACTGAATATTACGAGGATGTGGTCTGCCCAGCTTGTGATGAAAACTCGCAAAGTGCTGAAATCCGGATGAAGCACTTAAGGTCTAAGGAACATAGAGAGTTGGTGGCGCTACAGCTGGCAGCCGAGAAAGGAGCTCCGAGAGTTTCAAAAAGGCAGAAAAGAAAAAGAAGAAGCAGAAGATAATAACTGTCTAAAATATTAGCACTTCTACCATTCCAGGCGGGACATTACGAAAGGAGCTAAATTAGTTGAAAAACTGGAAAATGTCAAGACAGCCAGTTGGTTGTAAAAGTCCGCACTGCTGGTTCAACAGGACGAAAGTTCAAGCTGTTACGTCAAGAAAAAGGCTATGGAGGAGTCACGCTAGCCAGGTGAACCGGCTACACCAAAGAAATGTTGTTCGGAACGAGTCAAGATCAGAGACTGAATCTATGAACTGTTTCCGCAGAGACTGAACCTGTGAACTGTTTCCACCGAGATTATATTTGTAAATTGTTTTATATGACATTGACTCCACCGAGATTATATCTGTAATTTGTTTTATAGGAAGTTGAAGATATGTATGTTTAACGGGGACTCTGTAAGTAATAAGCTAAAAAGGGAGGATTGTAGTGTATGTACCCGTCTATCTTCAAGGGAACTATTGAATGTAACCGTTCACCTTTAAGGGAACTACTTTAGGTGTGGCACTATTTGTTTGGCTTCTGTATACTGTAATACCGATAGTGACCACACCAGTATATAAGTGTTGTAGCAGGATTGCTGGGGCAGATTCGCCCGGACCTTCGAATAGTAAAGACCTGTTTGTTTGTTACTTCTGAAGTCTGTGTATTTACTAACTGCACAACCCACAGACTTTACAGTTCCCACCCATTGCAGCCCCCATAGTATCTGGGCAATCAAAGTTATGAAGATCAAAAAGCAAAGAACATGCAAAGTTATGGTCAGAAGCCAAAGCTACCTCAGACAGCGTTGACTCAATGCAGAAGTCTCTCTTTGTCTCTCTGCAAATCTCTCTCTCTCTCTCTCAGAATGAGTGGTGCAAAAATGGCTACCATACAAAAGCCAGGAAGAGGCCCCCTTTAAATAGCACCCCCCCCAGCCCCACAGCGGCTGGGATGCATTCCAGTCAACCTGTTGTTGGTAGCGCCAGGCGGAAAGGAGGGGGGCGCCACTGAATTTCTGGTCCGGGGTGCCCCAAGGGCATTGCACTCTCGAATGACGTCAAGATCTGCGTGCGCAGGAGATCGGGCGCTATTGTTTAGCGCCACAGAAAAATGTCCGGTCAATTTCGCAGGAGGCGCAGATATTGCCGTGCCCAGGCGCTAGTTGGTTTGCGCCCCACTTAGCGCCCTCTTAAGGTGCTAACGGGTGGCGCTACCAACTGAATATTTCCCCCATGATGTTTGGTATATCTTCAAAGACATGGCCCAGAAGGAACCACCCATCATCCATAGCTTAACAATGTATAACAAACGATTCAAGGCACTAAAGAAATAGAACCTGAAAGGGCGAGAGATTATGTGGGCTTACAAATAACATTTGATGAGGCATTTGGCTAGAACCCCATGACATTATGATGATTAGGGTATGGGGTGATTCTGTTATCTTTACTAATTGACTCTCTCAGTTTGCCCAGCTGCATCCGTTAAATTCTGTGGCCCCTGTGTCCTTTGTTACTACCATTCGTATTTGGCCCATTCCCTGACTGACTGGACAGTGGACAACCACTCGGAATAAATACTCATTACAAGGAATTGCATTCCTGAGCGTATCAAAATAGCCAGAAGACTCATCATCTAATTAGCGAGGTTCAAAAGTTTGGAGCGATCCTTTCCGATCTTATCCCGATCAGACGGAATTTCTCAGCAGCAAGAGGCCCCAAAAACTTTCTCGAGAACCTCCGCCTCACAACTTAAGGCATCTTGGAAATTTCCTCTAGTTCTCTATGTGGGGATCCTTCCCTGTGCCATTGGAGTTCTGGGTGGAGAGTCCTGCATGAAACAGTGGCATCAAATATGATGGGGGTTACAATAGCATAGTAGTTGTGTTACTGGACTAGTAATCCAGAGGTCTGGACTAATGATCCAGAGACATGAGTTCACATCCCACCACGGCAGCTGTGGAATTAAAATACAGTTAATTAAATAAATCAGGAATTAAAAAGCTATTATCAGCAATGGTGACCATGAAACTACTGGATTGTTGTAATAGCCCATCTGGTTCACTAATGTCCTTTAGAGAAGGGAATCTGCCATCTTAACCTGGTCTGCGACTATATCCTATATGTGACTCCAGACTCCAATGTGGTTGATCTTAACTGCTCGCTGAAATGGCCCAGCAAGCTACAATGAAAAATAATAATACGATGCAACCCGGCACCTAGACACAAGATTCGGACCTTCCAGCCAATGTCCCAGACCCCTCCATCCCTGGGTACGTCCTGTTCCACCGGCAGGACAGACCCACCAGAGGTGGCGGCACAGTGGTATACAGTCAGGAGGGAGTGGCCCTGGGAGTCCTCAACATTGAACTGGCCAAGTCCTGAAGGACATAGCTGCCAGACTGGGCCTGCGGCAGGTGGTAAGAGAACCAACTCGAAGGGAAAAACCTTGTCCTCACCAATCACTCTACCTGTCACAGATGTATCTGTCCATGACAGTATTGGTAACAGTGACCACTGCACAGTCATGTGGAGACGAAGTCCCATCTTCACACTGGGGACACCCTCCATCGTGTTGTGTGGCACTACACCATGCTAAATCAAACAGATTTAGCAGCTCAAAACTGGGCATCCATGAGGCTCTGTGGGCCATCAGCAGCAGAAGGATTGTATTCCACCACAATCTGTAACCTCATGGCCCGGCATATCCTTCACTACCATTACCGTCAAGCCAAGGGACCAAACCTGGTTCAATGAGGAGTGCAGAAGAACATTCCAGAAGCAGCATAAGACATACCTAGAAATGAGGTGCCGACTTGATGAACCTGCAACACAAGACTACATGCATGCTAAGTACATAAGAATTATATTCTTTCTGTGTTTCCTGTACGAGGACACCTAAATCTCTTTGAACACCAACATTTATTAGTTTCTTACCATTTAAAAAGTGTTCTGCTTTTCTATTCTTCCAGCCAAAGTCAATAACCTCACATTTCCCCACATTATACTCCATCTGCCACCTTACTGCCCACTCACTTATCCTGTTTATATCCCTTTGCGGAAGCAGCTAAGCGATCCCACAACCAACAGATCAGATCAAAGCTCTGCAGTCCTGCCACATCCAGTTGTGAATGGTGGTGGACATTTAAACAACTGACAGGAGGAGGGGGCTCCATGAACATCCCCATCCTCAATGATGGCGGAGCCTAGTAGGTGAGCGCAAAAATCAAGGCTGAAGTGTTTGCAACCATCTTCAGCGAGAAGTACTGAGTGGATGATCCACCGCAGCCTCCTCCTGAGATCCACACCATCACAGAAGTTAGTCTTCAACCAATTCAATTCACTCCACGTGATTTCAAGAAACGGCTGAGCGCACTGGATACAGCAAAGGCTATGGGCCCCAACAACATCCTGGCTGTAGTGCTGAAGAATTGTGCTCCAGAACTAGCCGCGCTTCTAGCCAAGCTGTTCCAGTACAGCTACAACACTGGCATCTACCCGACAAAGTGGAATACTGCCCAGTTATGTCCTGCAACACCATACTTCTCCTGTTTAGGATGCCTGAATTAACTTTCTTAAGTAGACCCCTATTCATTTTACATTCCAATGGATTATTTTAATGGTCCTTTTTTAACAGGAATTTTCTTTCATTCCAATGATTCTATAGTCTGTCAAAAAAAAATTGTTGACTTCACCTTAGTTGATGAATTCTTTGTCTGCAGCTTTTCAAGATTCAAATTCTACATGGTGTGCCTGACAAGTCTTATTATGGTTACTTATTCCCTGCCTCTTTTAATCTGGTCCTGTTCCCATGCGGGGTACAGTAGCATAGTGGTTATGCTACTGGAATAGTAATCCAGAAGCCTGGACTAATGATTTAGGCTTCTGTCAGTTCAAATCCCCCCACAACAGCAGGAGAATTTAAATTTAGTTAATTCAATAAATCTGGAATAAAAAAAGCTAGTATCAGTAATGGTGACCATAAAATGGTGTCATAAAAACCCATCTGATTCACTAACTTTACAGAAGGAAATGCCCTTTACAAAAGGAAATCTGTTGTCCTTTCCTGGTCTGGCCTATATGTGACTGATGGCATGAAGCAGGCATACTAACATGCCAGGACTTGATCTTGGCAGAAGTGAGACCCAGTATAATTTAACATGGCATCAGGTCAAACCTACAAGGAAACCTCCTGCTGATTACCATCCTCAGCTGGTGTATCAGTGCTCCTCCATTTTGAAAACCATGACAATCCCCATTCTCAGTGATGGTGGAGCCCAGCACATGAGTGAAAAAGACAAGGCTGAAGTATTTGTAACCATCTTCAGCCAGAAGTGCTGAGTGGATGATCCACATCGGCTTCCTCCTGAGGTCCACACCATCACAGAAGCCAGTCTTCAGCCAATTCGATTCACTCCATGTGATATCAAGAAATGGCTGAGTGCACTGGATACAGCAAAAGCTACACACCCTGACAACATCCTGGCTGTAGTGTGCTCCATAACTAGCCGTGCCTCTAGCCAAGGTGTTCCAGTACAGCTACAACACTGGCATTACCTGACAAAGTGAAAAATTGTCCTGTCCACAATAAGCAGGACAAATCCATCGGGCCAATTACTGCCCATCAGCAAAGTGATGGAAGGTGTCGTCGACAGTGCTATCAAGTGGCACCTACTCACCAATAACCTACTCATCGATGCTCAATTTGGGTTCCACCAGGACCACTCAGCTCCAGACCTTATTACAGCCTTGATCCAAATATGGACAAAAGAGCTAAATTCCAGAGGTGAGGTGAGTGACTGTCCTTGACATCAAGGCAGCATTTGACCGAGTGTAGCATCAAGGAGCCCTAGTAAAAGTGAAGTCAATGGGAATCAGGGAGAAAACTTTCCACTGGCTGGAATCATACCTGGCACAAAGGAAGGTGGTTGTAGTTGTGGGAGGCCAATCATTTCAGCCCCAGGACATAGAAACATAAACATAAAAGATAGGAGCAGGAGTCGGCCATTCGGCCCTTCGAGCCTGTTCCGCCATTCAATGAGATCATGGCTGATCATTGAAATTCAGTACCCTGTCCCTGCCTTCTTCCCATATCCCCATTGCTGCAGTAGTTCCTCAGGGCAGTATCCTAGGCCCAACCATCTTCAGCTGCTTCATAAATGACCTTCCCTCCATCATAAGGTCAGAAGTGGGGATGTTCGCTGATGATTGCATAGTGTTTAGTGCCATTCGTAATTCCTCAGATAATGAAGCAGTACGTGCCCACATGCAGCAAGACCTGGAGAACATCCAGGCTTGGGCTAATAAGTGGCAAGTAACATTTGTGCCACACAATTACCAGGCAATGACCGTTGCCAACAAGAGAGAGTCTAACCACCTCCCCTTGACATTTAATGGCACTACCATCATCGAATCCTCCACCATCTACATTTAGGGGAGAATTTTAACCCCCAAGGACGGGTAAGTTGAGGGCAGATGAGAAGTAAAAAATTTTAATTTCACAATCCCAACCCACCTCCCAGACATCCACTTCCGAATTTAACGGAAGCAGGTCGGTGGTCGGACGACCAACCCACTTTTAGGAGGTGGGTAGGTCAGTAATATCTTTTAAGGAGGCAGCGTGCTTCAAATTTACCTAAATTTTTATTTTTAACCCACGGAGATCGGGTTTCCTGGGCTGTGGGAATCCCGGCAGGTAAAAGGAGGTGAGAGGGGCTGGATCCATGTGGTAAGTGCATTTACAGCACTGCCTGTGGGCCAGACGTGCTTCCCCCCACCCCCTGCCTCCTCCAAGCTTAGCTATTTATACACCCTTCCATGTCCAACTCCTACCATGATCTCCGATTGCCCCGCAGCTCCAAGTAAATATCGAGTCTATATTCTATGAAGCATTTATACATATATCCCCAAACTTTTAACCCAAACCACCCACCTTAGTGACACTGTCCTTGTCTCACTTCTTCCCAAATCCTGCAGAATGTCATCTTTTTAGGCTGTCTCAAGCAGACATGCTGTCATTTAAACAAAAAAACTGTTCAGAAAAAAAACATAGCAATTAGTGATCAAGCAGAGTCAAATGAAAGACGATCTGTCTGAGTTGTTTTTAGAGAATGGAGCAGCAGTATACTTATAATTGTGAATACTCGAGATGATCCAGCCAATGGAAAACAGGAAGACAAGGCAATTGGAATCAGTTCCATAATGACTGTCTGATGCAGTTGTAAAACGAATGAATAATTACATAATGATATTAATCGTATAAGCAATCCTTGATGGAAATAAATTATAGTATAATTGAGTATATGTATTGAGCACAGGTAGTAAAACCAATAAATGATATGAATGAGTTAAATTGTAGTAAAAATATCCAGTAATTAAAACTGGAAACATTGCAAGAAGGGTTGCATGAATGACAGGGTGGCCACTTTCATAATGAACAACTCTTCACCTGCATCTGAGATCCTGCTTGCCACATTCTCTATGGGGGCTAAATTCGGTTGATTTGCACATCCCATTAGTGCCCTAAGAGGGCGCTAACGGGGCACAAAACAACTAGCGCCTGGGCGCGGCGCTGCTAACGCCTCCCGTGAAATTCAGCGTTAACGGCGCTTCGCCGCTGGCGATGACATCATCACCATGCATAGTGCCCCGCTCACGCCCCGGCTGTAATATTGGGTGGCGTCCCCCGACTTACCACCGGACATTATGTCTGCCGGGGTCAGGGGGGGCCTACCTGCAGCTGGGGCGGCGCTAGTTAAAGGGGAGGTGGCGGGCGGCCATTTTTGTAGCTGACCGCCTGTCAGCACCTGCCCCCGTTGCTGTCCCCGTGAAGCCCCACTGCGGGGTGCCGGCTGCTCTCCATGAGCCTGGCACTCAAGAGGATTGCCGGGCTTGTTTGCCGGCATTCCCGATCCCTGGCGGTCCAGCTGGGCACTGGGACGCGCTGCGCCAGGCCCCTCCCCTTTAATAAGGGGAGGAAGGCCTGCAGTACCGCAGCGCATGGCGCTGCGCCACGTAGCGCCGCGATATTGGCTTACAGCGCCCCAAGAGGGACACGCGGCTCTTCCAGTCGTGCCCCTCCTCCCTCTTGGGGCACCACCTGGGAAAATCGGCCGCGGGTCGCTAACTCTTTTGGGGCGCTACCCAATTTCTACCCCTAAATCTTTTATATTCCCCGTGCTTCCGATTCTTGAGTCACCTGGCATGCGCCCAATCTTTCCCACTTCCATGATTCCCCTGATTCAACTCTGACGATGTCACCGGGGCATGACTGCTATTTTAAGCAAGAGTCTGAGTGCGGAAGCAGTTGTATGTTTTCCGCCAGGTCAGCCTAGCAAAAAGAGGAGCCGGGGACAAAAGAGGCCCAGAGCAGTAAGTTTTTGTTACTTTTTTTGACTTACCTTGTGTATCCAGGAGTAGCAGGAAAGTTTATGCATTCCCTTGCTCTGGGCTCCCCCTTGCAAGGCCCTCCTGGATCCCCCTCCCCGCGACTTATTTAAGTGCCGGAGACTGTACCTTCGGTCCTCCCAGCAGCGACCTACTTACGCCTAAGATTGTGCTTCCACCCACTGGCCAGCTGCTGTTCCCATCGGTTTTGGGTGGGCAACTGATGGCCAGGAATTAAAATCGCCCAGACCTCACAATAATGGGGGTTGTCCACACTGCACAGACCTCACCAGTCCAATTCCCGCCTCAGGTTAAAATCGTTTTTTTACCTTCTCTGATTCTTTTCACTGAATTGGGTGTCTACAGTGAATGGAGCACCACTTGATACTACAGTCAACACGCTTCCTTCCTGATGTGGGACTTCCTCTTCAAGGTGATTTCTGATGGGTAATTGGCCACTGTAATGACAGCTGAAGAATAACAATATTTGGAATCTTGGATCTCTGAACTAGAATCACATATGGGAAGAGTTCCCTAGATGGCCTAGTGGGTAAAGACACTATCCAGCAGAGCACTCAGCTATATAGACCAGAAGGTCACAGTTCATCATACGTGTCTTCACACTGTTCCCTTTGGGGAGCTGTATGAAGTGGTGGAAGGATTTCTGGCCATGATTAACGCTCCTTCCGTGACTGTAACCATCTTCGTACCAGCCATTAGGATGGTTAGTCCTATGGCGGGAGGGTTTTACAGGCTCCCACAACCCATACGAGGGGGGGGCCACCCACACCCACGGACGCAAGTATCCCGCTGGATGTCAACCCAGAATTTAGAGCCGGAGCTCCGACTCCACTTGCCGGGACTGTCTGGAGCGGGGTTCGAAACCCTACGCCTTCTGGCCCAGCGGCGGGGATGCTACCGCTACACCAAAGGCCCACTCCAGGTCACAGTTAACTGATATGTAATAGTTGAAGTGCCACTATTGACCTACACACCACTGAGATAGGAAGAAAAGATTCCCTTTCATTGATTGCTATCAAGTGACTCGTGCTGGGAGAAAAAAATGCCTCAGGCAGCCCTTCTCCTATTAGCAATGTGACAGAAGCAGTTTGTGAGTATGCACCATGTTTATTTTTGTGCCTGATTTGTAACTGAAAATCCCATACCTCGGATTTGCTCAATTCTGAAAGCTTTCCTATCGTGTTATGCAAACAAGAGCAATAATGGAATGGATATTGTAATGATCAGTAACCTGTCATTCTAGAATGGTACACTAGGTGGAGCTGTAGAGCTGTATGTTGCTGTATGTTTAGCTGTATATAGATATATCACTAGGCTACCCACAAGGCAGTAGTCAAGATGGATGCTGTAGAAGTCCACATGTGCTCAATAAAGTGACTAGCTAGAAGCTAGCTGTTCATAATGAAAACGACTAGTTATTTATGAACATAACATGGTACCAGGATTGGTAAAATCTGCTGAATATTGTGAAACGCGACATGGAGCATTTGAAGCCACCGGAGGGTTTGAAACTCACGGGGAATGTCGACTGCAATTGGTGGACTTTCAAACAACGATTCGAACTCTACATTGCTGCCATCGGGTTCGGTACGAAGCCAGATGCAAGGAAAATAGCATTGCTGCTTACGGTTGCAGGCCCACAGGCAATAGAGGTATTTAATACATTTGTATTTAATCAAGAGGAGGACAGAGAAAAACTGGACGATGTGCTAAAGAAATTTGATACACATTGTTCTCCCAAAAAGAACGAAACCTATGAGAGGTACGTGTTCTGTTCACGGACACAGCAGCAAAATGAGACTTTTGATAGCTTTATGACCGATCTGAAACTGAAAGCACAGACATGTAATTTCTCTGAACTGAAATTATCCATGATTTGTGACCAGATTGTGTTTGGTATTCATGATAAAAAGGTCAGGGAACGTCTGTTGAGAGAAACCAAACTAACATTGGAAAATGCTGTGAAAATATGCCAAGCCAGTGAGCTAGGTCAAAAGCACGCGAAGACTTTCAGTGAAATTAATAATAATGCGATTGTAGTAAGTGATAGTGCTGCTGTTGGTGCTGTGTCCTACAAAGGAAAGAAACGTGGGCAGAACAGAAATGCAAAGCAATCAGAGGATGGAATTTTTAATTGTAAATCCTGTGGTTACAAACACCAGTCACGACAATGCCCAGCATTTGGAAAAATGTGCACAAAATGTCATGGAAAGAATCACTTTGCCAAACAATGCTTTTCAAAAGTAAAAACTAAGAAAGGGCAACGAGTTAATGTGATTGAGGACACTGATTTAAGTGAGACATTTTCTGTAAGAGTGGTGTCATGTGACAATATTCAAAAAGGATACAGAAAATGTGTAGCCCTCAAGAATGGACAATGCTGAACATAAAGTTAATGCAGTAAAAGAGGACAAATGGATGATCCCACTGCAGGTGAATGGAGCATTAGTTACATTGAAACTAGACACTGGGGCAAAAGCAAACTTAATCAGTATGGGTGACATTAAAAACATGAAAGAAAAGCCCAAAATACAGAAAAAGTCAGTACTACTGAAGGACTATAATGGACAGAAAGACATGAACAAGAGTGGATGAAACTCAAAACTCAAAACTCAAAACTCAAAACACCTTCTTTGACCCAACAAAGAGAATCAAAGTGTCAATGGATGCATCAAAAGATGGCCTAGGTGTGGTCTTGCTACAAGCAGAGGGTGAAGATTGGAAGCCTGTTGCCTATGCCTTCAGGTCTATGATTGATTCTGAGTGTCGATACGCCCAGATTGAAAAGGAATGTCTAGGCTTGGTAGTTGCACTAGAAAAGTTTCATGGCTACATATATGGACTTCCCACCTTCACAGTTGAGACAGACCACTGCTCACTGGTTGCCATCATAAAAAAAAACCTGAATGAGATGTCTCCAAGGATTCAACAGACTGGGTTAACTCCATGGTATGTGAAAAGAAAAAGAACAATGGTCTAAGAATATGCATGGATCCAAAGGACTTAAATGCAAACATAAAATGTGAACACGACCAGATTCCCAAGCGAGAAGAAATCACCAGTGAAATGTCAGGTGCCAGATACATCACAAAGCTCGATGCCTCACAAGGATTTTGGCAACTAAAACTGGATGAAGAGAGCACCAAATACTGTACCTTCAACACACCATTTGGCAGGTATTGTTTCCTCAGAATGCCTTTCGGGATATTATCTGCATCTGAAATCTTTCATAGAGCGATGGAACACATAATTGAAGGTCTGGAAGGAGTTCGGGTCTATGTTGATGACATCATCATCTGGGGCTCCACACTGAAAGAACACAATGAGAGCAAGAGACACTGGCCTAGAAATTCACTATGGCCCCGCCAGCTGCCTAGCGCCCAAAAGTTAGCGCTGGGCGGGAAGCCTATAGCGATCGTCAGATATACATTGTTAGCGCCCCAATTCAGAAGCGGGCTCTATACCAGGGTGTGCCCGCCTCCGCTTGGTGCGCTGACACTGAATATCAGCGCTCTTCGCGCCGCTGCGCCAGGCGCTGCGCAGCGGCAGGCTGCGGTACTGCAGGCCTCCTCCTTCTCTTAAGGGGGAGCTGCCTGCAACGGGGAGACCGCCACTGGATAGTGCCGGCAAATGAGCCCGGCACCACGGAGAAGTGCCGGGCTCGCGGAAAGCAGCCGGCAATGCCGCGGGGGGGGGGGGGGTGGAGGAGGCCGGGGAAGGAGGTGCGGGCAGGCGGCCGCCGCAAAAGCGGCCGGCCGCACCTTCCACTTTAAAGTGCCCCACTAAGGCAGCAGGACGGCCCCGTTTTCTGGTCGCTGTTTGCGGCCGCTTCGAAGGAGGCGGCCGCAACTAAATATGGGGATCGGCGCGGTTTCGGGGCGGAACCGGGGCACTGCGCACACCGATGACGTCATCGGTGCCGGCGCAGCGCTAACGGCTACCGCCGCCAATACCGCTGCGCTGAATATCTGCGCAAACTCATTTTTGGCGCAAAATCACCCTTTAGGCGTTAACTAGGTGCAAAGCTGGCAGCGCCTTAATGAATTTCTAGGCCATTGTTTATTGGCCTGGCATAAATAAGGACATTGAGAACATGATAGGCAAATGTGAGACATGTCAGAGACACCAAAACAAACAAGCAAAGGAACCAATGATAGTAGCTGACTTACCAACAGCACCATGGCAAAAGGTTGGTATGGACCTTTTTCATTTGAATGGTAAAGAATATCTAATAGTGATTGACTACTATTCTAACTATCCTGAGATGGCACTGCTCTCAAGCACCACAGCAAGCAGTGTCATAATGCATGTGAAATCCATCTTCGCCAGACATGGAATTCCCAGGATTGCCGTTAGCGACAATGGTCCGTGCAAATGGTATGTTGGCCTTCATAGCAAAAGGGTATGAGTACAGGAGCAAGGATGTCCTGCTGCAGTTGTACAGGGCCTTGGTGAGACCACACCTTGAGTACTGTGTGCAGTTTTGGTTGCCTTATCTGAGGAAGGATGTTCTTGCCATGGAAGGAGTTCAGCGAAGATTCACAAGGCTGATCCCTGGGATGGCAGGAATGACGTATGAGGAGAGATTGGGCCGATTGGGCTTATACTCGCTGGAGTTTAGAAGAATGAGAGGGGATCTCATCGAAACTTATAAAATTCTGACAGGTCTGGATAAACTAATGTAAGAAGTCACACAACACCAGGTTATAGTCCAACAGCTTTATTTGAAATCACAAGCTTTCGGAGCGCTGCTCCTTCTTCAGGTGAAGTGGAGAAATGCATAAAGACACAGCTTATATAGTCAGAGAATCATGTCAGATGTTTACAGGTAACCTTTCCAACTGCCATTTATCACACCTCGGCAGAGAGATAATCACAGCAGTCAAAGGTGTGAATGGTGTCCAAACAGGTCAGTCAGGGAAACATTACATCAAAGAACAATGAGGTGGGGTCACAAGGGGTCAAATATTGCAGATGCTGGGGTCTGTATGAAAAACAAAAAAACAGACAAAAAACATTTTTTTTGGCTGGAAATCACAGCAGGTCCGGCCGCATCTGTGTAGAGAGAACAAGCCAATGTCGACTCGAGTCTGGATGACCCTGCATCAGGTGGGGTTACATGTAGCGTGACATGAACCCAAGATCTCGGTTGAGGCCGTCCTCATGGGTGCGGAACTTGGCTATCAGTTTCTGCTCAACGATTTTGCGTTGTCGTGTGTCTCGAAGGCCACCTTGGAGAATGCTTACCCGAGGATCGGAGGCTGAATGTCCTTGACTGCTGAAGTGTTCCCCGACTGGAAGGGAACACTCCTGCCTGGTGATTGTTGCGCGGTGTCCGTTCATCCGTTGTCGCAGTGTCTGCATGGTCTCGCCGATGTACCATGCTCCGGGGCATCCTTTCCTGCAACGTATGAGGTAGACAACGTTGGCCGAGTCACATGAGTATGTACCATGTACCTGGTGGGTGGTGTCCTCACGTGTGATGATGGTATCTGTGTTGATGATCTGGCATGTCTTGCAGAGGTTGCTGTGGCAGGGTTGTGTGGTGTCGTGGTCGCTGTTCTCCTGAAAGCTGGGTAATTTGCTGCGAACGATGGTCTGTTTGAGGTTAGGCGGCTGTTTGAAAGCGAGTAGTGGAGGCGTGGGGATGGCCTTAGCGAGGTGTTCGTCGTCATCGATGACATGTTGAAGGCTGCGAAGAACATGGCGTAGTTTCTCCGCTCCGGGGAAGTACTGGACGACGAAGGGTACTCGGTTGTGTCCCGTGTTTGTCTTCTGAGGAGGTCTATGCGATTTTTCGCTGTGGCCCGTCGGAACTGTCGATCGACGAGTTGAGCGTCATATCCCGTTCTTACAAGGGCGTCTTTCAGTGTCTGTAGGTGTCCATCGTGTTCCTCCTCGTCTGAGCAGATCCTGTGTATTCGCAGGGCTTGTCCATAGGGGATGGCTTCTTTAACGTGGTTAGGGTGGAAGATGGAGAAGTGAAGCATCGTGAGGTTGCCCGTGGGCTTGCAGCAGGGAAATCCATCGTCAACCTGTCCGACCACACCCTTCAACCAGATGAAATTGAAGTTCTCAGCCGAGGGCTCAATTTCTGCCCCACCACCAAAATGGACCCCATCGGTCTCGCGGCAGACACAGAGGAATTCATCAGGAGAATGAGGCTCCGGGAATTCTTCCACAAATCCCAAGATGTCAGCAGCGAACCCAATGAGACAATCAATGATCCGGAACAGCAGACAGAGGGATCTGCAGTGCAGCAACCGAAGAAGAAAGAGTCAAATTGGACCCCTCCGGAGGGTCGCTGCCCTAAGCTTGACATGTATGCTCAAGCTGTCAGGAGATGCATCAACGCCAGATTCATCAGCCGCACTCACAAGACAGTCCAGAATGTCACCCGAGCACAACGCAACGCCATCCACGCTCTCAAGACCAACCGCAACATCGTCATCAACCAGCAGACAAAGGAGGTGCCATCGTCATACAGAACAGAACGGACTATTGCAAATAAATATACCGACAACTGGACAACCAGGAACACTACAGACAGTTACCCGCAGATCCGACCAAAGAACACACCCGCCAACTCAACAGACTGATCAAAACCTTCGATCCAGACCTTCAAAGCATCCTACATGCTCTCATCCCATGTACTCCCCGCGTGGGAGACTTCTACTGCCTCCCAAAGATACACAAAGCCAACACACCTGGACGTCCTATCGCATCAGGCAACGGAACCCTGTGTGAGAACCTCTCTGGATATGTCGAGGGCATCCTGAAACCCATCGTACAGGGAACCCCCAGCTTCTGTCGCGACACTACAGACTTCTTACAGAAGCTCAGCACCCACGGACCAGTTGAACCAGGAACACTCCTCGCCACGATGGACGTCTCGGCACTCTACACCAGTATCCCCCACGATGACGGCATCGCTGCGACAGCCTCAGTACTCAACACCAACAACAGCCAATCTCCAGACGCCATCCTACAACTCATCCGCTTCATCCTTGACCACAATGTCTTCACCTTCGACAACCAGTTCTTTACCCAAACACACGGAACAGCCATGGGGACCAAATTCGCACCCCAATACGCAAACATCTTCATGCACAAGTTCGAGCAAGACTTCTTCGCTGCACAGGATCTCCAACCAATGCTATACACCAGATACATCGACGACATTTTCTTCCTATGGACCCACGGCGAAGAATCACTGAAAAGACTACACGATAACATCAACAAGTTCCATCCCACCATCAAACTCACCATGGACTACTCCTCAGAATCAGTCTCATTCCTGGACACACGAATCTCCATCAAAGACGGACACCTCAGCACTTCACTCTACCGCAAGCCCACAGACAACCTCACGATGCTTCACTTCTCCAGCTTCCACCCTAACCACGTTAAAGAAGCCATCCCCTATGGACAAGCCCTGCGAATACACAGGATCTGCTCAGACGAGGAGGAACGCGATGGACACCTACAGACACTGAAAGACGCCCTTGTAAGAACGGGATATGACGCTCGACTCGTCGATCGACAGTTCCGACGGGCCACAGCGAAAAATCGCATAGACCTCCTCAGAAGACAAACACGGGACACAACCAACAGAGTACCCTTCGTCGTCCAGTACTTCCCCGAAGCGGAGAAACTACGCCATGTTCTTCGCAGCCTTCAACATGCCATCGATGACGACGAACACCTCGCTAAGGCCATCCCCACGCCTCCACTACTTGCTTTCAAACAGCCGCCTAACCTCAAACAGACCATCGTTCGCAGCAAATTACCCAGCTTTCAGGAGAACAGCGACCACGACACCACACAACCCTGCCACAGCAACCTCTGCAAGACATGCCAGATCATCAACACAGATACCATCATCACACGTGAGGACACCACCCACCAGGTACATGGTACATACTCATGTGACTCGGCCAACGTTGTCTACCTCATACGTTGCAGGAAAGGATGCCCCGGAGCATGGTACATCGGCGAGACCATGCAGACACTGCGACAACGGATGAACGGACACCGCGCAACAATCACCAGGCAGGAGTGTTCCCTCCCAGTCGGGGAACACTTCAGCAGTCAAGGACATTCAGCCTCCGATCCTCGGGTAAGCATTCTCCAAGGTGGCCTTCGAGACACACAACAACGCAAAATCGTCGAGCAGAAACTGATAGCCAAGTTCCGCACCCATGAGGATGGCCTCAACTGAGATCTTGGGTTCATGTCACGCTACATGTAACCCCACCTGATGCAGGGTCATCCAGACTCGAGTCGACATTGGCTTATTCTCTCTACACAGATGCGGCCGGACCTGCTGTGATTTCCAGCCAAAAAAAATGTTTTTT
This sequence comes from Somniosus microcephalus, assembly GCF_052327205.1. Classification (NCBI taxonomy): domain Eukaryota; kingdom Metazoa; phylum Chordata; class Chondrichthyes; order Squaliformes; family Somniosidae; genus Somniosus; species Somniosus microcephalus. The sequence goes on from NC_140987.1 coordinate 304,672,540, forward strand.
GTCTGTTTTTTTGTTTTTCATACAGACCCCAGCATCTGCAATATTTGACCCCTTGTGACCCCACCTCATTGTTCTTTGATGTAATGTTTCCCTGACTGACCTGTTTGGACACCATTCACACCTTTGACTGCTGTGATTATCTCTCTGCCGAGGTGTGATAAATGGCAGTTGGAAAGGTTACCTGTAAACATCTGACATGATTCTCTGACTATATAAGCTGTGTCTTTATGCATTTCTCCACTTCACCTGAAGAAGGAGCAGCGCTCCGAAAGCTTGTGATTTCAAATAAAGCTGTTGGGATATAACCTGGTGTTGCGTGACTTCTTACATTTGTCCACCCCAGTCCAACTCCGGCATCTCCACACCCTGGATAAACTAGATGCAGGTAGAATGTTCCCAATGGTCGGAGAGTCCAGAACCAGGGGTCATAGTCTAAGGATAAGGGGTAAGCCATTTAGGACAGAGATGAGGAAGAATTTCTTCACCCAGAGAGTGGTGAACATGTGGAATTCTCTACCACAGAAGGCGGTTGAGGCCAAGTCTTTAAATATATTCAAGAAGGAGTTAGATATATTTCTTAGAGCTAAAGGTATCAAGGGATATGGGGAGAAGGCAGGTACGGGGTACTGAGTTTGGATGATCAGCCATGATCTCATTGAATGGCGGAGCAGGCTCGAGGGGCCGAATGGCCTACTCCTGCTCCTATCTTCTATGTTTCTATGTTTCTATGTTTCAACTGTAAGGAGTGGCAACAGTTTGCAGCACAGTATGACTTTCAGCACATCACATCCAGTCCTTTGCATGCTCAGTCGAATGGTAAGGCAGAAAAAGGCATTCAAGTTCTCAAACAGCTACTGAAGAAAGCAACAGAAAGCAAGTCTGATCATTATCTCGCCCTGCTGAGCTACCGAGCCTCACCTTTAGACTCTGGTTCTTCACCTGCTGAACTTCTAATGGGTCGCAAGTTGCGTACCACGCTACCCTGCTGTGCAAAAGAAAAGCAGAGTAAGGAACTGAGACAGACTTCAACTGTTAAAGCTGAAACAGAAATCATACTATGACAAGTCATCCAAAACCCTAAAACCATTGACAAGGGATGATGTTGTCAGGATTGAGGAACCAGATGCATGGAACAGGAAAGCTACAGTTCTTGAGGAAGTAGGACCAAGGTCATACACTGTTAGAACTGAGGAAGGACAGATTCTCAGGAGGAACCGCCGTTCCTTCCTAAAAACACAAGAAACTATCCAAGAACAAATCGATGACAATGCCGCAACTGAATCTTGTCAATCACCACCAGAACAATCTAACACAAACACACATACAGGCTCTCATGAAAACACATCAGACTTACCTGTGCTGAGAAGATCCACACGTGAAGTAAAAAAGCCTGATAGGCTTAATCTTTGAGTATAAAGTAAAGCTTTGAAAATGTGTTGACTGTTGTGAAAATGTTTATGTTTATAGAGCACTAACAAAAGTGTTACTGATATCATCTTTATCGTTTTTCTTGAAAGTTGATTGATATTGATTTTGTTTAACCTCAAAGAAAGGGGGATGTAATGATCAGTAACCGGTCATTCTAGAATGGTACACTAGGTGGAGCTGTAGAGCTGCATGTTGCTGTATGTTTAGCTGTATATAGATAACACTAGGCTACCCACAAGGCAGTAGTCAAGATGATGCTGTAGAAGTCCACATGTGCTCAATAAAGTGACTAGCTAGAAGCTAGCTGTTCATAATGAAAACGACTAGTTATTTATGAACATAACAGATATGTGTCTGAACAGTTCATCCAGGAGAAAAATGGTGCAGCAGTTCAACCCACGGAGGAGCCTGAGCAACTCCCACCTGGGGTCGAGTGTAGCTTGATCCTTCTGGTAAAAATGGAAGTCTAACTTATTTTCCAATATCGCTAGATATGAAAGCTCTTGTTTGAATGGACATCTTGAACTGCTGACAACACAAGAGATACTCTTATCTACTGAAGTAACAGAGATTATATTGCTGTGAACCTTTTTACCCTGCTTTGTCATCCAAGAATCTTGTGAGCTACTGGTTAGTTTGCCTACAGGATTGCTAAGATATCATACATCAATTGCATAATGGGGAATAGGAGGAAATATGTTCTGCTTTGGACTCCATATTCTTCCGTAATAAGTTATGAAAGTTATAAGTAATAAAGAAATAAAACATATTACAGGGGATTTATTTCATCCAACTTATCGACATGAGTGGAACTGAGCACTGCCTAAAATCTGTTGGAGGATGTGAGAGAGTTTGAGAACAGCTACACATCTGCTGCAGTTGCCCTACAATTAAGCAGAACTAGGTCATATTCTCCAAAAGGGCTAAATCTACCATGGATATTTTGCAGACCTACACTGCATATCAGTTGCCTGTCATATTTCACCTGGCCATATGCATCACAAAATGCAAGAGGGTGTTTCAGCAATTTATTATTGGAACCCCTCAGGATAGTTCCACGTTGAAACACGACACTGCATATATTATTTATAGTATACTAGTTGATCTCCCATGGTGTTGCACATGGGAATCAAGAACACGTGTAGTATTCAGGTTAAATAGAGTTAGAGGATGGGAGATCACAGAAATCACAGAAACCCCACAGTGCAGATAGAGGCCATTTCGGCCCATCGAGCCTGCACCGACACATATCCCACCCGATCCCCATAACCCCTACACCAACACATATCCCACCCTATCCCCGTAACCCCACATATTTAATCCCCCTAACACTAAGGGTCAATTTATCATAGCCAATCAACCTAACCCGCACATCTTTGGACTGTGGGAGGAAACCGGAGCACCCGGAGGAAACCCACGGAGAATGTGCAAACTCCACACAGACAGTCGCCCAAGGCCGGATTTGAACCCGGGTCCCTGGTGCTGTGAGGCAACAGTGCTAACCACTATGCCACCGTGTCTAGATAATTGAACTATTTTGAGGAAAGGGAGGAGGCAGATGTGGTTGGAAGGAGGGAGAAAGGATGGAAGGGGAGAGAGAATGCCATCATCATTTTGAGACTTTTTTTCAGAATTATTGCTCTATTGATTTTGTTTTGTATACTGTATCTGAATTTTTGGTAGTTGAACTATGCAAACTGAAATATCTCCAAATAGCAACTGGGGTTTTCCTCACTGCTTAGGTGTGACTGACCTCTGCTGGATAGAATTGAAAAAACTTAGTTGGAGCAGTTAAATGAAATTGAATTGGGGAATTTTAACTCCCCCACCAAGAAGGAATTAGAAAGTAGAAGTTAAAATTGCATTGGGAGACTTACCACCCAGTTGTCATACTTACCGGGCAATTTTTTAGTAATTCGAGGACCCCAGGTCATATGATCTCACTAAGACCCCAATGTGATTTTAATGCATCAGAACAAAGGTCCCGCCCAGCGCTGAACTCGCTGAGTAAAACCTAGCAGGATTGGTTTCTAAGGGTCAATGGAAGTAATATTTAAAGGTGCACTCATCTGTAAGCACGTGGATCATAGATATCTGTTTGCTATTGTGTTACTTTTCGATTTCTACAGAAGGGTTTTCCTTGAAGATCGCATTTTTCTGTATCTATTCTACTTTTTTTAAATTTGTTTATGGGATGTGGGCATCACTGGCAAGGCCAGCATTTATTGCCCATCCCTAATTGCTCCTTGAGAAGATGGTGGTGAGCCACCTTCTTGAACCGTTGCAGTCTGTGTGGTGAAGGTATTTCCACAGTGCTGTTAGGTAGGGAGTTCCAGGATTTTGACCCAGCGACGATGAAGGATCGGTGATATACTTCTAAGTCAGGATGCTGTGTGACTTGGAGGGGAACTTAGAGGTAGAGGTGGTGGTGCTCCCATGTGCCTGCTGCCCTTGTCCTTCTAGGTGGAAGAGGTTGCGTGTTTGGAAGGTGCTGCTGAAGAAGCCTTGGTGAGTTGCTGCAGTGCATCTTGTACATGGTACACACTGCAGCCACGGTACGCTGGTGGTGGAGGGAGTGAATGTTTAAGGTGGTAGATTGTATTGATTTCTTTGTGGGTTCAATGACGAGACATTTATGAAAGAGAATGTCTTTTAATCTAACGTTTGTTCAACAAGTTAACAGCATTACAGGAGACACCATCTTAGGGATCCATCTAAAACGAAAGTAAAACTAAACTGCTTGTCTCTCACATGCCCTCTGCTGGTCAGGCATAAGTAATCAATCAGGCAAACATGCTGGTAAGGCATCATAATCAAACAGGCAAATACCATCACTATTTGCTGATATCATTACATCTCCCTTTCTTAAAACAAAAGTATTTTACTTTTAACTAACAACATGTTTTCCTTGTATTAATCTGCATTTTAACTGTAACTCTTAATGAACTTACATTGTCATTATCATTATCAAGGTTTTTTAACCTTGTTTTGTGTGTTCACATGAAATATGTAAATACCTAGAACTTGAAGAAAGAATAAGATAACATTACTTCCTTCTATTACAAGAGTCCTTACATTTGCTCAATGAGTCTCTCAGGAGGCTTCACGTGTCTTGAGGATTTTCTGATTGATTGTCCTTGAATCTGAGTTGTTGCCTCCGATGATGGTTTCTCAGCTGTGTGATCAGGTTGTTCAACAGAATCAGTCTTTTGACCTGCTGTGTGATCAGGTTGTTCAACAGTATCAGTCTTTTGACTTGCTGTGGCTGGTCCCATGAGAAGATCTCGACGATTTCTTCGCAGAACAGCACCCTCATCTGTCTGAATGGTGTATGATCTTGGTTGAACTTCACTCAGGACAGTTCCCTTCTGAGTCCATATGTTTGTTTTGTCTTTGAACCTTACTTTGTCACCAGTGTGGAGTTCAGGTAGGTTTTGTGTTCCTCTGTCATAGTAGTACTTTTGCTTTTCTTTCTGTTGTTCTTTGAAATTCCTCACTTTCTCCCCCTCTTTTGTTTTCAGGAGGTTCTCCGGGATGGGTAGGTTTGACCTTAGCAGACGTCCCATAAGGAGTTGGGCTGGTGACATACCACACTCGAGCGGTGTTGTGCGGTATACAAGCATGCTCTGGTAGAAGTCAGTTCCACCGTCTTTTGCCTTGTACATCAGTCTTTTCACTGTCTGGACCGATTTTTCCACTAGTCCATTGGACTGTGGAAAGTGAGGACTTGACATTGTGTGGACAAAGTCCCACTCTTTGGCAAAGTGTCGGAAACTTGCATTGTAAAACTGGGGTCCGTTGTCTGTGAAGACCTCGCTTGCCACGCCATGTCTGGAGAATATGGCTTTCATACATGTTATCACAGCATCTGCAGTGGTGGTGTACAGTCTACAAACCTCTGGATACAGGGAGTAATAGTCTGTGACTACAAGATAGTCCTTCCCTTGACATACGAATAGGTCAGCGCCTACCTTCTGGTAAGGTCTGTCTGGTGCTGGGTGTGGCTTTAGTGGTTCTACCGGCTTGCTTGCTCGATATTTCAGGCATATTGTGCAGTTTGACACCTCATTTGTCACATCTTGGTTGATTCGTGGCCAGTACATCATCTCTCGTGCTCTTTTCTTACACTTTTCGATTCCCAGATGTCCTCCATGGATCCTTTTTAGCATCTCTTTTCTCAAACTCTTTGGGATAACGATTTTACTTCCTTTGTAGATGATGTCTTCGACCAGTGATAGTTCCGCCCTGCAGTTCCAGTACTCTGCCATGTCAGGTGAGCAGTCTTGCTTCATGTTGGGCCATCCATCCAAGATGCTTTTCCTCAGTCGTCTCATTGTTTCATCTTTGTTTGTCTCAGTCTTTATGAGCTCCATTTTTGCATCTGCTATGGGCAGTGCACTTGTGATCATGCCCACGTAGGCGTTCACTTTTTCATCCATTTTGGTGTTTGCGAGCTCACTTGGGTCAACAGCTCTGGACAATGTGTCTGCTGTACACATCAGTTTACCCGGTGTGTACGCAACATTCAGTGTATAGCGTTGCAGCCTGATCACATTCTTTGTATTCTAAGTGGACAACTATTTAGTGGCTTTTGGAACAATGCAATCAACGGCTTATGGTCAGTCTCTACACTGATTGCTTGTCCTGCCACAAACTGGTGAAATCTTTCACAGGCGTATGTGATGCTGAGCAGCTCCTTTTCTATTTGAGCATATCGCGTCTCTGCGTCTGTCATTGAGCGCGATGCATATGCAATAGGTTGCCAGTAGTCATATTTTTGCAGAAGAACAGCACCGAGCCCACTCTGTGATGCATCTGATGATATCTTGATGGGTCTCGCTGGGTCATAAAACCTCAGAACTGGTTCCTCTGTGAGCAGTTTCTTTAGATCGCTCCATGACTTCTCATGCTCATGATTCCATTCCCATTCTATGTTCTTTTCAGTTAGTCTTCTCAGTGGCGCCATCTTTTCTGAGAGGTTGGATATGAATTTACCCATGTAGTTGATCATTCCATTAAACCTCTGCACGTCCTTTTTGCATTGTGGCTTTGGCATATTCTCAATGGCGGACACCTTTCTGGGATCTGGTCTGATGCCCTCACTGCTAAGGATATCTCCCACGAATGTCAGTTCTGTCACCCCGAGCTGGCATTTCTCTCTATTCAGCTTCAGGTTTGTTTTCCTTGTTGCTTCCAGCACTTTTTTCAGTCTCTCGTCATGCTCAGTTCTCGTGGTTCCCCATACTATGATGTCATCCATTGATGTATCAACTCCCTCCAGGTGTTCATAGATCATATGGATAGTTTTGTGATACACTTCAGGAGCTGAGGCAATGCCAAATGTTAAACTTAGGAATCTGTATCTGCCAAATGGACTGTTGAACGTGTACAGTCTTGAACTTGCTTCGTCCAGTTTCATCTGCCAAAATCCTGATGATGCATCTAACTTGCTGAAATACTTTGCATTTGCAAACTGTGACATGATTTCCTCACGTGTAGGAAGCTTGAAGTGCTCTCTCTTTATTGCTCTGTTTAGATCTCTTGGATCCAGGCAAATTCTGAGCTTTCCATTCTTTTTGTCCACTACGACGAGGGAACTCACCCACTCAGTTGGCTCATCTATCTTCTGAATCACGTTCAGGCTTTCCATCCTGTCCAACTCTGCCTTCAGTTGCTTTTGAAGAGCAAACGGAACTTTTCTGCATGGATGTATGACCGTTGGCATACTTTTATCTACTCTGATCGTGTGTTCTCCTGGAAGGCAGCCTAGACCCTGAAATAGGTCGTTGTACTCTTTCATGAGTTCATCATAGACTGTCTCTCCTTCGCTTTCCACAACGAGGACTCTCTTTACCAGGTTCAGTCTCTCACAGGCTATTATGCCTAGTATGGCTTGCACATCCTTTGGCACCACGATTAATGCTAACGTGTGCTCTCTGTCCTTGTGTGTCACTTTGACAATGCATCTTCCTTTCACTGGTATATTAGTACCTGAGTATCCTGTCACTTTCACTTTGATTCCATGTATCTTTGGTCTGGGTCTAATTTTCTTAAAATCAGTCTCTGATATCACATTAACTTGTGCTCCAGTATCCAATTTAAATGGAATATGTATGTCATTCACTTTTAGTGTCAACATCCAGTCTCTTTTTTCTTTTTTGTTTTCAGACACAACATCTACATAGAACTCCTCTATCTCGCTTTCATCTACTGTATGGACCTTGCTTTGTTGCGCTTGGTTCTTACAGCAACGAGCATAATGGTTGTTTTTGTTGCAACTATTGCATGTTTTACCATATGCTGGACACTTTTTTGGTGTATGCTGTGTACCGCATCGACTACATGACTTTTGATTGCCCCTTTCATTTTCGTTCACTGGCCACGCCTCTTTTTTCACATTGGCGTTCTTTTTGTTAAACGGTTTGTGTCCGTTCATTCTCACTGCATCCACGTTGCAGCTACTGTCACTGAACAGCTCCTTTGCCTGCAACTTCACAGTCTCTGTAGCCCTACACAGTGCTATGGCTTTTCCCAGGTCTAGATCTTGCTCTCTTAGCAGTCTTTCCCTTAGACCATTAGATGGAATACCACACACCAGTCTGTCTTTTATCAGCGAGTCTGTCAGTCCCCCAAATTCACATGTTTTGCTTCGGTTTCTCAGTTCAGTCACATACTGATCAATAATCTCTCCCGTTTTCTGTACACATGTGAAAAATCTGTGCCTCTCAAACGCCACGTTACGTTTAGGTATGCAGTAGGCCTCAAACTGTTCCATTGTTTTATCCAGCTTCATTTTGTCTCCATCAGCAGCGAATGTGAAGTTATTATACACCTCCAGCGCTTCATCACCCATGACATGTAAGAACACTGACGATTTCATTTTATCACTTTTCTCGTCAGCTCCGATTGCCGCTAAATACAATTCCAAACGCTGTTTGAATCTCCTCCAATTTTCAGCCACATTACCTGTCAACTGAAGCTTTGCCGGTGGGTGTAAACCTTCCATTTTTTCACTTCGTTAGCTATTCTCCAATGGTAAGTAACGATGTTCTCTTTTGGCTTGCTAATATGTGGAGAGCTGATTTCACTTCAGATTTTTCCTCTTCATCTCTTTCAATCACTTCTGACACCATGTATTGATTTCTTTGTGGGTTCAATGACGAGACATTTATGAAAGAGAATGTCTTTTAATCTAAAGTTTGTTCAACAAGTTAACAGCATTACAGGAGACACCATCTTAGGGATCCATCTAAAACGAAAGTAAAACTAAACTGCTTGTCCCTCACATGCCCTCTGCTGGTCAGGCATAAGTAATCAATCAGGCAAACATGCTGGTAAGGCATCATAATCAAACAGGCAAATACCATCACTATTTGCTGATATCATTACAGTAGATGGGGTGCCAATCAAGTGGGCTGCTTTGTCCTGGATGGTGTCAAGCTTCTTGAGTGTTGTTGGAGCTGCACACATCCAGGCAAGTGGAGAGTATTCCATCACATTCCTTACTTGTGCCTTGTAGATGGTAGAAAGGCTTTGGGGAGTCAGGAGGTGAGACACTCGCCGCAGATTACCTAGCCTCTGACCTGCTCTTGTTGCCACAGTATTTATGTGGCTGGTATAGTTAAGTCTCTGGTCAATGGTGACCCCCAGGATGTTGATGGTGGTGGATTCGGCGATCATAATGCCATTGAATGTCAAGGGGCGGTGGTTAGACTCTCGCTTGTTGGAGATAGTCATTGCCTGGCATTTCTGTGGTGCTTGCAGACCCTCAATATACATAACGTTTATGATGGGTGCTATTCTTGCCACTTTAATCTAGTTGCATAAAGAGAAGGAGCAGCAGCAGCTTACCCTGCCTCAAGGAGTAGAGCAGTCTACTGCTCCTATTGAAGGCAGGTGAGGGGGGCTGCTCATAGGATGCCAACCCTCCTGGATTGTCCTGGCCTCTCGGAATTAAAGGTTAATCTCCCAGACACCGCTGCAAACAACCTGGTATAAAAATCGTTGGGAAACTGATCGACTTCGCCTCTCCTCTCCCTCCAGTTTCTGATTGACAGCTACATCCTCCACATTTAGCCCATTGGCTCCTCCTCTGATTGGCTGGGGCGGGCGGAGAGACCAACCTTGACCAATCAAACATCATGAAGGTAGGATTATCCCTGATATATTTATTTAATATTAAATATTTAATATTTATTTTTCAATGTAATTATTTTACTGAAAATGAGAAAAAATGCATTTTGTCGAAGGATTTTTTTCTCTTTTTCTGTCAAAGAATTACAGTACATCGAAAAATAAATATTTTAAAAACAAGAAAAAACCTGGCATCAAGACAGTTGCAGTTCAGCATCCAACCCGGTTATGCCTCCAAGGGTTAAATTACGAGGAGAGCCTACATAAACTAGGCTTGTGTTTCGCGGAATATAGAATATAGAATGGGGCTAAAAATAAACTTACCTTTCTTTAAAGTATTTAAAAATAATAAACCTGTGGAAAAAAGTTTTAATTTTAATTAATTCACCACTTACCTTGTTAAAAGCAGGCCTTGCACCTGCTTTTTACATGTGTAACTCCTAGAGACTTACCCTCCCGGAGAACCCTTCAAAAAAAACGTAAGTTCCATGCGCACGCGCTGCCTCTCCGGCACACGCATTCGACCTCTGTACCCCTTCCTTTAAGGGAACGGAAGTTCTGGTTTCCCACGCATGCGCAGTGCATGCACGAAACCGGCACTTCCGTTGGGCCTACGGGTGAGTACCCCGTGCGTACTCACCCGTGGAGACCCGAATTTCTGGGCCAATTAGCCAAGGGTATTAAGGGATATGGAGCAAAGGAGGGAGGATGCAGTTAGGCTAGAAATCAGCCCTAATGTCATAGAATGATACAGCATATAAGGAGGCCATTTGGCCCATCGTGGCTGTGCTTGCTCTTAGTAAGAGCTATCTAATTAATCCCACTCCCCAGCTCTTTCCCTGTAGCTCAGTACTTTTTCTCCCTTGAAGTATTTATCCAATTCCCTTTTGAAAGTTACCAATGAATCTGCTTCCACCATCCTTTTAGGAAGTGCATTCCAGATCACAACAACTCGCTGCGTAGTAAAAATGTCTTCCTGTCGCCTCTTCTCCTGCTCACTATTTACTATGTTGCCAAGTTTTGTATCATTCGCAAAATTCAAAATTGTACTCCCTATACCCAAGTCGTAGTCATTTATATATCACATATGCGTTACCGCACTGGACGCCATGAGGCGCCCGTCTCTGCCACTCCGGATTCTGGGATCTGAACCCGACTCCTAGTGATGCAGAGACACAGAGTGCCCACAGCGACTGGTCTGCACTCAAGGCCTCCATAATCAACACCTGTGAAGAGACGCTCAGTCACTCGACCAGGAAACACCAAGATTGGTACGACGAGAACGATCAGGAGATCCAGGAGCTAATAAGCCGCAAGCGCAAGGCATTCCTGATCTGGAAACAGCAACAGAACTCGAGAGCAAGAAAGCAGCTCTACAAATGCCTGAAGGCCGAGGTCCAACAAAAAACTCGCGACCTAAAGAACAGACGGTGGGTGGAGAAAGCGCAGGAGATCCAGCAGCTAGCCGACAACCACGACGTGCATGGATTTTTTAGCGCAGTCAAGACCATCTACGGCCCAAGCACCCAAGGCCATACCCCACTGCGAGCCAAGAATGGAGAGATACTCATCAAGGACAGAGAGGCAGCCAGTGCCTGCTGGAAGGAGCAGTTCGAAGATTTCCTTAACCGTGACTCTGTCTTCGACACGAGTGTCCTCAACTCCATCCCGCAGCATGCTACCTGCCATCATCTCAGCACTACCCTAGCCCAGCATGAGGTTGAAAAGGCCATCTGACAACTGAAGAACAACAAGGCCTCAGGAGCAGATGGAATCCCCGTCGAGGCACTAAAGCATGGCAGAAGAAGCACTACTGGTGCGAATTCATGAACTCATTTCTCTTATCTGGAAGGAGGAGAGCATGCCAGGCGATCTCAGAGATGCCGTAATTGTGCCCATCTTCAAGAAAGGTGACAAGTCTGATTGTGGTAATTACAGAGGAGTTTCCCTGCTGTCTGCCACAGGGAAAGTCATCGCAAGAATCCTCCTCAATCGCCTTCTCCCAGTGACCGAAGAGCTCCTCCCAGAGTCGCAATGCGGATTCTGCCCACTAAGGGGCACAATGGACATGATCTTCACCGCACGTCAATTACAAGAGAAATGCAGGGAACAGCACCAACCGCTGTACATGGCCTTCTTTGATATCACAAAGGCCTTCGACACTGTCAACCGTGAGGGATTATAGAGTGTCCTCCTCAAATTCGGCTGCCCTCAAAAGTTTGTCACCATCCTTCGCCTGCTTCATGATGACATGCAAGCGATGATCCTGACCAACGGTTCCACCACAGACCCAATTCACATACGAATCGGGGCCAAGCAAGGCTGTGTCATCGCACCAACGCGCTTCTCAATCTTCCTTGCTGCAATGCTCCATCTCACCCTCAGTAAGCTCCCCGCTGGAGTAGAGCTAGTTTACAGAACAAACGGGAAACTGTTCAACCTCAGTTGCCTCCAGTCCAAATCCAAGGTCGTCCCATCCTCTGCGGTCGATTTACAGTATGCAGACGATGCCTGCGTCTGCGCTCACTCGGAGGTCGAACTCCAAACCATCGTCAACACCTTCACCGAAGCATATGAGAGCATGGGCCTTATTCTAAACATCCGTAAGCCAAAAGTCCTCTACCAACCTGCCCCCGCCACACAGCACTGCCCCCCGATTATCAAAATCCATGACAAGGCCTTTGACAACATTAACCACTTTCCATACCTCGGGAGCCTACTGTCAACAAGGGCAGACGCCGACGATGAAGTCCAACACCGCCTTCAGTGTGCCTTCAGTGTGCCAGTGCAGCTTTCGATCGCCTAAGGAAGAGAGTGTTAGAAGACCAGGACCAGGACCTCAAAGCTCATGGTCTACAGAGCAGCAGTGATACCCGCCCTGCTGTATGCCTCAGAGACATGGACCATGTACAGCAGGCACCTCAAAGCATTGGCAAGGTACCACCAACGCTGCCTCCGCAAGATCCTGCAAATCCATTGGCAGGATAGGCGCACCAACGTCAGTGTTCTTGCTCAGGCCAATATCACCAGCATCAAAGCTTTGACCACGCTCGATCAGCTCCAATGGACGGGTCGCATTGTCCGCATGCCCGATACGAGACTCCCAAAACAAGCATTCTACTCAGAGCTCCGGCACGGCAAGAGAGCCCCAGGTGGGCAGAGGAAACGCTTCAAGGACACCCTCAAAGCCGCCTTGAAAAAAAGTGTAACATCCCCACCGACACCTGGGAACCCCTGGCCCAAGACTGCACAAAGTGGAGGAGAAGCATCCAGGAAGGCGCCAAACACCTCGAGTCTCTTCGCCGGGAGCAAGCGGAAGCCAAGCGTGGGCAGCGCAAGGAGCGCACGTCAACCCAAGCACCCCACCCACCCGCCCCTTCAACCACCGTCTGCTCCACCTGTGACAGAGACTGTAGGTCCCGCATTGGACTCATCCATCACCTGAGAACTCATTTTTAATGTGGAAGCAAGTCATCCTCGGTTCTGAGGGACTGTCTAAGAAGGAGAAGACAAGAAAAGCAATGGTTCAAGTACCGACCCCGGGTCTCCAGTCAGAAAAAGATTTGTTCACCTCTACTCTCTGCTTGCTATCCCTTAGCCAATTACATACCCAAGTTACCACTGTTCCTTTAATACCATGTGCTTCTATTTTCCGAATAAGTCTGTTACGTGGTACTTTATCAAATGTCTTTTGAAAGTCCATATATATAACATCTACTGTACTACCTTCATCTACCCTCTCTGTTACTTCAAAGAACTCAATCAGGTTAGTCAGACACAATTTGCCTTTAACAAATCTGTGCTTGCTGCCCCTTATTAGCCCATGTTTCTCCAAGTGAGAATTAATTTTGTCCTCGACAATGGTCTCTAGGGGAGGAAAATTGGCTCGCGCCCCCTTTGGGGAGATAACTTCACCGGGGCGCTACTTTCAGCACCCAAAAAAAGTTAGCGCCCCTGTGCCCGAAATTCAGTGGTAGCACCTCAAACAGTAGGTGGGGCGCTACTGGAGGTGCTCCCCCTCCCTCTTGGGGTGCTCCCATTGAATATCGCGGTGCTACATGCAGCGGCACCAAGTGCGCTGGCACGTAGCACTGTGGTACCTCAGGCCTCTGTCCCCTTGATTAAAGGGGAGAGGTCGAGTGCTGCATGCACCGGGATCCTGCTGGACCACTGGGGAGTGGGGTGTCATGAAAACAGCCTGGCACTCAAGAGGAGTGCCGGGCTGACGGATTGCTGCCGGCACCCCATTGCAGGATGCAAGAGGGGGCAGGTGCTAGCAGGCGGCCCAAAAAAAATGGCCGCCCCGCACCTGCCCTTTAAATATCACCGTGCCGGCTGCAGAAATGCCACCCTGACCCCGTCGGACATAGCGTCCAGCGGTAGGTCAGGGGGCACGAGCCAAGTTTGCGGCCGGGCACAGCGATAACAATGCCGCTAACCTCCCACTGAATTTCGCGGGAGGCGTTAGCAGCGCTGTGCCCGGGTGCTAGTTGTTTTGCACCCCATTCGGAGCGCTAACGGGAGGCACAAAGCAGCTGAATTTTTCCCCCTAGTACTTTTCCCACCACTGACGTTAGACTGATGGGCTTGTAGTTACTAGGTTTTTCCCTCTCCCCTTTTTGAACAGGGTTGTAACATTTGCATTCTTCCAGTCCTCTGGCACCATTCCCATATCCAAGGAGGATTGAAAGATTGTGGTCAGAGCTTCTGCTATCTCCACCCTAGCTTCCCTCAGCAACCTAGGATGCATCCCACCTGGACTGGGTGACTTGTTAACGTTGAGTGATTCCAACATTTAGCACCTCCTTTCTATCTATATTATCCTATCCAATATGTCTACTCTCCCTTCCTGTACTGCGACATTAACTTCATCCTCTTCTTTTGTGAAGACTGATGTAAAGTCTCCATTCAGTACCTCAGTCATGCCCTCTGCCTCCACAAGAAGATTTCCTTTATTGTCCCTAATCGGCCTCATCATTCCTATAACTATTCTTTTACTTTTTATATATTTAAAAAAGATTTTTGGGTCCCTTTTATGTTACCCACTAATCTTTTCTCATACTCTCTCTTTGCCCTTCTTATACCTTTTCTCCATATTCTGTCTGGTTTTCTACTGTATTCAGGACCTGAGGTTTGTCATAAATCTGCTTTTTCTGCTTTATTTTAATCTCTATTTCCTTTGTCATCCAGGGAGCTCCAGCTGTGGATGCCCCATCTTCCCTCAAGGGGAATATGCTTGATTTGTACCCAAACTATCTCCGCCTTGAAGGCCTGCCATTTCTCATTTACTTTTTTCCTGGCCAGTCTTTGTTTCCAGTCCACCTGTGCTGGATCCCTTCTCAAACCACTGAAATTGGCTCTCTTCCAGTTGGATATTTTTACCGTTGATTTTTCTTTGTCCCTTTCCATAACTACTTTAACCATAACTATATTATGATCACTATTATCCAGATGTTCTCCCACTGAAACATGCTCCACTTGCCCTACTTCATTCCCCAGAACTAGATCCTGCACTGCTTCCTTTCTCGTTGAGCTAGAAACATATTGGCCCAGAAATTCGGGTTGGGGGCTTCCCGCAGGTGCAAGCCCCCGACCTGCACTAACCTTGCGTGCCAGCCGTTGTGCTGTGGGCCCCCGTGGAATTCCGATCCGGGGCCTGGTCCAGCTGCTGGCGTGCAGTGCTTGCGTATCCCAGGGGCACAGTTAGTTCGATGCGTCCCCTGGGATCATGTGGGCCATGGAGAGCCACATGATAAGGTTGACAGGAAGAGCTGTCAAGACTTATAAATACTACGGGCCCCAAAACAGCACTAAATCTTCAAATAATTTTTTTTTAAATCACATTTTTAAAATAAACTATAAATTACATGAAATAACTATTTTAAACAATAATTAAAATTTTTGAAATTTTTTTTTTTATTTTCTAACAGGGCTAAAAATAAACTTACCTTTCATTAAAGTATTTAAAAATAATAAATCTGTGGAAAAAATGTTTTAATTTTAATTAATTCACCACTTACCTTGTAAAAAGCAGGCCTTGCGACTGCTTTTTACACGTCTAACTTCTGGAGACTTACCCTCCTGGGAAAACCTGTAAAAATAAAACGAAGTTCAATGCACACGCACAGCCTCTCCCGCGCACGCGTTCGACCTCTGAACCCCTGCTTTCAGGGGAACGGAAGTGCCGGTTTCCTGCGCATGCGCAGTGCATGCAGGAAACCGGCACTTCCATTGGGCCTACGGGTGAGTACCCCATGCCTACTCACCCGTGGAGACCCGAATTTCTGGGCCATTGATCGATAAAGTTCTCCTGTACACATTTTAGGAATTCTTCACCCTCCTTGCCCTTTACTATGTCTTTTTCCCAGTCTATATTAGGGTAACTGAAGTCCCCTACTATTACTGATCTATTATTTTTACATTTCGCTGAACTTTGCCACAGATTTACTCCTCTATCTCCTTCTCACTATTTGGGGTCTATAGTAAACACCCTGCAATGTAACAGCTCCTTTTCTGTTCCTCAACTCTAACCAAATAGATTCAGTCTTTGAACCCTCTGGTATATCATCCCTCTGTAGAACTGTAATATTGTCCTTGATCAACACTGCCACCTGCGCCCCACCCCACCATTCCTATCTTTTCCTCTTCCCTATCCCTCCTGAATACATTGTAGCCAGGTTAGTTCCTATTTCTGCACATATTTAAGCCAGGTATCCATTAAAGCCACTACAGTATATCAAAACCCCATGTGGCAAATTGCACCTGTAACTCATCTATCTTATTTGTAACTCTCCTTGCATTAACACACATGCATTTCAACACCATGCTGGTCTACTTTGCCTTTTCCTCCATCTACTTCCTGCTCTTTCTGCAATATTCTTTATTTTGTTTTGTTTGTCCCTCCTAGTTTTCTACGCACCTTGTCTCTTTTCTCTGCTGCTGCATTCTGGTGCCCTTGCCCCTTCAAAATTACAGGAAACTTTCGTTTAACCGGAGGTTAAATGTCCGGAAAGCTCTATCTACCGGCAAAATTCAGGAGCCATTTCCTATAAGTTTTTTTACTTCTCGTTGCTTTTTTTTTCCAGTCAGGCTCTGCAAGGTCTAGCTGAAGCTGTTGCTTAGCTACAGAGACGCTTTTAAGCTGCGGCCGACTGTTTTGAAGCTGTTGCTAAGCAACAGGGTTTGTTGATTCACACGGAGCTCAAAAGCTCCGTATGTTTTAACATTAGCGCTGGTTTCTACGGCAGTTTTGATGGTACGGCACCAGCTCGGTCCCATCAGTGCCGGATACCAGAAAGTTTCCTGTAGTTAAAACCCTCCCCATAGCACTAGTTAACCTCCCTGCAAGGACAGGTCTGGCTTGTACAGGTCCCTCCTGCCCCAGAACTGGTCCCAATGCCACAGGAAACTGAAGCCCTCCCTCCTGTGGCATTTCTCCAGCCACGCATTCACCTGCACTATCTTCCTGTTTCTATACTCATTAGCATGTGACACTGTCAGTAATCCAGAGACTACCACCTTTGAGGTCCTGTTCTTTAATCTTTTTCCTAGCTCCTGAAGCTCTGCCTGTAGGACCTCAACCTTTTCCGGCCTATGTCATTGGTTCCAACATATGGGACCAAGACTTCTGGGTGTTCCCCTTCCCCTCACAGAATGTCCTGCACCTATTCAGTGATAGCCAATTGGAGGTCATGTGATGATATGTCCAGTTGGCAATTCTAGTAGCTCGAAGCAGGCTCTACAAGCCCAGAGAGACAAATAACCCATAGGCCCTTCAAGCCTCGAGTGAATTTCCTGAATCTTTCTGAGAAGCAATGCATGAGCTGTGCTTCTCCAGACAGGTTGTCAAAGACCTCGGCAGCCTGCTGCAACAAGACCTACTGCCTGCTGAGCCATGCTTTGCCAGTGGCAGTGAAAGTAGCACAGCCTTTAACTTATTTCCCTCAGGATCTTTCCAGGGTGCTACAGGGACATTTGCTGCAGCTGTTAATAAATGCATCAGTAGGCCAACAATACCTCTTTGCCAGAGCCATGACTACATATTCTTCCCAATGGACACCAGTCAGAATGCAAGTGGTCTGGTATTAGCTGCAGTGGCTGGCTCCCCTTGTGTGCAGGAGGTCATTGACTGCATACATGTAGCCTTCAAGGTACCAGAAAACCAGCCAGGAGCATTTGTTAACCAGGAATGGATTTAATTCCTGCATGTGCAGTTGGTTAGTGATCACCGCCACAGAATCATGCAGTTATGTGCCAGGTTTCCAGGCAGCTATAACGATACCGTCATCCTGCGCTAGTCAGCCATTCCCCCACTATTCCGCCCATCAATGATGGTTCTTGGGGATAAGGGTTACCCCTCCACACATGATTGATGACACCCCTTTGTAACCCTAGCCCTCCTGCACAACACAGGTACAAACAGACCACGGTACAACCACGATTTCATCAAGTGCACAATTGGGCTCCTCAAACAACAGTTTAAGTGTCTGATAGGGCAGGTGGTGGTTCACAGAGAGTTTCACAGAATGTGGTATTGTGCTGCATGTTGCAATAAGAATTCCCTCATCTGACAAGGAACACTTGGATGAAGGCGTGGAAAGAGCAGAAGAGGGCGGGTCATTGCAACACCTTGGTTCACCTGCTCATTCCCCTGAAATGTTGCTAAATTCCCCTCCGCACTAACAGTCCTTGTTACATCCTACACCACTCCATCAAGCCTGCAATAAAGAACATTTAAAACATTGAATCAACTATCATATGTATGACATCCTGACAATACAGATGCATAAGCTAATATGAAACACACTGCAGAGAAAATTGCCAAATGTGAAAAGCATAATTCTTGAATGGCAAAAACAATAATCGCCCTGAATTCATTTTTCACCCAAATGTCAACCCATAATACCTTTGGTTTTTGTAAACATATTCCTACTGCTCCTATGAGGTGCTCCCCCAGTGGCTTCAGCATAGCTGCTGGAAGGCTGCTGTTGCTCAAGTGAGGACCCTTGAGATGGTCATGGTCGGTGACCTAAGTGAGCACCCGGCTGCTGCTGGGATGGGCAATAAATGCTGGCCTTGCCAGCGATGCCCAGATCCCATAAGCGAATAAAAAAATAAGTCTGGCTCAGGTTGCTTTCTGGCACCATGGTGGGTATTGGTTAAGGGGGTAAAGCAGACAAGCTGTCATAAGGACATAACATAAGAAATAGCAGTAGGAGTAGACTATATGGCCCCTAGAGCCCTCTCTGCCATTCAATAAAATCATGGCCAGCCTTCTACCTCAACTCCACTTTCCCGCACTAGCCCCATACCCCTTGATTCTCTTAGTGTCCAAGAATCTATCGATCTCTGTCTTGAACATACTCATCGACTGAGCATCCGCAGCCCTCTGGGGTAGAGAATTCCGAAGGTTGACAACCCTCTGAGTGAAGAAATTTCATCTCCTCTCAGACCTAAATGGCCAACCCCTTATCCTGGGGCTATGACCCCTAGTGCTGGACTCTCCACCCTGTCAAACCTTCTAAGAATGTTATACGTTTCAATGAGATCTCCTCTCAATTTTTAAAGTCCAGAGAACATAGGTCCATTCTACTCAAACTCTCCTCATAGGACAGCCCTCTCATTCCAGGAATCAATCTAGTGAACCTTTGATGCAACCCCTCAAAGGCATGTAGGTCCTTCCTTAGGTAAGGAGACCAAAACTGTACACAATACTCCAGGTGTGGTCTCACCAAAGCCCTATATAATTGCAGCAAGAATTTGTTACTCTTGTACTCTAACCCCCGTGGGATCCTTCACCACATGTGGCTATTGAGGTAGAGACTAAAACAATTTAAAAGTGAAAGGGCTAAATAATTGTAAAAGAGGACTATAAAAGGCTCTGGGGGCAATGACATTACAGGAGAGAGCGCCAGCACCGGGGGCTGAACGGCTTCCTCCTGTGCTGTAATTTCTATAAGTCTATGAAAAAATCTCTTATATTGAGACTGGGCCAGGTAGTTGTTTAGAAATGTTGGTGCTGAGCTGAGTTTAGGAGGATGCATCCTTTGAGAAGTGCCGCAAACACTGAGCCCGCTTCCCTTTGTGCAATCTCTCAGTTTGGTTCAGGTTGGTCTGTACTGGCTGGTCTTGACATGTAAAGTTCAAGTATAGATCAGCTCTGGTTGAGGTACCTTGTTCAGAGTTGTCACCTTCAAACAGAACCGGAGTCCAAGGAGATAAGGAGAGAGATACTGGGGGCAAAATTGGGCTCAGTAGCGCCCATTGTTTGGGTGCTACAAGGTCCCTTAAGGTTCCAAAATGGCGCCCATGGTGTTAGCGCACACTTTTGAAATATTGGTAAAGGGGTTAGCATGCGTGCGCCATAACCTCTGCTGGCAGCATGCAGAGCAGGCAGGTCGTGACGTCAATCAGTGTGCAATGCTGATTTGATGCCAGCGCTGCCATATTGGACCTCCATGCTCCCGCCTTAACCCTATCTTAACCTCGCACAGCTGAACATGATGTAAAGCAGCACAAAGTACCCTCCACCCCACAACCAGGGCTATTTAAAGCATTAATCAGCTACTTACAGTTTAGTTGCTGGTTTATTTCTTCTGGTTTTGCTGTAATTGTACACATTTTGGGTGCTTTCGATAGTTGTTTCAAGCTTCAAAAGTCTACAGGGAGTGGTGTAGCAGGTGCTGAAGGACTTTTTGCTGAGTTCAAAGCTTCTGTACAAACCAGTTGACTAGTAGGCCTTCCTCTTTACATTGAGCATGACTGGGAGAATGAGCAGAGGCCATACAGAGCAGCATAAGCTGCCGGAAGAGGGAAGACGGGGAGAAGGACTCTCAGCAGGAGGCCATATCCACCCATGGTGTTCAGGGAGCAATTCTCAAATCTGAACTTCAGCAATGACCAATGTTTGAGACGTCTATGCTTCACTAAGGAGGTTGTGACTGAAATCTGCCAACTGTGGCAGCCACAACTGCAACCTCAGAGGACCACATTGCCAGTGGCTGTGAAAGTGACCGTGGCTATGAACTTTTATGAGTCTGGCTCCTTCCAAGCTGCTGCTGGATATATTAGCAACATCTAGTCAGGACTTTACAACACCTTGAACCAGGCTGATTGTGACAGTACTGCTATCTTCGATGCTGCTCTGGGCTCATTGCTCAAACGTCTCAATGCACAGAAGGAGGCCATTGTGCTGACTCTTTGAAAGAGCTACCCAATTAGTCCCAGCCCCCGGTTTTTTGCCATAGCCCTGCAATTGTTTCCTTTTCAAGTACGTATCCAATTGCTTTTGAAAGTTATTATTGAATCTGCCTCCATCACCCTTTCAGGCAGTGCATTTTAGATCATAACAAATTGTTGCGTGAAAAAATTCTCCTCATCTCCCCTCTAAATCTATGTCCTCTAGTTACTGAAGCTCCTGCCAGTGTAAGCAGTTTCACCTTATTTACTCTTTCAAAACCCTTCATAATTTTGACTATCTACATTAAATCTTCCCTTAGCCTTCACTGCTCTAAGGAGAAAAATCCCAGCTTTCAAGTCTCTCCACATAATTGAATTCCCCCATCCCTGGTACCATTCTAGTAAATCTCCTCTGCACCCTCTCCAAGGCCTTGACATTCTTACTAAAGTTTGGTGCCCAGAATTGGACACAATTGGACACAATACTGTCCAATTCTGTTGAGGCCTAACCAGTGATTTATAAAGGTTTAGCATAACTTTCTTGCTTTTGTACTCTGCCTATATATTTATAATAAAGCCAAGGATCCCATATGCTTTTTTAGCAGCCTCATCAACTTGTCCTGACACCTTCCGCGATTAAAACTTGTGCTATTAACACTTCGTACTCTTAAACTCCTTCGTATCTAGGCAGGCCCTTTGCAGCTCCAAGGTGAATGGAGTCATTTTTTATTATTCGTTCATGGGATGTGGGCATCGCTGGCAAGGTCAGCATTTGTTGCCTATCCCTAATTTCCCTTGAGAAGGTGGTGGTGAGCCACCTTCTTGAACCGCTGCAGTCCGTGCGTTGAAGGTACTCCCACAGTGCTGTTCAGGAGTGAGTTCTAAGATTTTGGCCCAGCGATGATGAAGGAACGGTGATATATTTCCAAGTCAGGATGGCGTGTGACTTGGAGGTGGTGATGTTCCCATGCACCTGCTGCCCTTGTCCTTCTATGTGGTAGAGGTCGCGGGTTTGGGAGGTGCTGCCGAAGAAGCCTTGGTGAGCTGCTGCAGTGCATCTTGTAGATGGTACACACTGTAGCCACGGTACGCTGGTGGTGGAGGAAGCGAATGTTTAAGGTGGTGGATGGGGTGCCAATCAAGTGGGCTGCTTTGTCCTCGATGGTGTTGAGCTTCTTGAGTGTTGTTGAAGCTGCACTCATCCAGGCAAGTGCAGAGTATTCTATCACACGCCTGATTTGTGCCTTGTAGATGGTGGAAAGGCTTTGGGGAGTCAGGAGGTGAGGTACTCGCCGCAGAATACCTAGCCTCTGACCTACGCTTGTTGCCACAGTATTTATGTGGCTGGTACAGTTAAGTTTCTGGTCAATGGTGACCCCCCAGGTGGTTGATGGTGTGGAATTTGGCGATGGTAATGGCGTTGAATGTCAAGGGGCGGTGGTTAGACTCTCGCTTGTTGGAGATAGTCATTGCCTGGCACTTGTGTGGTGTAAATGTTACCTGCCACTTATCAGCCCAAGCCTGAACATTGTCCAGGTCTTGTTGCATGTGGGCATGGACTGCTTCATTATCTGAGGAGTTGCGAATGGCACTGAACATTGTGTAGTCATCAGCGAACATCCCCATTTCTGACCTTATGTTGGCGGGAAGGTCATTGATGAAGCAGCTGAAGATGGTTGGGCCTAGGATACTCCTGCAGTGATGTCCTGGGGCTGTGATGATTGACCTTCAATCACCAAAACCATCTTCCTTTGTGCTAGGTATGACTCCAGCCAGTGGAGTGTTTTCCTCCTGATTCCCATTGACTTCAGTTTTACGAGGGCTCCTTGATGCCACACTCGGTCAAATGCTACCTTGATGTCAAGGGCAGTCACTCACCTCTGGAGAGGGGGTTGTCTCAATAGCGTACATCTCTTGGGCAGCCAGTCAATTATGGACTCTCGCTTGTTGGAGATAGTCATTGCCTGGCACTTGTGTGGCGTGAATGTTACCTGTCACTTATCAGCCCAAGCCTGAATGTCGTCCAGGTCTTGTTGCATGTGGAGTTGCGAATGGCACTGAACTCTGTGCAGTCTAACCTTAAACTAACAGAAACAGAATCCCATTTCAAGTGACTGAATCAATCATAGGATGCTATATGGGTTGTATACACCCCTTTCTAAGGTGGCACTCACATACAGATATTAAAAGTTGGAACTGCCTGCCTCTGGAAACTCTAACCAAGATAGCATGCTGTACTGATAACAGAGTCACAAAGACCCCTAAAATCCTTCAGTTTCCAGGTGGTTTGGTTCATAATTTTTTATCCCAGGCTGCTCATGTCAAAGAATGTAAATCATTCTTTGTTTGATGAATGCCACCTGCTTCTGTGTGCCATTTTGTCTGAATACTAAAATCATGCAAAAGTAGGAATTAACCCCTTTGGCTGGACTGCAGCTATGCTGCAAACCAATTCACTATTTTTGAAGTGTTATTTTAGGCAGACAGAACATCCAATTTGTGCACAATCCATCCTTTGGATGAAACATTCAATCGAGACCTAGTCTGCCCTCTCAGATGGATGTAAAAGATGGTTGTGGGAGGAATGCTTGTCAGGACTCCCTGATTTTTTGAGTAGTGCAATAGGTCTTTCACATCCATCTGAAGAGGCAGACATGGCCTGGGTTTAACATCTGATTTGAAAGGCTGCCCTTCCACAAATGCAGCACTCCCACAAATGCAGCACTCCCTTAGTATTGTCCTGATGTGTCAGCCAATATTACATACTCAAGTGCTGCTTGAGCCTATAGCCTCCAAACTCAGGAGGCAAGAGTGCAACCGACTGAGCAAAGCTTTCATGGAAATAAATTTCTGTGTTTGTTTTGCGGGTAGAATTTTGCTGCATTATGGTCTGCTAAAGACTGAGAGAGCCAATTGCTGATCTCATAATATGTCCAAGGTATAAAAAATAGCTTTGTAAAAACTAGTATCACAGTAGTTTTGTCTCATTGCTCTGGAGTTTGGCATGCACTTTTTATACACCATACTTTACTTCCTGTCATTTTTGAGTAATGCTTTGTAGGTCAAAATTCATAAGGTGTCAACATTTGTCAGTATTTCTTAATGTTAAAGCATATGTCAATATTTGCTTGTCATATACTTCTATAATATAAAGCTTTGTAGTACTGCAGCTACTAGGTGGCACTATTGCGCCTCTCTATAACATCTCCCAGGTTCTCTGCCTCTTCTGACTATTGAACTCTACTTAAGCCACACAAATCCGGACACCAAAAGCTGTAACAAACTCACTTTTCTACATACATTACACTTTTTATTTATATTAAAATACATAGGCTGTCCCTATATCTAACATGGTTGCCTGTTTACGGCACCCAAATTTAAAATGTTTGCCTGTTTGTGTTGGGCCTACTCCATCCCAAAAATTCATCAGGCTCTAGACCACACCATGTTCCAGAAAAATATCTCCAGACCCTTAACTGCACGTCTGCTGGTCCCATTTTCTCCCGGCTATAATACTGGCCAACTGGCCACTTCTGCTCCTGCTTCTGTTGGCTTCCCGCTGAACCCACTCTCCTGCCTACCAGCTCCAAATTTAAAATGTTTGCCAGTTTGCACGGGCACTTCCCCATTAAATTGTTTTCCAGACTTACTTACTCCTGGACCCTCTCCCGGCTGTGCCTCTTTTGTTGACATTTAGAAAACAATTATAGTTTGTTTTTCTAAGTGGTTTACATTCTCTTAATTGGCTGCTGTTCATGTCATGTTAATCACAGCAAGCCCCTGCCCCTTCCCAAATTCAGTTAAAAGATCTTCCTCTTCTGCGAAATACAACAAACCAGTTTTGTTGCTTAAAAGTATATTTTTGTATAGAAACTTGGAAACTTCATAAACAAGGAATCTTTGTTTGTTTCTGGAAATTTATGTGTGTCAAAGACTGCATAAATCAGCAAGCACACTAAGTGATTTAAGGAAGGAGCTGGTTCATGATCAGAGAGCAGTCGGAGTGTATGAGAGGGAAAACAAAACACAGAGGTTGGGGAAGGATCCTGACAGGTGGCAACTTAATTGGGGGTAGGAGGGTGAGAGGACCTGATGGTCCAAAAGGTGCCAAAGCAGTTTGGGTCTCATTTGCCTTTGCCTCCCTTACTCACAAGGCTGCTAGACCCTTGTCCTGTGAGGGGATAGCCATGATTCATAGAAATACACGATATTATGAACAGAATTCTCATATTATTAATAAAAGACATTCTGGGTTTAAAAGACACAAGTCTCAGCAGACAAGGCTGTGAACAGAAATACAGGCTTCTGAGAAAAGATCAGTTGATAACAAAGTTGTAAAAAAGCTTTGAAATGGGTTTTAGTTATATAATCTAAAACAATGAAAGATTGAAGCAAACCATTGGTGCTTCCGAAAGGTCTACTGTTTGCAACGAACACAATGAGAAGGTCCAGTTTAAGGTGTTATAAACTAACACGTTGGAACAGAAACACAAACATTAAAAGAGGCATGTGCCTTTGAAACATAACATCAAGTAAAAGAAAAATCTGCTGGTCAAATAGTTTTATGTTAAACTTGGAAAACAGGAACCATATGATTAAATATGCAACCAATTGAGATAGCTAGAAGTGCATGAAACATTCAGTTGAAGTGTCTTTAATTTAGATATAGTAAAAACCATACCAACAAACATAGAAGATAGGAGCAGGAGTAGGCCATTTGGCCCCTCGAGCCTGCTCCGCCATTCAATGAGATCATGGCTGATCATCCAAACTCAGTACCCTGTCCCTGCATTTCCCCCATATCCCTTGATCCCTTTAGCCTTAAGAAATATATCTAACTCCTTCCTGAATATATTTAATGAATTGGCCTCAACTGCCTTCTGTGGTAGAGAATTCCACAGGTTCACCACTCTCTGGGTGAAGAAATTCCTCCTCATCTCTGTCCTAAATGGCTTACTCCTTATCCTTAGACTGTGACCCCTGGTTCTGGACTCCCCTGCCATCGGGAACAGCCTTCCTGCATCTAGTCTGTCTAGTCCTGTTAGAATTTTATAAGTTTCAATGAGATCCCCTCTCATTCTTCTAAACTCCAGCAAGTATAAGCCCAATCGACCCAATTGCTCCTCATACATCATTCCTGCCATCCCAGGTATCAGTCTGGTGAGTCTTCGCTGCACTCCCTCCATGGCAAGAACATCCTTCCTCAGATAAGGCGACCAAAACTGCACACAATACTCAAGGTGTGGTCTCAGCAAGGCTCTGTACAACTGCAGCAAGACATCCTTGTTCCTGTACTCGAACCCTCTCGCTACGAAGGCCAACATACCATTTGCCTTCTTAACCGCCTGCTGCACCTGTATGCTTACCTTCAGCGACTGGTGCACAAGGACACCCAGGTCTCGTTGCACTTCCCCTTCTCCCAATCTATTGCCGTTCAGATAATAATCTGCCTTCCTGTTTTTGCCACCAAAGTGGGTAACCTCGCATTTATCCACATTATACTGCATCTGCCATACATCGGCCCAATCACCCAACCTGTCCACATCATCCTGGAGTTTCTCGGCATCCTCCTCACAGCACACACGCCCACCCAGCTTTGTGTCGTCTGCAAACTTGGAGATATTACATCTAGTTCCCTCGTCTAGATCATTAATATATATTGTGAATAGCTGGGGTCCTAGGACCGATCCCTGCGGTACCCCACTAGTCACTGCCTGCCACTCGGAAAAAGATCCGTTTATTCCAACTCTTTGCTTCCTGTCTGCCAACCAGTTCTCTATCCAAGTCAGTACCTTGCCCCCAATCCCATGTGCCTTAACTTTACACGTTAATCTCTTATGCGGGACCTTATCGAAAGCCTTCTGAAAGTTCAAATACACCACATCCACTGGTTCTCCCTTATCTATACTACAAGTTACATCCTCAAAAAATTCCAGTAGATTAGTCAAGCACGATTTACCTTTTGTAAATCCACGTTGACTTTGTCCGATCCTGTCACTGTTTTCCAAGTGCTCTGCTATTACATCTTTTATAATGGACTCTAGCATTTTCCCCACTACCGATGTCAAACAAGACTTTGAAGAAATAACTTCAATAGATGACACCAAGCAATTGCATTGTGTTTGTATTAAACTTGAAGCAGAACGGAGTCAAAATGTCTGCTAAAAAGCAGTTAAGCCAATATTACGAATTGAATGGAAAGCATTTTGTAAGAATGACATCAAACAAAAACCATAGCTGTCATTGTTTTTATGATGGTTTTTGGAACACCTAAAAGTAAAGAAATAATTATGCATGCAATCGTAGAATTGATAGTAAAATAGAAAGCATTCAAAAGAGGTATCAATAAAGATAATTAGCTGATATCAGCAGAGAACATCAAAGAAGAAACCAAAGCCAAAAGGGTATAAAAATAAGACCTTTTTAACAGAACGTCAGAACACGCTGAACGGGCAGGGCGTTTCTCAACTTTCCAGAGGCATCTCTGTAATTCTTTAACTTTGAGTCTCGGGAGTCCAAAGAGGTACTATTATTTGATTTTGGTGGATGTTCTGGATTTAGAAATAAGTAAGAAATAAGAAATGTAACGAAGTAAAGATTTGAAAATAAGGATCTCTGAGAAATAATAAATGTAAGCTAATTGTATTTTGAATTGTTAATGTTGCGACTGATTCAACAGATGTTCTTCATCTTCTTAGGCAATCCCTCGGA
Organism: Somniosus microcephalus; assembly: GCF_052327205.1. Lineage (NCBI taxonomy): Eukaryota > Metazoa > Chordata > Chondrichthyes > Squaliformes > Somniosidae > Somniosus > Somniosus microcephalus. Next base: position 304,699,990 of record NC_140987.1, read on the forward strand.
ACCGAGGATGACTTGCTTCCACATTAAAAATGAGCTCGCAGTTGACTGATTTGTCCAATGTGGGACCTACAGTCTCTGTCACAGGTGGGGCAGACGGTGGTTGAAGGGGCGGGTGGATGGGGTGCTTGGGTTGACGTGCGCTTCTTGCGCTGCCTGTGCTTGGCTTCTGCTTGCTCACAGCGAAGAGACTCGAGGTGTTCGGCGTCTTCCCGGATGCTTCTCCTTCACTTTGTGCGGTCTTGGGCCAGGGATTCCCAGGTGTCGGTGGGGATGTTACACTTTTTCAAGGAGGCTTTGAGGGTGTCCTTGAAGCATTTCCTCTGCCCACCTGGGGCTCTCTTGTCATGCCGGAGCTCCGAGTAGAGCACTTGTTTTGGGAGTCTCGTATCGGGCATGCGATACGAGCAACAGATGTTAACTGAATGTTGGCTCTTAAATAAAACTATATATTTTTAGAATTGTCTCAAAGAGTAATTCTGTATAGACTTGCGAACCCACAAATTCTGTACACTCTTTTGTAAGGAGTTGCAGAATTCTGGGGGGTATTCCGGACCCTTATAATATCCGGAAGATTACAGTCTAGTTCAACTTATTAAAAGTACTATCCGGAGGATGGTAACATCTTTAGACGTTCCTTTCCTTTAGGGAGAGATAACCTGAATCTTTAGACCCATTTAAGCATCTTATGGAATTCAGCTATCTCTATCTTAAGTTGAAGGTGAACATCTGGGGAATACGCCTGATCTGGAATAGCCCAAATGGGCTAGGACTGTAATTATCCCTTCAGTCCCCACATTGCTTCCATACCCCAGGATCCCCATTTCAGTATTCGCTGATACAGGATCATCCCCAATGTTCCCAGATGCCCGGATCCTTTTCCCAATGGTCCCAGATATGGGAGCCTGCCCAAGTGTACCCAGAATTCCAAACCACAGTACTCCTAGACATCAGGGCTGCTCCAGTTTTACTAGGGCTCCTTGATGCCACACTCAGTCAAATCCTACCTTGATGTCAAGGACAGTCACTCTTACCTCACCTCTCGAATTCGGCTCTTTGTCCATGTTTGGACCAAGGCTATAATGAGGTCTGGAGCCAAGTGGTCCTGGCAGAACCCAAACTGAGCATTGGTGAGTAAGTACCACTTGGCAGCACTGTCGACGACACCTTCTAAGACTTTGCTAATGATTGAGAGTAGGCAATTGGCCGGATTAGATTTGTCCTGCTTTTTGTGGACAGGACATACCTGGGAATTCTCCACATTGTTGGATAGATGCCAGTGCTGTAGCTGTACTGGAACAGCTGTGTGGCATCAAGGAGCCCTAGTAAAACTGAAGTCAATGGCAATCGGGGGGAAACCTCTCCACTGGCTGGAGTCAATGTTCCTCCCAATTTTGTTTTTGGGTGTGCGGCCGCTTTAAGGGGCTGCGTGGCCCATTCACAGTTTTGCGCATGTGCGGGAAACTTAACATTGAAAAAGCCGGTCCCAGGTTGCGTGGGACCAGCAGTGGCAGTGCAGCTTACAGGGAACGATGGCTGGAGTCATACCTAGCCCAAAGGAAGATGGTTATTGTTAGATCCGTGATTCTGAGAGTATGATTTTTTCAATAACCACACGGATGCTGTAACTTAACAATCAACAGGTATTTACTGGAGTAGGGTAGTCTCAAGACTGGGGGTACAGAGGCATGCTCAAGGCTTATATACAGGTGTGGTCACTGCCGGTACTACAGTATACAGGAGCTGTAAAAGTAGTTGGCCTAGAAATTCAGTTGGGCGCGCCAGCCGTTAGCGCCTTAGAAGGAGTAGATCTCGAGCGCTAGGCGCTTAGCGCCCGGGCGCAGCGTGATCTGCGCCTCTCCCCAACTTCAGGACACATTTAGCACCGGCGCAAAGTCTTAGCGCGTGCCCTGCTGCGCGCGCAGATCATGACGTCATTTAATAGTGCAACGCCCTTTGTGCGCCCCAAACCGGAACTGCACTCGCGCCGGCCCATTGTGCGCCAGGCGGCCCTAACGACTGTGAAGTGGAACGGTACACAGCCGAGCTGGGCCGCGGGGAGCGCTAATTAAAGGGCACTTACCCTGCACTATAAAGGCCAGCCATTTTGCAGCATTCACTCTTGTGCAACGGTTTTTTGGACAGAGACCAAGGAGGAGAGCTTACTGGTTTGGACCAACACTAGGACAGGTATTTTTGGCTCAGGCCAGAGCTTAGCAATTATCTTTGCCTTCATTGCGAGCTCAGTGTTTGCCAGCATATAATGGGGGCTGCATTGGGTGCCAACGCTGACTTTCAGCCTTATGCCAGAAGGGCTTACAGACGCCGTGAGAGAGTGGCAGCCCTGGCTAGACGCAGAGGGGGCACCAGGCGTTGCCAACTGAGGCCTTACCCACCCAGGGTATACTGCCAGCAGTCCTCCTATCTGACCATGTCTGCCGCGATGTGTGTAAGGAGGCTGCGATTCAGAAGGGAGGTGGTTGCAGACATCTGCCAGCTGCTTCAGAGAGATCTGCAGCCACAGCTGATGCGCAGGACGTCTCTGTCGGTGGCAGTGAAGGTGACAGTGGCTCTCAACTTCTATGCCACCAGCTCCTTCCAATCCGTTGCTGGGGACATCGCTAACATCTCCCAGTTCGCCGTGCATTGCTGCATCCGCCAGGTGACCAAAGCCCTTTTCACAAGGAGACATCAATTCATCTCCTTCCCCATGACCCTGGACAAGCAGCAGCAGCGTGCAGTGGGATTTTCAAGAATAGCGGGCTTCCCCATGGTGCAGGGCGCCATTGAGTGCACGCATGTGGCTTTGCGGGCACCTCTTGAGCATGCCGAGGATTACCGCAACCGGAAGGGCTACCATTCCCTCAATGTACAGCTGGTGTGTGACCACAGGCAGCGCATCCTAGCTGTCAATGCCCGCTTTCCAAGCAGCAGCCACGATGCCTTTATCCTGCGACAGACAACTGTGGCTGACATGTTCCAGGCACAGCCTCCCCCAAGAGGATGGCTTATCGGGGACAAAGGCTATCCTTTGTGTACCTGGCTCATGACCCCGCTCCACGCGCCCACGACCCCTGCTGAAGAGGCATACAACGAGAGCCATCAAGCGACTAGGAACATCATAGAACAAACAATCGGCGTCCTCAAGCAACGGTTCCACTGTCTGGATCGCTCCGGGGGAGCCCTCCAGTATTCGCAGGATCGAGTCTCCCAATTCGTCGTCGTTTGCTGCATGCTGCACAACCTGGCTATCTGCAGGACTCAGGCACTGCCACCTCACGTTGGACCACCACCTCAGGAGGAGGAGCAGGAGGAGCATGAGGAGGAGGAGGACGAGGAGTACCAGCCCAGGAGGGAGGCACAAGGTCCAAGGGCCGCCCGTCGGCGGCTTATTCAACGTCACTTCTAGGCCCCCTGTCAGGGAATGGCATGTGCGAATGAAAGAACATGATTGCAGCCGCTCCGCAAGCCCTCAGCCGGTTAAGGCAACAAACAGTTCAAAGATCAAACATGGACAATGTGAATAAATAAAATGCTTTATTGTTCAAACTCAGCTCCCTTCCCACATGAAAACCAAAAACAGACGAAACCCCCAAAAAACACTCAAACAAATTACTCGCTCCCACAACCTGGAGAGGATTAACAAAATAGTGCAACTAAAATGGCCGTCATTCTCGGCCTTCGTAAAAAACAAACATCACATCATCGGCCTCAAAAAACAAACATCCAAATCTCGGCCTCAAAAAACAAACACAACTGGCCAGACATTTGACTATTTGGCCCGCTAGGGCGATGCCTTTGCCATCTTTGTGTGGCCCCTGCCCGCCCTGCTGCTCCTCCTCAAAGTAAGGCCACTGGCTGCTGCAAGGCTGGGGGCAGGCTCCTGAGGGGCACATGTCGTGACGGCAGATGCCCTTGGGGGTCGGCCTAGTCGAGGTCTGGCCGTCGAGCGGGCAGCTGTTGAATGCTGCAGCTGTGGCTGGCCAGCATCAGTCGCTGCAGCAGCTCCTGGCAGCTCCACTGGGGGAGTGGCAGTGGCGGCTGGAGGAATGGGGGCAAGCTGGTGGATGGCAGGCGCTCGCTGGTCGCCTGAGACACTGGCACTCGCCCGGGCCAGCACTGCAGCATGCGCACCAATCTGCCGAGGGACAGACCGCTGTGCTGCTGCAGCGCGCCGGGTGCCCTGGCGATGCCTGGCTGACACAGCGAGTGTGGCAGCAGTGAGTGCCCGTGTTGACCTGTTCACTGACCGCATCAGAGCAGCCAGTGACTGGACGGCACCACTGATCACCTGGCCAGTCGCTGCCAGAGCTGCCCCGAATTCCACCCGACTCGCTGCCTGATCTGCCCGGAATTCCGCCCCGACTGGTGGCCTCTGAGGGCCCGAACTCGGTCACACTCCGAGAGAGGGACTCGATGGCCTCAGGCAACTGTGCCACTGCCGCCATGAGCTCCGTGTGCCGGCGCTCCGAGTCCACGGACAAGTCCTCGAGGCGTTCCATCTCCTCGGCGAAGACCATCTCCGGACTGGAGGCCGGACTCTCCCTCTGGGGAGAAGGCCGCCGAGCTGGCCGACCCTTCCTGCGTTGCTGTTCACCGCTGGGCCCAGCAATTGGACTCCCCTCCGACGCATCCCCCCTCTGGGGAGAAGGCCGCCGAGCTTCCACCCCCCTCCCGCGTTTCTGCAGGCCGCAGGTCCCATGAGCTCCCCTCCCCTTCGAAACTTCCGCCACGCTCCCCTCCAGGGAAGACGTGTCCCCTACATTGGCCTGGGTGGCCGCGGCTGAGGGTTCCCCTGATGGGCCGCCTTCCTCTTGCTCCTCCTCCTCCTCCTCCTCTGAGGGGCTGTCACTGGCAAGTTCAGGGACCTCCTCCTCACCATCTGAAAGCAGGAAGGCACAAGAGTAGCTTTAGACTGAGGAGAGGGTGTCAGCAAGGGATGCATGAGTGGTGGCATTCAGCGCATTGGTCGGACAGTGGCAAAGGATGTAGATCTGATGCGCAAGTGGGACGAGAGAGGTCCAAACGTGGATGTCCTTACCATTGGTGGCCAGAACAGGGTCGGCATCTCCACATGCAACAGGGCCAATCACCCGGGCACCCATGATGCGCTCCACGCGATGTTGAAGCTCGGTGAGCGGCTGGATCTGGGGTAGGCCTCCCCTGGTCGCAGTCCGGCTCTTCCGATTATTAGCCAGCTTGGCCTGCAAGAGAAAGGACGGCCTCTAAGTACAGCGTGTCGCCCTGATCTTGTGTGCACTGCCTCCCATGGTGGAATAGCCTGGCCAGTGTGTCGCCCTGATCTTGTGTGCACTGCCTCCCATGGTGGAAAAGCCTGGCCAGTGTGTCGCCCTGATCTTGTGTGCACTGCCTCCCATGGTGGAATAGTTTGGCCAGTGTGTTAAGTGCAGAATGTGCAATTGATGTTCATGCCTGTCCCATCCCTGCTGGACGAGGGCTGGCCATTAGGGCTTTCAGGTCCCTTTGCCCATAATGTGAGGTGCACATGCAAGGATGAGGAGGTCACTGGAAAGGGTACTCACCCTGACAATCCGTGTGAGGTCATTAAACTTTTTGCGGCATTGGACACCGCTCCTGGGGACCTCGCTGTTGGCTGACAGCTTGCTGGCGACATGCCTCCAGGCTCTCCTGTAGACGCGGAATGGCGCCTTCTTGCCATTGTCCGGGTACAAAACATGGCGCCTCTTCTCCACAGCACCAACCAGCACACTCAGATCACGCTCTGAGAAGCGCTGCGCACGTTCACAGGCCTTCTCCATGGCTTCAGGCGCTATTTGGGTCCAGCAGCAGTGTTCAGGCCTAGCTGCAGGGCTCCACTATCCAGGGCGTGGCAGCAGACACAGTCGACCCTTCCCCCTTAAGAGCTGGCCGGCGCCAGGGTGTCTGCTGTCAATCACGAGATGGCCGCACCTGCGCTGCGCCCGGCCTCGGCGCTATCGATCAGCACCTCCGGCTTAGCGCCCAAAGAGAGGCGTCCAACACCAGTTTTAGCGCTCGAGCGAACTCTTAGGGCGAAGCTAATGAATATCGGAGAAGTGGCCTCGATTTGGCGGCGGGCGCAAACTTTAGCGGCCGCCCCACTTTACCGCCCCAAAAGTGGCTACAATGAATTTCTAGGCCGTTCTCTCTTAAAGGTACATACACTACAGTTGTGGTTATTGGAGGCCAATCATCACAGCCTCAGGACATCGCTGCAGGAGTTCCTCAGGGCAGTGTCCTAGGCCCAACCATCAGTTGCTTCATCAATGACCTTCCCTCCATAATAAAGTCAGAAGTGGGGAGGTTCGCTGATGATTGCACAGTGTTCAGCGCCATTCGCAACTCCTCAGATAATGAAGCAGCATATGCCCGCATACAGAAAGACCTGGATAACATTCAGGCTTGGGCTGATAAGTGACAAGTAACATTCACGCCACTGAAGTGCCAGGCAATGACCATCTCCAGCCACATAAATACTGTGTCTACAGGAGCATGTCAGAGGCTCGGCATTCTGCGGTAAGTGACTCACCTTCTGACTCCCCAAAGCCTTTCCACCACCTACAAGGCACAAGTAAAGAGTGTGATGGAATACTCTCCACTTGCCTGGATGAGTACAGCTCCAACAACACTCAGAAGCTAAACACCATCCAGGACAATATAATTGCAAAATACTGCGGATGCTGGAAATCTGAAATAACAACAGAAAATGCTGGAAATACTCAGCAGGCCGATTGATTGGCACCTCATCCACCACCTTAAACATTCACTCCCCCCATCACCAGCTTATTGTGGCTGCAGTGTGTGCCATCTACAAGATGCACTGCAGTAACTCGCCATGTCTTCTTCGACAACACCTCCCAAACCCGCGACCTCTACCTCCCAAAAAGAAAAGGGCAGCAAACGCATGGGAATATCACCTCCTGCAAGTACCCCTCCAAGTCGCACACTGATTTTGACATGGATTGCCATTCCTTCACCATCGCTGGGTCAAAATCCTGGAACTCCCTCCCTAACTGCACTGTGGGAGCACCTTCACCACATGGACTGCAGTCGTTCAAGAAGGCGGCTCACCACCACCTTCTCAAGGGCAATGAGGGATTAGCAATAAATGCTGGTCTTGCCAGCGACGCCCACATCCCGGAATGAATTTAAAAAAAAATCACACGTGTCATACTTAAAACTATTAAAAGAAAAACAATTATTTCCTATTGGTTTCTTCTTACCTTGTGATGGAGCTGGACATTTACAAGAAGCTGCCAATGTAGAAAAACAGAGTGCCCTGATATTTGCCTTAAGATATGCTTAACCATAAATGACCTCAGGATGTATCTTTTACAACAACTAGACCATGTGGCCTTAAAGGGACAATATGCGCAACTCCCCCTTAGCAAGAGAATAATGCATTACATGGTATTATGCTCCTGTGGTTAGACAATTATTTTTTAATGCACATTAGGTTCAAAAATCCTCTTTTGATGCACTCTGCTGCAACTCTGGCAGGAATGTGGCAATAAGGCCTGAAAATACCCCAGGACCTGGATACTCTGGTGAGTCTTCTTAGGCAGTCCCTCGGAACCGAGGATGACTTGCTTCCACATTAAAAATGAGTTTGCAGGTGACTGATGAGTCCAATGCGGGACCTACAGTCTCTGTCACAGGTGGGGCAGACAATGGTTGAAGGGGCGGGTGGGTGGAGTGCTTGGGTTGACGTGCGCTCCTTGCGCTGCCTGCGCTTGGCTTCCGCTTGCTCCCGGCGAAGAGACTCGAGGTGTTCGGCGCCTTCCCGGATGCTTCTCCTCCACTTTGTGCGGTCTTGGCCAGGGATTCCCAGGTGTTGGTGGGGATGTTACACTTTTTCAAGGAGGCTTTGAGGGTGTCCTTGAAGCGTTTCCTCTGCCCACCTGGGGCTCTCTTGCCGTGCCGGAGCTCCGAATAGAGCGCTTGTTTTGGGAGTCTCGTATCGGGCATGCGGACAATGTGACCCGTCCATCGGAGCTGATTGAGCGTGGTCAGAGCTTTGATGCTGGGGATGTTGGCCTGAGCAAGAACACTGACGTTGGTGCGCCTATCCTGCCAATGGATTTGCAGGATGTTGCAGAGGCAGCGTTGGTGGTTCCTCTCCAGTGCTTTGAGGTGCCTGCTGCACTCTGCTGCAACTCTGGCAGGAATGTGGCAATAAGGTCTGAAAATAGCCCAGGACCTGGATACTCTGGTGAGTCCTGGTGTACTGGCCAGCTAAAGGGTGAAAGTGGACCCCACCTGTGATCCAGGCCAGGAGTGAAGCCTGCCCCCCTTAAGATTTAGGGGGAAAAATTCAGTTGTTTGCGCCTCCCATTAGCACCTTAAGAGGGCACTAATGGGGCACAAAGCAACTAGCGCCCGGGCATGGCGATGTTTGCGCCACTCGCGAAATTAACTAGACATTTTGCGGCGGCACTAAACACTACCGCCACAATCTCCTGTGCCGGCGGATTGTGACATCAGTCAAGTGCGCAACGCCCCGGTAGTGCCCCGGACCGGATATTGAGTGGCGCCCCCTGCCTTACCGCCTGCCGCTAGCAACGATAGGTTGAGGGGAGCGTTTTGCAGTCAGAAAGGGACTGGGGGAGCGCTATTTAAAGGCGACTGCTTCCTGCCTTTTTTTGTTGGTGACATTTGTACACCATACATTCTGAGAGAGAGAGAGAGAGAGAGACTTCTGGAGAGATTCAACACTGTGTGAAGGAGTTTTGCATACTGAGCAGCACTTTGCAGGTTCATTTTGATTTGCCCTTCCTTGTATCTATTTAGAAGAGACTGTGGGGGCTGCACTCTGAGCCCTTTCCCTGGGTCTCTCCACTGTTCTTTCCAGCAGATTTGATGTACAGGTCTCTCCAGGCCGAGATTCAAGGCTGCAATGAGCAGGATGTGGATGGAGAGCAAGAACAACCCTCCCCTTTAAGATAAAAACAGAAAATGCTGGAGAAACTCAGCAGGTCAAGCAGCATCTGTGAAGAGAGAAACAGAGTTAAAGTTTCAGGTCGATGACCATTCGTCAGAACTCCCCTTTAAGAATTGGCTGGTGCCAGTGTGTCTGTGTTGCATTGCTGACTGACATCACATGAGCTTCGCCAGCGCTGCGAGGTAGCGCCTCGCTCCTTGGCCTTTGCACCTTAAGACAGATGTGAAGCGCCTGATTTAGCGCTCCAATCACCTCCAGGGGTGATAAAAGCCAAGTTTGCTGTCGGAGGCGATAATTAGCGCCAAGCGCTAAACTTTGTGCACGGCCGATAATGGCGCCCCTAACGGGGCGATACCGAATTTTTCCCCCTTAAGGTTTTAAAGATTTATTTAACTGCAAACTCCTGTGGGGTCAGTCAGTCCTGCTCCCCGGCAGGCTGTGGGTCACTGGCCTACACACTTTCTGGGGCCAGTTTATTTAATAGGCAGATTTAGGTTTTAAATGTTGCTGTCATTATGGTTGCATTTACATTTTTTTGTAATATGTGTTTAACGTTTATTACATTTGTACTTTTGTGTTTAATTGTGAGTTTACAAATAATCACTTTTGTATATCAATTCCAGAGGAAAGTGAATAACTAGAGAAATTGTGCAAGAGTTTGCTTTTATCGGCACTACCCCAACAAAGTGCTTTCACTCTAACCTCAAAAACCATGACCTACTGCACCAGTGTGATATTTCCACATCCTGCATCAACCTTGTGCTGTCTTGGTGCAAGATTGGCAGTTCAATGCTGAATTCGGAGCAGTTTATGCTGTCCATATCCACTGACTAGGAACTGGGTTGAGCTCACTTACAGATAGCACACACTGTGAGATAAAAGACTTTCATCCTTTCACTCTGGATTGGATTTAAACCCAGGCTCCCAGAGGTGAAAGAATAGCATTCCAATCTGCTATAGCACCCAGTTCCTTATTGTAATAAATTTCAATGTATATAAAAAGTATTAATTAGAAACACCATGTTACCCTGTGACACATAACAAGACAATTTTAAGGCAGTTAATTATTTAAATGAAACTGTGGCAGCCTTGTGCACAGCATCACTGTTAGCAGATGTTACGCATGGATTAATTCCACAGCTATCTCTATTTAATGCCTGTATTCTCTTTGTTCTTTGCTTTGTTGCTGCTTCCCTTCTTTCTCACTGCTTCCTGTAGCGTTGTGGTGCTGATTGCTTGGGGCAATAAACTTCTTCCCTACTCTGGGATTCAGTGTTGCCCCCCGAAGATCTCATTAGCTAGACGTGATGTGTGATCACACACCCTTCTTGCTATAAGGCCTGTGGCATCCACAGCCTGCTGGGGAGCAGGAGTCACACGCGGCTGTAGTTAGCTGAAGCATCTAGGTGTTCATCACAGCCTCAGTTCATTCAAGCTCATGGCCTGAAAACCTAATTTGTTTATGGCCTGGCGTCCTAACCGTGATTGTTAGTGAACCTGGATAATGATAGACCGGTGCCGTGATCATTTGTTGTTGGTTCCCATAGACTACCCTCAGTGTGCATAGTTATTTGTTGTTGTTCCACATCATAGTGGAAACTTCTGCACTAACAAAAAAGCGTTACAAATGTAAAAAGCTTTAAAAAATATAACCAAAAAATAAAATACAACCTTAATAAGCAAACTTTGACTTTACATTGTAAACAAGCTAGATCTATTTAAAAAAAGGTAAGCATTCAATAAACAATGGAATTAAAATCGGGTGCGTTCTATAAACGATGAGCAATCCACTCTGCTCGATGAAGTGAAGGTGGTGAAGATGAAAATCCACCCCAATACTTTGAAGTAGTTAATACTTTGAAATATAAAGTTAATAGTTTGCCAGTGATATAGATAATACACTCGCAAATTACATATGTGTGTTTGCCCACTTGAAATATGATAAAAATAAAAAGCACCGAAGTGACATCTCCCAATCCAATTAAAAGTGTTCAGCCTCAAACTGGAACTGAAGAAATACAAAGATGTCTGTGGCCCATTCCTGAAAGCTCACATTTGATGTTAGAGGAAGTGACAGGAGGCACGGTCGGAAATTTAAGTTTTAAAGTAGTTTTGAAAGTGAAGAGACAAATAGCAAAGAGATATAAGAGTCTAGTTCCAGAGTGAGAACTTGAAGGGACTTTAAAAGGGGATTTCAAAGTTGATGCACTGGGGGAAGAATGGAGGTTGGTGAGCAAAGGGGGTATGATGAGTGAGATAGGATTCTGATTGCAGAGTTTTTTTTATAGGGTTCCCTCGTGTCAGGGACGCTCGGCCCTAGGGTTACCCTGTCAGTGGTTCGGCTTGGCAATTAACAGAATCAAGGTTGGTTTTACCCGTTCTGAACCTCTGGACAGCTGTGCAGTGTGGAAGATCTTGTTCAAAAATCTGCTGTGTTTCGTTCTGTTCGCGCTGTTTCATTGATACTGTAGGAGAACGTCCGTGGGGTGGACTGGCACCTGATGGTAACCGCGCACCAGGTCGACTTTGGAGAAGACTGAGCGGCCGGCCAGTCTAGCGGAGAAGTCTTGAATGTGCAGTATGGGGTACCGATCTGGCGTGGTGGCATCGTTTAGGCGCTGGTAGTCCCCGCAGGGGCGCCATCCCCCATCGGGTTTGGTGGCGATGTGGAGTGGGGAGGCCCAGGGGCTGTTGGAGCGGCGGATGATGCCGAGCTGTTCCATTGTGGCGAACTCGGCACGCGCGATCTCCAGCTTGGCCGGGTCCAGCCTGTGGGCGTGGGCATACACCGGTGGGCCTGTGGTGGGGATGAAGTGTTCTACCCCGTGCTTAGCAACTTTCGCGGAGAAGGTCGGGTTGGTGAGGGCTGGGAACTCAGCCAGGAGTGCTGAGTAGTCGTCTGTTGAGCGGGCGCGGCACTTCCACGCCATTTCGGCGGGTTGGGGGGGGGGCCATGGCGCCCGGGATAGGAGACATGGTGTTCATGTCCACGAGGCGGCGCCGAGGCATGTCGACCAACAGGCCGTGGGCGCAAAGGAAATCCGCACCGAGGAGCGGGGAGAGCACCTTGGCGGTGATAAACTCCCAGTGGTAGCGGCGGCCTGCGAGGTCGATGGTGACGGTGCGGGTGCCGTACGTCCGGATGTCGGTGCCTTTGGTGGCAGCCAGCGCAGGGCTGCGGCCGCCTCGCTGGATCTCGAGGACGGATGCGGGGATGATGCTGCGCTGTGCTCCCGTGTCGCATAGGAAACGGCGTCCGGAGGCGCTGTCCGTAACGTACAGCAGCGCGCCTGCTTGCCCCATGGCCATCGTGTAGGCCGGTGTGGGGGCGGTTGGAAACGTGCAGGGATGGCTGCAGCGGCGTGCCCGTGCGCTGAACCGGGTATGGAAGTAGCAGTAGCCCTGGGTCGGAGGGCTTGGGGGACGTGGGGGCCTGGGGGGGCCTCGTGGCCGAGCTGTGTGGCCGCGCGATAGAGGGTGGAGTGCGCGCCGACGCTGCGGAGGCCAGGTCGGGGGTGACGGCGTGGTTGGAGCCGGCAGACAGGAGCTTATCGGCTTCGTGGGCCAGGGCCTCGAGGTCTGTGAGGCTGGATGCCACGATCGCCGGGCGGATGCTGGGAGGTAGTTGGCGGATAAAGAGCGTGCGGAAGAGGGAGCCGGGCGGTTTCTCATCGGTCAGAGCAAGCATGTGTGAGAGCAAGTCTGACGGTGTGGAGTCACCGAAGCCCGGGAGATCGAGGAGGTGGCAGTTGCGCAAAAATTGGGAGGCTGTGAATTTTTTAAGGAGCGCGGCCTTGAGATGTGCGTGCTTGCCTTCCTCCGAAGGGTTTTGAAGTGTTGTCCAGACTTTCGTGATTGTGGAGCTGCCCAGGGAGGCGAGGAGGTAGTCGTACATCGTTGCGTCGGCGGTGATGCCGCGGAGTTGGAATTGCGATTCGGCTTGAAGGAACCAGGCAGTGGCTAGGTTCTCTCAGAACTCCGGCAGCTTCACAGAAACTGCGTTTGTGTCAGCCATGGTTACTCTTAGGAGTCGTCCTGAGCGTCGGGGTCACCATTGTAGGAGTCTACGTACACCTAGCAAAAAATACTGAACTCGGAGAGGTTCAACAGAAAAGGTTTAATTGTTGAGACTGCATGTTGAACACAAAAATGGCGTCAGAGACTACACCAAGTCCGACTGCCTTTCATCAGTCCACAGCTTCGACTGCTCCTCCCCCGCTCTGGGCTTAACTATGTTGCAGATCGAGTTTCTTAAAGGTGTGATCCTTCTTAAAGGCATGATGCCTGATTTATAGTCTACGGACCGAAAAGCGGATTGTGTCCTTTCTGTGATCGGTACGCCACAATACCGCTTTTCTTATGGCTCTGTGGTGCATGCATATTCTTGCATCAGCTGAAACTCATTGGCTCTACTCTGTCTAGTTTCAAACAGCCATTCTCTTGCACAGATTACTGTGTCCTTGTTTGCCTGGAATTATATGTGACTTCCCTCTAATCAATTGTCAAAGCATGCAATTGATAAATTGATAACAGTTGACGAAGTTAAGGCCATCAAAAGCCATCTAACAGTTAACAAGGTATTGTACACACCTTGAATGGCTCCACTCTGTCTAGCTTCAACCACATAACAGTTAACAAGGTTGTCTAACACCTTCTGCATAAATTGGTGTTTTGGGGATCGTTAGGTTAGGAAGAGAAATCGAGCCTTGAGGTGACAAGGCATGAATGAGGGTGGAGATGAGATAGGGGTGAAGTCAGGTGATGACCTACAGATGGACCAGATATGGGATTTGAAGCTTAGCTCAGCGTCGCAGAAGACATTAAGCAACGCATCTGTGACTTCAGTTTGAGTGAGCAACCAGGGAAAAGAATGGAATCATTGTCAGAAGTGGAAGGTTTCTAGCATGGAGCTAAACTGGATGGCTTCAATATTGCTGATGTAGAGCTGAAGAAACTGCTGGTTCATGTAGAATTTGATGTCAGACAGACAATTGGATAGAACATGCATAGTCTCAGAATCAAGGGTGGTAGCAGAAAATGTTACCCGTGAGGTGTGTGGACATGTGGCCATGCATCAATCGGGAGGTCCCACACAAATTTAAAGGGACTGCACGAATTTTTTTTAGAGGGAACAGTGGTAGCAGAGTAGTAGAGTTGGGTATCATTGGCATGAATACAGAATTTGAATGCATATTGGCAGAGATGTTGCTGAGCAGCACTGTATAACTGAATTTAGGAGAGGGGCGAGAATGGAAGACTACAGAGGAATGATAGCAGAGGATGGAATAGGCAATGGTATCAAAGGTTGCAGACAGGTTGGAAAAGTCAACAGTGGATATTGTGCTGCAGCACAGGAGATTGGTGACATTGACCAGGGTGAATTCTGTGCTGTAGGCAGGATAAATGTCAAACTGGATGAACTTGAACAGGAATGCTGCAATAGATAGGCATGGAATTTGATGGCAAATATGTGTTTGAGGCCCTTAGAAGGAAGGGAAGGTTAGAAGTGGGGCAGTACTTTGTGATGTACAGAGGAGTTGAGGGTATCTATTCTTGGCCCGCTCCCAGATCTCATCTACATGCTGCAATCATCTGAAAACATAACGTAAGGTTCCAGATTTACGCTGACATCATCCAGCTTACCCACCGCCACATTTTTGACCCCTCCACTGCCTCTATATTGTGAGACTGCTTGGCCGACGTCCAGTCGTGGATGATCCGAAATTTCCTCCAATTAAACTTTGGGAAGACCATTGAGAATGGTAGCATAGTGGTTATGTTACTGGACTAGTATTCCAGAGGCCTAGGCTAATGATCCAGCAGGCATGAGTTCAAATCCCACCACAGCAGCTGGAGGAACTTAAATTCAGTTCATTAAATAAATTGGGAATAAAAAAAAAGCTAGTATCAGTAATGGTGACCATTAAAAACCCATCTGGTTCACTAATGTCCTTTAGGAAACGCAATCTGCCATCCTCAACTGAGCTGGCCTGTATGTGACTCCAGACCCATAGCAAAGTGGTTGACTCTTAACTGCCCTCTGAAATGGCCTAGCGAGCCATTCAGTTGTACCAAACCACTACGACAAAGTCACTGTGAGAGTACCTTCACCACATGGACTGCAGCGGTTCAAGAAGGCGGCTCACCATCACCTTCTCAAGGACAATTAGGGATGGACAATAAATGCTGGCCTTGCCACGTCCCATGAATGAATAAAAATTATACCTTTGGCCCCCACCACAAACTCTGTTCCTTAGCCATTGATTCCGTCCAGCCTCCCTGTCTCAGGCTGAACCAGTTTGCAAACTCGTCATCCTATTTGACCCTGAGCTGACCTTCCAACCCAATACCCTCACCATCACCAGGACCGCCTACTTCCATCTCCGTAATATTGCTCATCTCCACCTCTGCCTCAGGCCATCTGCTGGTGAAACCCTCGTCCGTGCTTTTGTTGCCTCCAGACACGACTATTCCAACACTCTCCTGTCTGACCTCCCATCTTCCACCCTCCATAAAGTTGAGCTCATCCAAAACTCTGCAGCCCTTATCCTAACTCACACCAAGTCCCATTCACCTATCACCCCTGTGCTCGCTGACCTACATTGACGTGTCCAATCTAAAATTTTCACCCTTGTGTTCAAATCGCTTCACAGCCTCACCCCTCCCTATCTCTGTAACCTCCTCCAGCTCTACAACCCTCTGAGAACTCTGCGTTCCTCCAACTCTGGCCTCTTGTCAACCCACTCCCTTCACCCTGCCATTGGCAGTCTTCATCTGTCTAAGCTCTGGAATTCCCGCCCTAAATCTTTCCACCTCTGTTCCCCTTTAAGACCCTCCCTAAAACCTACCTCTTTGACCAAGCTTTTGTTCACCTGTCTTAATGTCTCGTTCTTTGGCTCGGTGTTATTTTTTGTCTGATTATGCTCCTGTGAAGTGCATTGGGAAGTTTTACAATGTTACTCCATATTGAAATGCAAGTTGTTGTTATTGTTGTTGTATGCTTTTGGAAAAGAGGGTAGTAACAGCAATTTTGGAAATCAATCCCTAGGAGGAGAAGACAGACAACCTACTCACGGACAAGCAGCAAGAACAGTGAATCCAACAAAGAATACCACTAGATGACAGGACCTTTTTGTTTCTCAACCTATGTGAACCCCAGGGCAAGAAACAAGAACAAGATACTATTTCAACCTGCATTGCTGCAATCAAAAACTAGCCTAAGAAACCTTAAACGTATCAATGTACTCTCACCCAGCACAATGTGATCAACATCTACAATGGCTTCGTATATGGATATAAATCTCTTGAAAATATAAAGAAATGTTTAAATAAATCAGGTTAACTGTGAGCAGTAATGATGACATGCTTTCCATTGTAATTGTGCCAAACATTCAAGAATTATATTGACCTTCACAGGCTGGTTCAAATTTCTATTTCAGTGATGCACTGCCAGTTAGTTCTCATTTACCTTTTCTTTTAAATGCATTCTGCAAGCATTCTCAAAAAGGCCATGAACCCATGAAGTTTAAATGTATTTTATTAATGTAAAACAGTTTCATTGGAAACAAATCACAGGGCTCAAAACATAAACTAACTCCATGATAAAAGTAGTTAAGTTTTTGTATGTGCACATGTATATAAAGTGTTACAGCAGAGAGCAAGAACAGTTATAATACAGCCACATTGTAACGTAACATTGGCTCAATAAATATATAGGCAGCTGGCACCTGGGCATCCCTATGTACTATTAAGTAACTACTGTAATTTAAATTGGTTCACAGAATATAATGAAGTACTTAAATCAGTTGGAATCAGTCCTGAGTCGTAGTGTTCAGGTTGTATGTTTTATGATGTTTTGAGCAATGGCAAATAAAGTAAAGAAGCTATTCAGTCGGCTGGAAATAAAATCACCGGGAGTTCCCTTGGGGATTCTCCTGATTGTCCGCCATAACTTTGGCAGTAACCCCAAATAGACACGTGTGGTGGAACCACCAGAGGATTACGGACAATTGTATATAATTCCTTTTACAGCAATGTAGTACAGCTGGGGGCTGCACCTGTTAACTGTACTAGGGCTTCTTTCCTGTACTCCGCGTGATGATGTCATGCCGTCCGTCACGTGATCTCTCAACGGCAGGAAGAACGTGATGACGTCATGACATCAGAGCTCGGAACCTTCTAGCAGGAGAGCTCGGAACCTGCTAGCAGTTGAGCTCGGAACCTGCTAGCAGTTGAGCTCGGAACCTGCTAGCAGTTGAGCTCGGTACCTTCTAGCAGTTTCCAGAGAGACTTTCAAGCAGGCCAGACCTATTTGCATTGTATCCTACAGTTTCCTGTACAGCTTCGTTTGTTCATTAAATTTTATTGTTTTTGATTTTCTGAGTCGATCTCAATTCTTCGGCTAGGAACCCCAGTTCCTACATTGGTGGCCCCGATTTCTTCGAACAATTTTCGTTGAAGTTACATCATGGACACAAACGCCGTCACCCTCAAACTGCCGCAATTTTGGGAGCAACAACCGGCCGCGTGGTTTTTCCAGGCGGAAGACCAATTTGCAATCCGGGGAGTAGCAGCGGATTTGACCCGTTATTATTACGTGGTCTCCGCCCTCGACAGCACCACAGCCTCGCTGGTCGTTAGCCTCCTCGAGAGTCCACCGAACGATGGCAAGTACGAAGCTTTAAAAGCACGTTTACTGCAGATTTTCGGTCTGTCCAAGTTGGAGCGCGCTCGCAGACTTATCTCCATGCCCGGCTTCGGGGACTCAAAACCCTCAGAGCTCATGAGCCAAATGCTCACGCTTTTGGGCTCGGAATCGCAATGTTTTCTGTTCCGCGAGCTGTTTCTCTGTCAACTACCAGAGCCAATACAGACGGCCTTAGCCAATTCCGCGATCACGGATTGTGCTGAACTCGCCGCGGAAGCGGATGAAATATTCACTGTCTCACAACAATCTTGTGCAGCCACGAGGTGCCCATCCCCCACAAGAGCGAATCCGACTCCTCCTCCTGCAGGCTGATGTGCATACCACGCTCGTTTCAGCGTGAAGGCCAAAAATTGCTGTCCGCCCTGCAGTTTTTCACCAAAAACAAAACCTACCTCAAACCAGCGGTTTCTGAGACGATCAATAAGGCCTAAGGGACGCGCCGGAATTGCGATGGCCGTCGGGTCCGCAGGGAAACTCCTATACATTACAGACTCCCTGTCTGGGTGACATTTTCTCTGTGATACTGGCTCCCAGTGCAGTATCCTACCAGCGTCGAAGCTAGATCTTCAATCCGGTGGTCAAGGTCCCCCCCTCGAGGCAGCCAATGGTGCGGCCATTCGCACATTCGGAAAGCGTAGGGTCCAGTTGAGTTTTGGCGGCCAACGTTTTGTTTGGGAGTTCATCATGGCGAAAGTCTCACAGGCCATCCTGGGGGCAGATTTCTTCTGTGCAAACGGGTTTCTCGTCGACGTCTGACACTGCCGGCTAATCAGTGCCTCCACTTTTCACTCGGTCCCCTGCCACTGAAGCACCGCGATGTCTTGGTCAGTTGCCTGTGCAGTCCCATCTCCAAATGAGTTCTCTTGTCTTCTCAGTGAGTTCCCTGAGCTCACCAGGCCAACATTTTCTTCTTCAGTCACGAGGCACGGTGTGGCGCACCACATTATCACGACAGGATCCCCCGTTTATGTGAGAGCTCGAAGGCTGGAACCCGGTAAACTCGCGGCCGCCAAGGCGGAATTCCATACAATGGAACGCCTGGATATTATTCGACGTTCGAATAGTCCTTGGTCCTTGCCATTACACATTGTTCCTAAGCCGGGTGGTGGATGGCGACCATGCGGCGACTACAGACGCCTGAATGAGGCTACCACACCGGATCGGTACCCAATTCCTCACATTCAGGATTTTTCGGCCCATCTGGCAGGGAATTCCATCTTTTCCAAAGTAGACCTCGTCCGAGGCTATCATCAAGTGCCCGTACATCCTCAGGTTGTCCCCAAAACTGCCGTCATCACACCTTTTGGGCTCTTTGAGTTCCTTCATATGCTGTTTGGGCTGAAGAATGCAGCGCAAGCCTTCCAACGTCTCATGGATTCCGTGTTGCGTGATCTGCCGTTCATCTTCGTCTACCTAGATGACATACTTATTGCCAGTAACAGCACAAAAGAACAGAAGGCAGACCCTGAAGTGCAGGCATACTTCCAGCTTACAAGTGGCTGATGTCAGTTTCCAGGCCACAGGGACCACACTCCTGTGTGACATCTCAATGGGTATCCCACGTCCAATCGTTCCAGTCGACTGGCGCAGGAGAATTTTCGACACTATCCACGGGTTGTCACACCCTGGCATGAGAGCGTCACAATGACTCATGGCAAAGAAATTCGTCTGGAAGGGCATGCATCTCGACGTCCGTGACTGGACCAATACCTGCGTGAGTTGCCAGAAGTCCAAGATACAACGTCATATTAAGGCCCCAGTCGCCACTTTTCCGGTTCCGGAGCGTCGATTCGACCATGTGCACGTGGACCTCACCGTGGTAGACTGCACCACCAGGTGGCCAGAGGCAATTCCTTTGGTTGCCACCACAGCGGCAGATGTCTCCAGAGCCTTCATCTCGTCGTGGGTAGCTTGGTTCGGGGTACCAGCTGACATCTCCTCCGACCGGGGGCCTCAATTTACCTCTGAACTTTGGAACGCCGTAGCTCAAGGTTTGGGCACCAAGCTTCATCGTACCACCGCCTACCATCCACAGGCGAACGGCCTGTGTGAAAGATTCCACAGGTCCCTTAAAGCCGCACTGCGTGCTAGTCTCCGTGGGCCTAGTTGGGTGGAGAGGCTTCCTTGGGTGCTGCTAGGTCTTCGCACGGCGCCTAAGGACGACCTGCATTCTTCTTCAGCAGAGCTGGTTTACGGCCAACCACTCAGAGTGCCTGCCGATTTTCTTCCTCCTCACACGGAACCCTGGTCCCCAGCTCAGCAGCTTGTCAGCCACCAGGAAGCGGCTAGGAATTTCATCCCAGTGCCTACGTCGCATCATGACATGCAGTACTCCCATGTCCCGGTGGATCTTAAGAGCACAGAATACGTGTTCATTCGGCTCAAACCGTCTTACACAGGTCCGTTCCGCGTCATCTTGTCAGGTGACAAGTCCTCCACAGTCGACGTCGGCAGTAAGCCTGACCACATCTCCATCGACTGGTTGAAACCGGCGCATCTAGATCTGAGCGAACCAGTCGTAACCGCTCAGCCGCCTCGTCGTGGTCGTCCACCATCAACTGCCGGTCCAGTACAGCCACAGTCATTCGCCGAGTTGCCAGTGCCCACCTCACCGGGTCGACCACAGCCGGCCTCTTCTTCTCCTCTGCCTGCGGCATCATCCCAACCACAGCCAATGGCCAGTTCGTCTTCTAGCGCTCCGTTCCAGTTGCCGGGGTATCGCAGTCGGTCGGACAGACTTGTCAGACCCCCTTCTTGCCTTACCTTCTCTGTTAAAAGCAATTCTGGGGGGGCGCATGTGGCAGAACCACCAGAGGATTACGGACAATTGTATATAATTCCTTTTACAGCAATGTAGTACAGCTGGGGGCTGCACCTGTTAACTGTACTAGGGCTTCTTTCCTGTACTCCGCGTGATGACGTCATGCCGTCCGTCACGTGATCTCTCAATGGCGGGAAGAACGTGATGACGTCATGACGTCAGAGCTCGGAACCTTCTAGCAGTAGAGCTCAGAACCTGCTAGCAGTTGAGCTCGGAACCTGCTAGCAGTTTCCAGAGAGGCTTTCAAGCAGACCAGGCCTATTTGCATTGTATCCTACAGTTTCCTGTACAGCTTCGTTTGTTCATTAAACTTTATTGTTTTTGATTTACTGAGTCGATCTCAATTCTTCGGCGAGGAACCCCAGTTCCTACCCACGTAAATGAGGTTTCTACCAAACTTCCACCGAAGTTACGGCAGCTGATCGAGAGAACCCAAGGAAATTCATGGTCAGTATATTATAATATCGTGTGAGGGGTGACTGAAATAGCTAGGCTTATTATTATTAATACCTGAATAATTGCAATTCCTAGCTGGAAACCAATCATAAAACTGGAACATTTTAAGTTGATCAATTATGAGCAAGATGAAAGTACTGAAGAGAAAGAAGGCAATGTTGTAGTACTGGTTCCTGTGATTCTGATGAAACTGTTAATGCATTTAACCAATTTACATGGAATATGACAGGTGATTAAAAGAAAATCCAGAAAGTTAGAAAAGTTTGAGAATTGTTGCCATGAAGAGCACGACATATTTTTTCAATTCAAGAAATCAGGAAAGTGGGGAACTGCTGGATCACTGTTACAGTGTTGAAGAACTTTGCAGTCACTTGTGATTTGGGTAAACCAATGGCATCACTGATTCGCAATAGAGTTCTGATATGAATCAAAAACAGTCCTGGAGAGAGACCAGGCTTCAGTCTTAAGAAAATAGCAGACATGCTAAGAACAGCTGAAGTCATTGGATCCGATATTTACAGGGAGGTTGTGGGTGAGGCCGAAAATAGCTGAAGAACCCTGTAAGGCTGGGACCCCAACTTAACAGCAGGATCTCATTAACATTTTGTAGGTACTGCAGCCAGCCGAATGGACAGCCTGGCCGGCGGGCAAAAGGGAACACCAGCAGTTGAAGACCACCGCCGAGCAAGCTTGGGGGCGGTCTCTGGCAGCAGGAGGGGGAGAGGCCTGTGATCGAGGAGGGCTGAGGGGAGGTCGGCAGGGGTGGGGAGGGGGGGGGGTGGTGAGAGAGGAGTTAAATGTAGAGACACGTCACACAGAACATCAATATCTTCCCATTTCAGAACTGAAATCTAGCTGAATACTCAAATATCAACCCCAATCAAGTTCAAACGCACATTTGTAACTGGATTGTCTGAACACAAGAACAATATTTCTCCTGAAATTAAAAAGTACTACAGTTTCCGAGATGTACTGTCTGTTCAAGGTGAGATAGTATTCAAAGATTCTGAGTGTTATCCCCACAGCCAGGAGGGCAGAGATGATGCACAAAAGCCATTTTGAATGATTGGGATTGAAAAATGTCTGTAAAACCAGAGATGTAGCCCAGCATGAATGCTGAAATCAAAAACTACGGGGGGAAAAATTGGATCTTGTTGCTCCCATTTTGCAGCTCGAAAATTGGAGCAAAAAGAACCAATTTCGCAGGGCTATGTCCTGCACTCCAAGTCGCCTCAGGAGCCTTCAAAGGTGAGCGGGAGCGGCTGAAGAGCGCCAAACCTTGGGAGATTTCAAAGGTGAGCGAGAGTGGCTGGAGAGCGCCAAACCTCGGGAGACTTCAAAGGTGAGCGGGAGCAGCTGTAGAGCGCCAAAACTCGGGAGACTTCAAAGGTGAGTAGGAGCGGCTGGAGAGCGGCAAACCTTGGGTGATTTCAAAGGCGAACGGGAGTGGCTGGAGAGCGCCAAACCTCGGGAGATTTCAAAGGTGAGCGGGAGCAACTGGAGAGCGCCAAACCTCGGGAGATTTCAAAGGTGAGCGGGAGCAACTGGAGAGCGCCAAACCTCGGGAGATTTCAAAGGTGAGCAGGAGCGGCTGGAGAGCGCCAAACCTCGGGAGATTTCAAAGGTGAGTGAGAGCGGCTGGAGAGCGCCAAACCTCGGGTGACTTCAAAGGTGAGCGAGAGCGGCTGGAGAACACCAAACCTCGGGAGATTTCAAAGGTGAGCGGGAGCGGCTGGACAGCGCCAAACCTCGGGAGATTTCAAAGGTGAGTGAGAGCGGCTGGAGAGCGCCAAACCTCGGGTGACTTCAAAGGTGAGCGGGAGCGGCTGGACAGCGCCAAACCTCGGGAGATTTCAAAGGTGAGCGGGAGCGGCTGGAGAGCGCCAAACCTCGGGCGATTTCAAAGGTGAGCGGGAGAGGCTGGAGAGCGCCAAACCTCGGGAGATTTAAAGGTGAGCGAGAGCGGCTGGAGAGCGCCAAACCTCGGGAGACTTAAAGGTGGTGAGTGGGAGCGGCTGGAGAGCGCCAAACCTCGGGAGATTTCAAAGGTGAGCGGGAGCGGCTGGAGAGCGCCAAACCGCAGGAGATTTCAAAAGTGAGCGGGAGCGGCTGGAGAGCGCCAAACCTCGGGAGATTTCAAAGGTGAACGGGAGCGGCTGGAGAGCGCCAAACCTTGGGAGGTTTCAAAAGTGAGCGGGAGCGGCTGGAGAGCGCCAAACCTTGGGAGGTTTCAAAGGTGAGCGGGAGCGGCTGGAGAGTGCCAAACCTCGGGAGATTTCAAAGGTGAGCGGGAGCGGCTGGAGAGCGCCAAACCTCGGGAGGTTTCAAAGGTGAGCGGGAGCGGCTGGAGAGCACCAAACCTCTGGAGGTTTCAAAGGTGAGTGGGAGCGGCTGGAGAGCGCCAAACCTCGGGAGGTTTCAAAGGTGAGCGGGAGCGGCTGGAGAGCACCAAACCTCGGGAGGTTTCAAAGGTGAGCGGGAGCGGCTGGAGAGCACCAAACCTCTGGAGGTTTCAAAGGTGAGCGGGAGCGGCTGGAGAGCGCCAAACCTTGGGAGGTTTCAAAGGTGAGCGGGAGCGGCTGGAGAGCGCCAAACCTCGGGAGGTTTCAAAGGTGAGCGGGAGCGGCCGGAGAGCACCAAACCTCGGGAGGTTTCAAAGGTGAGCGGGAGCGGCCGGAGAGCACCAAACCTCGGGAGGTTTCAAAGGTGAGCGGGAGCGGCTGGAGAGCGCCAAACCTCGGGAGGTTTCAAAGGTGAGCGGGAGCGGCTGGAGAGCACCAAACCTCGGGAGGTTTCAAAGGTGAGCGGGGCTGCAACAGACCGGTGTGTGTAAAGAAATAAAAAGTAATCCAAGTGTGACATCACCAGAAAGCAGGTAAGTGATTGGTTGGTAAGTATTTCTCACTTTCTCGCTTTTTTCCAAGCTTAATTTTTGTGGTTTATAGTTTCTAAGGTCTCTGTTGTGCATTGGGAGTGCTAGTAACCAAGGGTCTTTGAGTATATCATTTAATTGTAGTGTAATTAGTGGTATTGATTTGATTTAATTTAAATTAAATTAATTAAAGGATAAGTCATGGCAGTACAGCTTGGCCCCATGGCACGTGCTATGTGGGAAATCAGGGACACTTCCTGTGTCCCTGCTGACCATGTGTGCAGGAAGTATGTCCAGCTGCAGCTACTGGCAGACCGCATTGCGGCGCTAGAGCTGCGAATGGATACATACTGGAGCATTCGCAATGCTGAGGATGTCGTGGATAGCATGTTTATGGAGTTGGTCACACTGCAGGTGAAAGCTGCACAGGCAGGAAGGGAATGGGTGACCACCAGGTAGAGTAGTAGGTGCAGGCAGGCAGTGCAGGGGTCCCCTGTGGCCACCCCCCTCTCAAACAGATATACCGCTTTGGATATTGTTGGGGGAGATGGCTTATCGGGGGAAGGCAGCAGTAGCCAACTGCCTGGCACCATGAATGGTTCTGCTGCACAGGACGGGAGGAAAAAGAGCAGGAGAGCTATAGTGCTAGGGGAATAGATAGTCATTTCTGCGGCTGCAAACGAGACTCCAAGATGATATGTTGCCTCCCTGGTGCAAGGGTCAAGGATGTCTTGGAGCGGCTGCAGGGCATTCTGGAGGGGGAGGGGGAACAGCCAGTTGTCATAGTGTGATGCGCCATCAATTACTCAAAAGACTGAGGTTAAGCGAGTAACAACCAGGCTTTTATTAACTAAAGAATGAAGGTCTAGTCTCGAGTGGTCGACCCGTCCAGAATACTAAGGGACTGGGAGGTAGTCACTTATATACCTGGAATAGTGGGAGGAGTCAGCCGAGGCATGTCCAGACCTGTACCTAGTGGAATACACATACACATACAGACAGGTATAACAGTGGTTTACCACATTCACCCCTTGTTTAAAAATGAGTCCGGCGGGGTGAAGTGTATTTAAAAGTTCGTGTATTGGAGTCTCTCCGGAGGTCTTGTCTGCCGCTGTGATCGACGTGGCGACGGCAGGGGTGGTGGAGCTTCCGGCGTCGCGTCCCGTGTAGGCTGGGGCACTGGAGTGTAGTCCTCGTGGGTGACGGTCCAAGGCGAGCCGGCTGCTGGGGTTGGATATCGGGTCGTGGGGGGGGTGGTAATGGGTAGTGGGTTACAGCGGTCCCCGAGGGTGTCGTGGGGGGGGGGTAATGGGTAGTGGGTTACAGCGGTCCCCGAGGGTGCGAGGTCTCGTATGGAGACTGTGTCCTCCTGCCCGTCCGGGTACGCAATGTAAGCATACTGGGGGTTGGCGTGGAGGAGGTCGACCCTCTCGACCAGGGGGTCCGTTTTATTGGTCCTCACGTGTCTTCTCAGTAGTACTGGCCCTGGGGACGTCAGCCATGGCGGTAACGCTGTCCCCGATGTGGACTTCCTTGGGAAGACAAACATTTTCTCGTGAGGGGTGGCATTGGTGGCAGTGCAGAGCAGTGACCGAATCGAGTGGAGCGCATCGGGAAGCACCTCCTGCCAGCGGGAGGTCGGAAGGCCCCTAGACTTTAAGGCTAGTAGGGCGGCCTTCCAAACTGTTGCATTCTCTCTTTCCACCTGTCCGTTCCCCCGGGGGTTGTAACTGGTGGTCCTGCTTGTGGCTATACCCCTAGCGAGCAGGTACTGGCGGAGTTTGTCGCTCATAAACGATGAGCCCCGGTCGCTATGGATATAGCTGGGGAAACCGAACAGGGTGAAGAGGCTGTTCAGACATGTACCTAGTGGAATACACATACACATACAGACAGGTATAACAGTGGTTTACCACATAGTGCATATAGGTACCAACGATATCGATAAAAAACAGGATGAGGTCCTAAAAGCTGAATATAGGGAGTTAGGAGGTAAATTAAAAAATAGGATCTCAAAGGTAGTAATCTCAGGATTGCTACCAGTGCCACGTGCTAGTCAGGGTAGAAATAGAAGGACATTTCAGATGAATACGTGGCTAGAGGAATGGTACAAGGGGGAGGGATTCAAATTCCTGGGACATTGGAACCGGTTCTGGGGGAGGTGGGACCAGTACAAACAGGACGGTTTGCACCTGGGCAGGACCGGGACCGATGTCCGAGGGGGAGTGTTTGCTAGTGCTGTTGGGGAGGGTTTCAACTAAAATGGCAGGGGGTTGGGAACCTGTGCAGGGAGACAGATGAAAGGGAAGCACGTATAGAAAGAAAAGACAGGAAGGAGACAAGCAAAAGTGGAAGGCAGAGAAATCAAGGGTGTAAATCAAAGAGGGCCGCAGTAAATAATATTTCTAAATGGACTAGTAGTGTTAAAAAAACAAGCCTGAAGTCTATGTGTCTTAATGCGAGGAGCATTCGGAATAAGGCGGATGAATTAGCTGCGTAAATAGATGTAAACGAATATGATATAATTGGGATTACGGAGACATGGCTCCAGGGTGACCAAGGCTGGGAATTCAACATCCAGGGGTATTCAATATTCAGGAAGGACAGGCAAAAAGGAAAAGGAGGTGGGGTAGCATTGCTGGTTAAAGAGGAGATTAACACAATAGTAAAGAAGGATATTAGCTCTGACGATGTGGAATCTGTATGGGTAGAGCTGAGAAATACCAAGGGGTAGTAAATGTTAGTGGGCGTTGTATACAGACCCCCAAACAGTAATGCTGAGGTTGGGGATGGCATTAAATGGGAAATTAGAGACACGTGCAGTAAGGGCACGGCAGTTATCATGGGTGACTTTAATCTACATATAGATTGGGTTAACCAAATAAGTAATAATACTGTGGAGGAGGAATTCCTACAGTGTATACAAGATGGTTTCCTGGACCAATATGTTGAGGAACCAACTAGAAATCAGGCCATCTTTGACTTGGTATTATGTAATGAGAAAGGATTAATTAGCAATCTTTTTGTGCAAGGCCCCTTGGGGAGGAGCGATCATAATATGATAGAATTTTTCATTAAGGTGGAGAGTGAAGTAGTTGACTCAGAGACTAGGGTCCTGAATTTAAATAAAGGAAACTACGATGGTATGAGGCACGAGTTGACTAGGATGGATTGGGGAACGTTACTTAAAGGGTTGACGGTGGATAGGCAATGGCAAACATTTAAAGATCGCATGGATGAACTACAGAATTTGTTCATCCCTGTTTGGCATAAAAATAAAACAAAAAAGATGGCTCAAACATGGCTAACAAGGGAAATTAGGGATAGCATAAGATCCAAGGAGAGGACATAAAAATTGGCCAGAAAAAGCAGCAAACCTGAGGATTGGGAGCAGTTTAGGATTCAACAAAGGAGGACAAAGGGATTAATTAAGAGGGGGAAAATAGAATATGAGAGTAAGCTTCCAGGGAATATAAAAATTGACTGTAAAAGCGTCTATAGATATGTGAAGACAAAAAGTTTGGTGAAGTCAAGCATAAGTCCCTTGCAGTCAGAATCAGGGGAATATATAATGGGGAACAAAGAAATGGCTGACCAATTAAATACATACTTTGGTTCTGTCTTCACAAAGGAGGACACAAATAACCTCCCAGAGATGTCGGGGAACATAGGGTCTAATAAAAGGGTGGAACTGAATGAAATCAGTGTTTGTAGGGAAATGGTGATGGGGAAATTGATGGGATTGAAGGCCAATAAATCCCCAGGGCCTGATAATCTACATCCTAGGGTACTTAAGGAAGTGGCCCTAGAAATAATAGATGCATTGCTGGTCATCTTCCAAAATTCTATAGACTCGGGCACAGTTCCCATGGATTGGAGGATAGCTAATGTAACCCCACTATCTAAAAAAAGGTGGTAGAGAGAAAATGGGGAATGATGGACTGGTAAGCCTGACATTGGTAGTGGGGAAAATGCTAGAGTCCATTATAAAAGATGTAATAGCAGAGCACTTGGAAAACAGTGACAGGATCGGGCAAAGTCAACATGGATTTACAAAAGGTAAATCGTGCTTGACTAATCTACTGGAATTTTTTGAGGATGTAACTGGTAGAATAGATAAGGGAGAACCAGTGGATGTGGTGTATTTGGACTTTCAGAAGGCTTTCGATAAGGTCCTGCATAAGAGATTAGCGTGCAAATTAAAGCACATGGGATTGGGGGTAAGGTACTGACTTGGATAGAGAACTGGTTGGCAGACAGGAAGCAAAGAGTTGAAATAAACGGGTCTTTTTCCGAGTGGCAGGCAGTGACTAGTAGGGTACCGCAGGGATGACGATGAAGTCCAACACCGCCTTCAGTGTGCCAGTGCAGCCTTCGGTTGCCTGAGGAAGAGAGTGTTTGAAGACCAGGACCTCAAACCCGGCACTAAGCTCATGGTCTACAGGGCAGCAGTGATACCTGCCCTGCTGTATGCCTCAGAGACATGAACCATGTACAGCAGGCACCTCAAAGCACTGGAGAGGTACCACCAATGCTGCCTCCGCAAGATCCTGCAAATGCATTGGCTGGATAGGCGCACCAACGTCAGTGTTCTTGCTCAGGCCAACATCCTCAGCATCGAAGCTCTGACCACGCTCAATCAGCTCCGATGGACGGGTCACATTGTCCGCATGCCCGATACGAGACTCCCAAAACAAGCGCTCTACTCGGAGCTCTGGCATGGCAAGAGTGCCCCAGGTGGGCAGAGGAAACGCTTCAAGGACACCCTCAAAGCCTCCTTGAAAAAGTGTAACGTCCCCACCGACACCTGGGAATCCCTGGCCCAAGACCGCACAAAGTGAAGGAGAAGCATCCGGGAAGGCGCCAAACACCTCGAGTGTCTTCGCCGGGAGCAAGCGGAAGCCGAGCGCAGGCAGCGCAAGGAGTGCACATTAACCCAAGCACCCCACCCACCCGCCCCTTCAACCACCGTCTGCCCCACCTGTGACAGAGACTGTAGGTCCTGCATTGGACTCATCAGTCACCTGCGAACTCATTTTTAATGTGGAAGCAAGTCATCCTCAGTTCCAAGGGACTGCCTAAGAAGAAGAAGAAGAAGACCGCAGGGATCGGTGCGAGTACCCCAGCTATTCACAATATATATTAATGATCTAGACGAGGGAACTAGATGTAATATCTCCAAATTTGCAGACGACACAAAGCTGGGTGGGCGTGCGTGCTGTGAGGAGTATGCAGAGAAACTCCAGTATGATTTGGACAGGTTGGGTGATTGGGCAGATGCATGGCAGTATAATGTGGATAAATGCGAGGTTATCCACTTTGGTGTCAAAAATAGGAAGGCAGATTATTATCTGAACAGCAATAGATTGGGAGAAGGGGAAGTGCAACGAGACCTGGGTGTCCTTGTGCACCAGTCGCTGAAGGTAAGCATGCAGGTGTAGCAGGTGGTTAAGAAGTCAATTGGCATGTTGTCCTTCATAGCGAGAGGATTCGAGCACAGGAGCAAGGATGTCTTGCTGCAGCTGTACAGGGCCTTGGTGAGACCACACCTTGAGGATTGTGTGCAGTTTTGGACGCCTTATCTGAGGAAGGATGTTCTTGCCATGGAGGGAGTGCAGCGACAATTCACCAGACTGATACCTGGGATGGCAGGAATGACGTATGAAGAGAGATTGGGTCCATTGGGCTTATATTCGCTGGAGTTCAGAAGAATGAGAGGGGATCTCATTGAAACTTATAAAATTCTAACAGGTCTAACAGGTCTAAAGATGTGCGGGTTAGGTTGATTGGCTATGACAAATTGACCCTTAGTGTTAGGGGGATTAAATACGTGGGGTTACGGGGATAGGGTGGGATATGTGTTGGTGTAGGGGTTACAGGGATCGGGTGGGATATGTGTCGGTGCAGGCTCGATGGGCCGAAATGGCCTCTATCTGCACTGTGGGGTTTCTGTGATTCTGTGATTCTGTGACTAGACAGACTAGATGCAGGTAGGATGTTCCCGATGGCGGGGGAGTCCAGAACCAGGGGTCACAGTCTAAAGATAAGGGGTAAGCCATTTAGGACTGAGATGAGGAGGAATTTTGTAATGATGAGTAAGAATTTTTATAGTTATATAAAAAGAAAAAGGGTGGCTAAAGTAAATGTTGGTCCCTTAGAGGATGAGACCGGGAAATTAATGGTGGGAAATATGGAGATGGCAAAAACACTGAATGAATATTTTGTATTAGTCTTTACAGTAGAGGACACTAAGAATATCCCAACACTGGACAAACAGGGGGCTATAGGGGGGGAGGAGCTAAACACGATCAAAATCACTAAGGAAGTGGTACTCGATAAAATAATGGGACTCAAGGCAGATAAATCACCTGGACCTGATGGCTTACATCCTAGGGTCTTGAGGGAAGTGGCGGTAGGGATTGTGGATGCATTGGTAATAATTTTCCAAAACTCCCTGGACTCAGCAAAGGTCCCGGCAGACTGGAAAACTGCTAATGTAACACCCTTATTTAAAAAGGGCAGTAGACAGAAGGCTGGAAACTATAGACCAGTTAGCCTAACATCTGTGGTAGGTAAAATTTTGGAGTCCATTATTAAGGAGACAGTAACAGGACATTTGGATAATCATAATTTAATAGGACAAAGTCAGCATGGTTTTATGAAGGGGAAGTCATGTTTGACAAATTTGCTGGAGTTCTTTGAGGAAGTAACATATAGGGTGGATAAAGGGGAACCAGTGGACGTAGTGTATTTAGACTTCCAAAAGACATTTGACAAGGTGCCACACAAAAGATTATTGCTTAAGATAAAAAATCACGGGATTGGGGGTAATATTCTGGCATGGATAGAGGATTGGCTATCTAACAGAAGGCAGAGAGTTGGGATAAATGGTTCATTCTCAGACTGGCAATCAGTAACTAGTGGTGTTCCGCAGGGGTCAGTGCTGGGTCCCCAACTCTTTACAATCTATATTAACGATTTGGAGGAGGGGACCGAGTGTAACATATCAAAGTTTGCAGATGATACTAAGATGGGAGGGAAAGTAGTGAGTGAGGGCGACATAAAAAACCTGCAAAGGGACATAGACAGTGTGAGGGCAGAGATTTGGCAGATGGAATACAATACTGGAAAGTGTGAGGTTATGCACTTTGGCAGGAAAAATCGTAGAGCAAGTTATTATCTTAATGGCAAGAAACTGGAAAGTACTGAAGTACAAAGGGATCTGGGGGTCCTGGTGCACGAAACTCAAAAGGTTAGTATGCAGGTGCAGCAAGTGATTAAGAAGGCCAATGGAATGTTGGCTTTCATTGCTAGGGGGATAGAATATAAAAATAGGGAGGTATTGCTTCAGTTGTACAAGGTATTGGTGAGACCGCACCTGGAATACTGCATACAGTTTTGGTGTCCATACTTAAGAAAAGACATACTTGCTCTCGAGTCAGTGCAAAGAAGGTTCACTCAGTTAATCCCGGGGATGAGGGGATGGACATATGAGGAGAGGTTGAGTAGATTGGGACTCTACTCATTGGAGTTCAGAAGAATGAGAGGCGATCTTATTGAAACATATAAGATTGTGAAGGGGTTGGATCGGGTGGATGCGGGGAGGATGTTCCCGATGATGGGTGAAACTAGAACTAGGGGGCATAGTCTTAGAATAAGGGGCTGCTCTTTCAAAACTGAGATGAGGAGGAACTACTTCACTCAGAGGGTGGTAGGTCCATGGAATATGCTGCCCCAAAAAGCTGTAGAAGCTACATCATTACATAAATTTAAAACAGAAATAGACAGTTTCCTAGAAGTAAAGGGAATTAAGGGTTACGGGGAGCGGGCAAGAATTTAGACATGAGTCTAGGTTCGGATCGGACATGGCCCTGTGGGTAGCGGAGCGGGCCCAGGGGCCATGTAGCCTGACCCTGCTCCTACTTCGTGTGTCTAATTCTGTTAGATTCAGGAGATGGTTCTGTGATAGTAGATTGGCGGTTAGGATCAGATCAGCCATGATTTTATTGAATGGCGGAGCAGGCTCGAGGGGCCGATTGGCCTACTCCTGCTCATATTTCTTATGTTCTTATGTTCTTCACCCAGAGAGTGGTGAACCTGTGGAATTCTCAACCACAGAAGGCAGTGGAGGCCAATTCATTAAATATATTCAAGAAGGAGTTAGATATATTTTTTAAAGCTAAAGGGATCAAGGGATATGGGGAGAAAGCAGGCACTGAATTTGGATGATCAGCCACGATCTCATTAAATGGCGGAGCAGGCTCGAGGGGCCGAATGGCCTACTCCTACTCCTATCTTCTATTTTACTAGCCTGAAAGTGGTTCGACCCCATATTAAAACAAGCATTAGGCCTCTCGCTTATGTTAATGAGTGGCCTAACACCTGTTTTCAGACCCATTCCAGAAGTTAATCGCCACTGAATGGAGCAGGCCCTGCTCCACTGAAAAATACTTGTTCTACATGTGGCCTAACCAATGATCCTTAAAGGAATTGCTAGAGGCAGCCATCAAAAAGGTAAGTATTTTTTATATACTTATTTTAATGTGGAGCCAGGAGGCTCCTTTACACTACTGCGAGAACCCTTCCCACTCTCCTCCTTTTCCCCAGGACTTGCCTTAGGGCTGGTGCCACCGAGGCAGCTGCCCCAAATTGGAGGCCACCCAAGCGGTGAGCTACCTCTGGAGGTACGACAGCTGCTGGCTGCTCACACGGATTATTAAGATAAGGGCCGAGGGATGGCCTCTTCTGAAATGTACATTGTGTGTGCCACTACCACCTGGTTGGCACCAACAAATTTATTTCTATATACATCTCCATGTGGTATTTTTAATACATATTACAAATCATAGAACAAAACACCACAGAAGTATTCAAGCCTCATAAGTCCTGAAGTCAGGAAAACTCAGTCAGGAACCTCAGTGTTTCAAATAGAGTCGATCACAAGAGGCAAAGTAATCAAACCCACAGAGGTTGAAGAACCCTTTTGCAAAATATGTTTACAGTAAATGAATACTCAAAAACTCTAAAAGGATATCCTGATAGAAACTTTTCAGTTTAAAAACTGAATAGTTGATTTTTCAATCTCAGTTGGGTACTGCGGCCTCTGCCAGAGTGTGGGCAAAGAATGGCTTCAGCAGACCACAGCATAGTTAAACTGGTTTAAACTTTGTTAAAAATGTAAATATTTTTAAACGCTCTGCCAAAGCCAATTGATTGCATTCAACCATTTTTCCCTTTCAATTTAAATTTTAAACCCACATCCCCACACTGCTGATAGCAAAACTGGATGCCGAGGACCAACAGGCATCCCAGGAATCCATCATTGCTACAGCACGAATGATGTAGTTCTGTACACTGCCAATCAGTGCCTTTGAAATATTGGAGGGGGTCCTTGACTCCTTTCCCACCTCCGTCCGGCTCAGTTCCAGTGCAAATCAGCAGAAGGATGGTAAGAAAGATAGGCTGACTGGATAGGCACTTGAGGGAAATAAACTTTCAGGGCTACGGGGATAAAGTGGGGGAATGGGACTGATTGGATTGCTCTACAGAGAGCCAGCACGGACTCGATGGGCTGAATGGCCTCCTTCTGCGCTGTTATGACTATAAGAGCAAAGATGGTTTTGTGTTTGCTGCTGTTTTGCCCTTGGCCAAATATGCAATATATTATTTCAAATCATGCATTAACTGCTATTCCAATACAATCTGTAATTTATTTGGTGCTAAAAATTGCACAGAAACCTGATTCTTGTCCTCAAACAATAAAAATTGAATATTAGTATCACCCACCCAGGTGAGGGCAATACTTACTTTATGCTTATTCTGATATATATATATATATATATTTTGGGACAAATATTTAGTTGTACAGCTTTGTGTGCAGCAGGTGTGTGTATGTGTGAGTATACTCATTTTAAACATTTTTAATACATATTTAAAACTATTTAACCTGCATTACTCTCAGTATCAGTAACAAATAATCCGCCAAAAATATAACTTAAAAGTAAATTCGTGTTTGCCTTTTCTGTATATTCTTTTACTTGAAATTTGTTGTAGTTGGAGTGTCACAGGCACCATCGTGGGAACTCGGCGAGATAAGCTTTTGGGCCAGACAGTGTGAGTCTGCTAAAGTTACATATGCAGTGGAAGTGATGAGGTCACTCAAGCACCCTGGGGTTCTTTTTGCGCCAATCTGATGTTTATGTAGCACCCTCACGCTGTCTGGCTGGCTCCATTACATCTTGCAGACATTGCTTTAATGATGTGACTAACAAGCACAGATAAGCAGATTTGTGAAACAAACTTCAAAACAATTACAGAAATACCCTGTCAGTACTGTTAGTGTATTGCTTGCAATAAACATGGGCCAAATTTCCTCTTTTAATGAATTGTAAGAGATGCTTGGTTTCTCTAATTAATCTGAACTAAATGTTGTGATTTTTGCTTTGCAATGTGTGACTTCTGAACATGTGATTTTGTTAATGATGGAGCAAAACAAGTATTCACCTGTGTTTTGTTAAGAGAATGTTCACCCCTAGGTTACACAACTATTTGGTTTCTTTAAGGGATACTAATAGTGTAAGGGGGAGAAATTCGGTATCGTCCCATTTCAGGCGCAATTATAGGCCAGGTGCAAAGTTTAGCACCTGGCGCTAATTATCGCCTCCGACTACAAACTTGGCTCCTATCACCACGGAGGTGATTGGAGCGCTAAATCAGGCGCTACACACCTCTCTTAAGGCGCTAACGCCGAGGAGTGAGGCGCTACCTCAGAGCACTGGCGAAGCTCATGTGATGTCAGTCAGCAATGGAACACAGACACACTGGCGCTGGCCAGTTCTTAAAGGGGAGGGTCGATCTTGCTTTCCATCCACACCCTGCACATTGCAGCCTTGAATCTTGGCCTGGAGAGACCTGTACATCAAATCTGCTGGAAAGAACAATGGAGAGGCCCAGGAAAAGAGCTCAGAGTGCAGCCCCCATAGTCTCTTCTAAATCGATGCAAGGAAATTCAAATCAAAATGAACCTGCAAAGTGCTGCTCAGTACCCAAAACTCCTTCACACAGCATTGAATCTCTCCAGAAGTCTCTTTCTCAGAATGCATGGTGCAAAAATGTCGCCGACAAAAAAAGGCAGGAAGTGGTCACCTTTAAATAGTGCCCCCCCAGTCCCTTCCCGACTGCAAAAGGTTTCCCTCAACATGTTGCTAGCGGCAGGCGGAAAGGCAGAGGGCGCCACTCAATATCTGGTCCGGGGCGCTACCAGGGCATTGCACGCTCGACTGATGTCACGATCTGTGAGCGCAGGAGAATGTGGCGGTAGTGTTTAGCGCCGCTGCAAAATGTCTGGTCAATTTCGCGAGCGGCACAAACATCACCGCGCCCGGGCGCCAGTTGCTTTGCGCCCCATTAGTGCCCTCTTAGGGTGCTAACGGGAGGCGCAAAGCAACCACATTTCCCCCCCTAAATCCCTCTGTTGCACTCAGCCAAATTAATAGCATAGAAGTTTAGTGAGACATTCTTTAATCTGGTTTATTGACAAAAAGTGTGTCCTTTATCATTAGTCACAGTAGGATTCCGGATAAACCACTACATAACCACACTAATCTTTTAGGATATGTAAAATAGCTTTCATTTCTCTCTGTAGTATATCACCATCCTCTTTGTTTTCTTTTCTGTCTGTGTAGAAAAATGATTGTCAATCTAACAGTTTGATAATACATATGCTGTTTTATAAGGACAGAAGTTTTATACTATAATGCAAAAGCATTATTCTGCTATGTTGGAGCCTTGTCCCTTTTAAGGTTAGAAATTCTACTTGTTAATTAAACAGAGGCACAGGTCAATCAGATTTTAACATTTACGTCCACCTGAGATGGCAGACGGTGCCTCGGTTTAACAGCCCAAAATTTCCTGTGGCAGGGCAATGAACAACGCCCGTTGTTAGTTAGACTTGCCCTTGCCCGTTTAATGTCGACGATATTTTGCGCTTCAAGTTGTTGGAAATGTGAGATGGAATTGGTGCAACACCCTCTACAGGGCATCTGGGATCTGACAGGGCAAGCAACTGTATGTCTCCTTAACTAATCAGATTGAAGCATTGTGAAATTAACAGCACAAGGGCTGAGAAGGAAGTATAAGTTAGAATGTTGAATTCAATGTCAAAACAAGTACAAAAGAAATAAAGATGGAAAGAAAGATTGGATTAAGAGAGGGAAAAAAGACAGCAAGAAAAAGTAAAAAAAAGATTTTTAATTAAAAAAAAACTCCAACAACAATTAAATCCTGAAGGAATAAGACTTGTAATGGTTAATTTTCAGTGCTAGAAAGGTTGGCTAGCAGTAATTAACACTTATCACATCATTAAAAGAGTACTTAGACTTGAAATAACTTTTTGTAGTGAGTTTACTTCATATCTACAGTGGTGAGTCAGACAGCGAGATGACATTTTTGCGAAGCTAACAACAGAGCAACGCATCTTCAACAGCAACTTCTCAATTTCTATGCTTAATTGCACATCTGCCCTTGCCTGAGGTTGCTGGGGCATTTGCGCATCTTCCTGAAGAGATATTAGTAAAAAAGCTAAAAGCAAGGATACCATGACCTAGGCATGGCATGCACAACTAAACTATAGTGAATACCACAACCAGAAACCATAAGTGGCTCCAAACCCAGTGGGTGGGAGAATTAGTATCCCTGCACATGAGGAATTATGCAACCAGTGCCAAAAAAGGCTCTGATCCAGGCTGAGGAAGAGCTAAACAGCCTGCTCTCAACAGACGCCAAACATATGCTATCAAAGCTGCTGTCCCCCTCTCCCTCAAATCTGCCATCATCACCCCCTCCTCAAAAACCAATCCTTGACTCCTCCGGCCTTGCAAACTACTGAAGGGGTAATTACTAGTCCTAGCCCTTTTCGGGCTACCCCGGATCAGGCGTATTCCCCAGACGTTCACCTTCAACTAAAGTTAGATATAGCCGAATCCTATAAGATGCTTAATTGGGTCTAAAGGTCCAGACTATCTCTCCCTAAAGGAAAGGAACGAACTGAAGATGTTACCGTCCTCCAGATAGCACTTTTAATAAGTTTAACTAGACTGTAACCTTCCGGATCTTATGAGGGTCCGGAAAACTCCCCCAGAATTCTGCAACTCCTCACCAAAGAGTGTACAGAGATTAAGTTCGCGAGTTTGATACAGAAGTACTATGTGAGACAATTCTAAAAATATATAGATTTATTAAAGAACTGACATGTAATTACAGCTGGTCATTCAATCGCAACTTTAACAGTTCAAAATACAAATAGCTTACAATTCTTATTCTCAGAGATCCTTATTCGCAAATCTTAACTTCGTTACATTTTTACATTTCTAAGTCTTATTCCAGGATAGCCACCAAAATCAAAATACCTTTGATTACCCGAGATTCAAAGGGTTGTAGCTTTCAGAGCCTGTCTCTGAAGCTGAGAATTGCTTTGCTCCTTCCAGCGAATTCTGTCTTCCTATTTGAAAGTTCTATATTTTTTACCCTTTTTCAGTGGTGTTTCCTTTGAAGTTTTCTGCTGATATAAGCTAATTATCTCTCGTCATCTTTCTGTTGACCCCTGCTATTCTTACAGTCAGTTCAGCTGGTAGCTTGCAGAATTCTGTCTGCTGTGTAGGTGTTCAACATTTATCATAAAAACAATGGTCCAGAAATTCGGCTCTCCCCGGGTGAGTACGCGTTGGGTACTCACCCGTAGGCCGAATGGAATTGCCGGTTTCCTGCATGCACTGCGCATGCGCGGGAAACCGGCACTTCCGATCCTCTGAACGAAGAGGTTCAGAGGTTGAACGCACGCGCAGGGGAGTCTGCGCGTGCGCTTTGAACTTAGGTTTTTTTTACAGGTTTTCCCGGGAGGGTAAGCCTGCAGGATTTACACATTTAAAAAGCAGGCCTAAGGCCTGCTTTTTGCAAGGTAAGTGGTCAATTAATTAAAATTAAAACATTTTTTCCACAGGTTTATTATTTTTAAATACTTTAAAGCAAGGTAAGTTTATTTTTAGCCCTGTTATAATATAAAATTATTTTTTTCAAAAATTTAAGTTATTGTTTAAAATAATTATTTTATTTAATTTATAGTTTATTTAAAAAGTGTGATTTAAAAAAAAAATTATTTGAAGGTTTACTGCTATTTTGGGCCCGTAGTATTTATAAGTTTTGACAGGTCTACCTGTCAATCTTATGAATGGGTTTTTCCCTCCTCCGATTGGCTGCCCATGGCTCACGTGATCCCAGGGGACGCATTGCACTAACTATGCCCCTGGGACACGCAAGCACAGCGCGCCGGCAGCTGGGCCAGGCCCCGGAGCGGAATTCCACGGGGCCCTACAGCTCAACTGCCGGCGCGCAAGGTAAGTGCAGTTCGGGGACTTACACCCGCGGGAAGCCCCCGACCCGAATTTCTGGGCCAATGTGACGGTAGTGGTTTTATTTGATGCCATTTTTATGAAGGTCTTCTATTCAATTCTTAAGTCACCTTAGCTGGTTGTAAGCAGACTTCGTGTATCCTATGTGTTCCAAGTTCAATACAAAAACAATGTGATTGCTTGGTGCATCTATTGATGTCATATTTACAAAGTCTTCTGTTTGTATCTTTTACAACATGTAAATTAAAAACACTTCAACCGAGTACATGATTGTCTTCTTAGCTACCTCAATTGGTTGTATTACAGACTTTGGCCTAGAAATTCAGTATAGCCACATTTGGGGCGCTACAGCATGGCGTTCGCTAACTTTTGCGCCAGGTGCAACTTAGCGCCACCTTCGCCGATATTCAGTTGCACCGCCCCAAGAGGTTGCTGCTGCGCTAAAGCAGGCGATGCATGACTATCATTAGGCGCTAAGCCGGCGATCCGGGACGCAAACACCGAAGGCGGGTGCAGCGCAGGTGCGGCGAGTTGCTCATTGAGGGCAGACAGTCAGGCGCTGGTCAGCACTTAAAGGGGGAGGGTGGAATTGTTTGGCTGCCGCGCCCTGCACACTGCAGCCCTAAGGCAAGGCCTGAACACTGCTTCTGGAACTGCTCCACTCCCAGGAGAATGGAGAAGGCCAGGGAGAGAGTGCAGCACTTCGGCGAGGGTGACCTGAGGCTGCTGGTTGGCGCAGTGGACCGCAGGCGCCGTATCCTCTTCCCTGAAGGTGGCAGGAGGCCGCTGCCCGCCGAATATCGGAAAGCATGGAGGGAGGTGGCAAACAGGGTCACGTCCAACAGCATGGTTGGCAGGACACCAACCCAATGCTGGAAAAAATTCAACGACCTCACTCGGGTTGTCAGGGTGAGTACCCTTTCCAGTATCCTCCTCATCCCTGCATGTGCACCTCACTTTATGGCCAAAGGGGCCTGAAAGCCCTAATGGCCAGCCCTCATCCAGCAGCTATGGGACTCTCATGAAAAGCACTTGCACATTCAGGACTTTACACACTGTCAGGGCTAATCAACCATGGGAGGCAGTGCAGGCGAGATCAGGGCTTGACACTGTC
Organism: Somniosus microcephalus; assembly: GCF_052327205.1. Classification (NCBI taxonomy): domain Eukaryota; kingdom Metazoa; phylum Chordata; class Chondrichthyes; order Squaliformes; family Somniosidae; genus Somniosus; species Somniosus microcephalus. Next base: position 304,739,303 of record NC_140987.1, read on the forward strand.
AGGGCTATTCGACCATGGGAGGTAGTGCAGGCAAGATCAGGGCTTGGCAATGTCAGGGCTATTCCACCATGGGAGGCAGTGCAGGCGAGATCAGGGCTTGAACTGTCAGGGCTATTCAACCATGGGAGGCAGTGCAGGTGAGATCAGGGCTTGACACTGTCAGGGCTATTCGACCATGGGAGGCAGTGCAGGCGAGATCAGGGCTTGACACTGTCAGGGCTATTCAACCATGGGAGGCAGTGTGGGCAAGGTCAGGGCTTGGCACTGTACTTAGAGGCCATCCTTTCTCTGGCAGGGCAAGCTGGCGCATAACAGAAGACAGCAGCGACAGACCGGGGGAGGCCGTCCTGACCTAAAACAGCTGAGCGACCTCGAGCAGCGAGTGGAGCGGATCATGGCAGGCCGGCTGAGTGGCCCCGTCGTCACTGGAGATGCTGACCCTGTTCTGGGCACCAATGGTAAGGTCATCACCTTTTTGACCTCTCTCTTTCCACTTGCACCTCACACCAGCATCCTTTGCCACTATCGAACCAATGCAGTGCACAGCAGCACTCATGCCTCCCTCGCTGCCGCCCTGTCCTCACTCTAAAGCAACTCTTGTGCATCTCTGCTTTCAGATGGTGACTCGCCAGGTGAGGAGGCGGCCCCTCAAGCTGGCACTGTGTCCGAGTCAGACATAGAGGAGGAGGAAGAGGAAGCCGGCCCATCAGGGACACCCTCAGCCGAGGCAGCCCATGGCCATGATGGTGACACGTCTTCCCTGGAGGGGAGCAGGGGGGAAGGGTCGGAGGAGAGTGAAGCTCCGAGGACCAGCGGGCTGCAGCAACACGGGAGGGGTGGGGAAGCTCGGCGGCCTTCTCCCCAGAGGGTGAGTGCGGCCTCCAGTCCTGCTATGGCGAGCGCAGAGGAGGTGCGGCTCCTAGCGGAAATGGGCGCCCAGGCTGAGCGCAGGCACACTGAGCTCATGGCTGCAGTGGCAAGGATGCCTGACTCCATAGAGTCACTGGCAAGGAGTGTGCAGGAATTCGGGGCAGCACAGGCCAGGAGTCTGCAACAATTCAGTGCAGCACAGGCCAGGAGTCTGCAGGACTTCGCGGCAGCACAGGCTAGGAGTCAGCAGGACTTCGCTGTATCACAGGCGGCTTCTAGCCAAGTGCTCAGTTGTGCCATGCATTCACTGGCTGGTGTCATGCAGACACAGACCGGGGCCACACGGGCACTAACTGCTGCCACCCTCGCTGGATTGGCCAGGCATCGCCGGGGCACTCTGTGCTTCAGCAGATTGCTGCGCATGCTGCAGTGCTGGCCCGTGTGAGTGCCAATGTATCAGCCGACCAGGGCGTGCCTGTGATCAATCAGGTTGGCAGCATTCCTGCAGCCAACACTGTCACTCCTCCATTGCAGCTGCCACCAGCAGTTGGACAGACTGATGCCGCCCAAGCAGCGTTGGAGCAGTCAGCAGCCGGCCCCTCCAGGCCCAGAGCTGGTCCAGGCCGACCCCCAAGGGCATCTGCCATCTCACCATCTGACCCTCAGCAGCCTTCCCCCAGCCTTGCTGCAGCCACTGGGGTCCCATTGAGGAGGAGCTGCAGGGCGGGTAGGGGCCAGTCACGGAAGTGAGACAGATCACCCTCGCAGGGGTAAAAGTAGAAGGTGTGGCCAAATGTTTTGTTTCATTTATAAAGGCCGAGACTGCTGTATTTGTTTTAGATATAAAGGCCGAGACTGTTATATTTCTTTTATATTTAAAGGCCGAGACTGTTATATTTATTTTATATTTAAAGGCCAAGACTGGTATATTTCTTTTATATTTAAAGGCCGAGACTGGTATATTTCTTTTGTATTTAAAGGCCGAGACTGGTATATTTCTTTTATATTTAAAGGCCGAGACTGGTATATTTCTTTTATATTTAAAGGCCGAGACTGGTATATCTGTTTCATTTATAAAGGCCGAGACTGGTGTATTTGTGTTTTTGGGGGGGGGTGCTCTCCATTAGTTTGTCATGTGGGAAGGGCACAGAGGTATCACAGTAAAAAAATTCTTAAATCGCACTGTCCATGTTTTCTTTTGGAAGTCCTGGTTGCCCTGCTCGGCTGAGGGCTTATGGAGTGGCTACATTCATCTTCTGCCATTGGCACAAGCCACTCCCTGAGAGGGGGCCTAGAACCGAGTTGCAATAAGCCGCCGACGGGCATCCCTTGCACTTTCTGCCTCCCTCCTGTGCTGGTCCTCCTCCTCCTCCTCTGGTGGTCCTCCAATGTCTGCTGGCAGTGGCTGAGTCCTGCGGATAGCCAGGTTGTGCAGCATGCAGCACACGACACCGAAATGGGAGACTCGCTCAGGCGAGTACTGTAGGGCTCCCCCGGAACGATCCAGACAGTGGAACTGTTGCTTCAGCACACCGATTGTGTGCTCAATGATGTTCCTGGTTGCTTGATGGCTGTCATTGTATCGTCTTCAGCAGGGGTGCTGGGCACATGGAGCGGGGCCATCAGCCAGGTGCACAAAGGATAGCCTTTGTCCCCGAGAAGCTAGCCTCGTGGGTGAGGCTGGGCCTCGAACATGTCTGCCACAGAAGTCTGGCGCAGGATGAAGGCATCATGGCTGCTGCCTGGAAAGCGGGCATTGACAGCTAGGATGAGCTGCCTGTGGTCACACACCAACTGCACGTTGAGCGAATGGTAGCCCTTCCGGTTGCGGTAATCCTCAGCATTCTCTAGAGGTGCCCGCAAAGCCACATGCATGCAGTCAATGGCGCCCTGCACCATGGGGAAGCCCGCTAATACTGCAAAGCCCATTGCATGCTCTTGCTGCTTGTCCACGGTCGTGGGGAAGGAGATGAACTGACGTCTCCTTCTGAAAAGGGCATTGGTCACCTGGCAGATGCAGCAATGTACCGCGAACTGGGAGATGTTGGAAATGTCCCCAGTAGCGGATTGGAAGGAGCCGGTGGCATAGAAGTTGAGAGCCACTGTCACCTTCACTGCCACCGACACAGATGCCCTGCTCCTCAGCTATGGCTGCAGATCTCCGCGAAGCAGGTGGCAGATCTCAGTGACCACCGCCCTTCTGAATCACAGCCTTCAAACACACTGCTCCTCAGACATGTTCAGATATGAGAACTGCTGGCGGTATACCCTAGGTGGGTAAGGCCTCCTTTGCCTACGCCTGTTGGCCCTTCTCCATCTGGCCATGACTGGCACTCTCTCACGGCGTCTCTGAGCCCCTTGAATGCAATGGAGAAGCCCAACGTTTCCACCCATTGCAGCCCCCATTATATGTTTCCAATCAATGCTATGACACTGAAGTTAAAGACAAGTGCAAAGCTCTGGCCTGAAGCCACAAGTACCTGTGTGAGTGTTGAGCCAAACCAGAAAGCTCTCTACCTTTGTCTCGCCCCAAATATCCGTCTCTCACAAAGATGGAGTGGAGCAAAATGGCTGCCATTTATACTGCAGGAGGCGTCCCCTTTAATTAGCGCCCCCCGCGCCCCGCAGCGACTGGGAACCGTTCCCCTCTACCAGTTGCGGGGGGCGCCAGGCTCACAATAGGCCGGCGCCACTGAATTTCCGGTTCGGGGCACACAAAGGGCGTTGCACCATGAAATGACGTCAGGATCTGCGCGCGCAGCTGAGCACGCGCAAAGGTTTTGCACCGCCGCTAAATCTTAACTGAATTTCATGAGAGGCGCAGATCGCGCCGCGCCCGGGCGCTAGCCGCTTAGCGCCCCACTTCTCCTCCTCCTAAGGCACTAGCGGCTGGCGCAAACAACTGAATTTCTAGACCTTTGTGTCTCCTTGTTTCATTTGATGTCATATTTATGAAAGCATATGTTTCTTTAATGTTCTGTGTTTCTGTTTCCCGAAGTGTTGCTTTATGACACCTTAACATTATACCATTGTGCTCTCTCAAGTGCCTGTTTACAAAGTGTTGGTTTAAAACAATTTAACTGGGTATATCTTATTGTGTTCATACCAAAGCTCAGACTTTCTCCAAGCTCTAACCCTTTGCATCACTAGGACTATTGTTTCAGTGTCAACAACTGATTCTTATCTCAAAAGCCTGTATTCTGTTTACAGCTTTGTGTCATTGAGGCGTTTAGATTTTTAAACCCAGTTTGTCATGTTTTAATAAAGTCAGAATTCTGTTCATAGGATGGTGTATTTTTCTGAAGAGGTATGGCTCATTCCTTCACACTACCGCCCCATCTCCAACCTCCCTTTCCTCTCCAAAGTCCTTGAACGTGTTGTCATCTCCCAATCCATGCCCATCTTTCCCGCAACTCCATGTTTGAATCCCTCCAATCAGGTTTCCGTCCTTGCCACAGTACCGAAATGGCTCTCTTCAAAGTCACAAATGACATCCTTTGTGACTGTGACAAAGGTAAACTATCCCTCTTCACCCTTCTTGACTTGTCTGCAGTCTTTGACACGGTTGACCACTCCATCCTTCTCCAACGACTCTCCACCGTCACTCAGCTGGGTGGGACTGCACTCGTCTAGTTCCATTCTTATCTATCTAATCATAGCCAGAGAATCACCAGCATCGGCTTCTCTTCCCGCTCCCGCATCATTACCGCTGGTGTCCCCCCAAGGATCTATCCTTGGACCCCTCCTATTTTTCATCTACATGTTGCCCCTTGGCGATATCATCCGAAAACACAGCGTCAATTTCCACATTTACGCTGATGACACCCAACTCTACCTCACCACTACTTCTCTTGACCCTTCTACGGTCTCTAAATTGTCAGACTGCTTGTCCGACATCCAATTCTGGATGAGCAGAAATTTTCTCCAATTAGATATTGGGTAGACCGAAGCCATTATTTTCGGTCCCTGCCACAAACTCCGTTGCCTAGCCACTGACTCCATCCCTCTCCCTAACATCTGTCTGAGGCTGAACCACACTGTTCGCAACCTTGGTGTCATATTTGACCCTGAAATGAGCTTCCGACCACAAAACATCGCTGCGGAAACTCTCATCCATGCCTTTGTTACCTCTGGACTTGACTATTCCAATTCACTCCTGGCTGGCCTCCCACATTCCACCCTACGTAAACTAGAGGTCATCCAAAGCTTGGCTGCCCATGTCCTAACTCGCACCATGTCCCGTTCGCCCATCACCCCTGTGCTCACTAACCTACATTGGCTCCTGGTTAGGCAACACCTCGATTTCAAAATTCTCATCCGTGTTTTCAAATCCTCCATGGCCTCACCCCTCCCTATCTCTATACTCCCCTTCAGCCCCACAACCCCCCTGAGATATCTGCGCTCCTCTAATTCTGCCCTCTTGATCATCCTTGATTATAATCGCTCAACCATTGGTGGCCATGCCTTCCGTTGCCTAGGCCCTAAGCTCTGGAATTCCCTGCCTAAACCTCACCGCCTCTCTACCTCTTTTTTCCCCTTTAAGACGCTCCTTAAAACCTACCTCTTTGACCAAGCTTTTGGTTACCTGCCCTAATTTCTCCTTACGTGGCTCAGTGTCAAATTTTTTGTCGTATAATACTCCTGTGAGGCACCCTGGGACGTTTTACTACGCTCAAGGCGCTATATAAATACAAGTTGTTGTGGTTATTGTAAACAGGCAGACAAACCAAAAAAACTGCTAGCCTGTAACCTGTACAAACAGATGTGCAATAGAACCATTGCATCAATCCTAAAACTGGAGAGCCAAATCACCAATGGCCCCAGTGAAGTCATCAAGAATTTATTCGATAATATGCCTCCCTCTGCACCTTTGAGGCCTAAGAACACACAGGAAAATCTTAAATCCTAGACACTCTGATCTCAGTTGCTGAAGCCCAAGAAGCTGTCACAGGCCTGCAGTCCAAAAATAATGCATGGCTAGATGGGGATTCCATTTAAAGTTCTACAAAGCCCTACTCCCTGAATTGACTCCTATTCTGATGAAGCTACACCACCACATGCTGGTGGTGGGCACCCTCCCAGAATCCAACAAATTGGCCACAATCACCCTCATACACAAAACGGACAAGGACCACAATGCCTGTGTATTTTAAAGGCTCAAATTCCTCTTGAATTGTGATTATAAAATACTGGTCAAAATTCTGGCATCCAGGCTAGACTCTGTTAACCCAAACCCAATCAAGGCAAACTGAGTTTATCTAAGAACACCTCTTGGCAGACCACACGAGGTGACTGCTCAGTGTATGCATCACTGCAGCAATACAACACAAACAACCCTGGTACTATCTCAGAATACATAGAATAGGTTCTTTACCAGGTAGAGTGGAGCTTCCTACTCTCCATGTAATAGCAAAATACTGCAGATGCTGGAAATCTGAAATAACAACAGAAAATGCTGGAAATACTCAGCAGGCCAGGCAGCATCCGTGGAGAGAGAAACAGAGTTAACGTTTCAGGTCTGGGACCCTTCATCAGAACTGGAAAAAGCTGGAAATGTAACAGATTTTAAGCAGGTGCAGAGACAGGGGGAGGTTGGGGGGGGGTGGTTTAGGAGGGGAGGAAGGAATTGAAAGAACATGCTGTGAAAATGTTGCAAATGGGAATGGCAAAATCATACTGCATGAAAAATGGGGGCAGGGATTATTATCTGAAATTGTTGAACTCTATGTTGAGTCCGGCAGGCTGTAAAGTGCCTAAGCGAAAGATGAGGTGCTGTTCCTCGAGCTTACATTGAGCTTCATTGGAACAATGTAATAGGCCGAGGACAGAGAGATCAGAGTGGGAGTGAAGTGGAGAATTAAAGTGACAGGCGACCGGAAGCTCAGGGTCACCCTTACGGACTGAATCACAGAATCACAGAATCACAGATCATAGAATGGAGGTGTTCCGCAAAGCGGTCGCCCAATCTGCATTTGGTCTCCCCAATGTAGAGGAGACAGCATCGTGAGCAGCGAATACAGTATATTAAATTGCAAGAAGTACAAGTGTAATGAAATCTTGATCCTGTATTCATTTTGCACTCATGTATATTACCCTCCCCCACTGTGTATAGTTTCACTTCCTCTTTCCCGACTAACCTGGGAGGTTCCAGGTCTTGGCTCTTGGCTCCGCCCCTGACTTCTCTTACATATAGTTCCCAGGATCTGTATGACTTATTCCTGTGAACCAGTCGGCATGTTGAGATGTTAGCTCTGATCTTAGTGATTAAAAGCCAACTTGTTTAAGTCTATAACTTCTAGTTTTGTGGTTATTGAAGGCCCATCAATTTTAATCACTAAAGAATACTAGGATGGATCGACTCCTAAAACCAGAGCGTCTGGACTTGGATCCACATTCTGCTGAAGCATCAAATCAATTTGGACACTGGCTCAAATGCTTCGAACTCTTCGCGGGGGCCTCATCCGCTAGCGAGGTAGATAAACTGAGTCTACTGATTACTCGCGTAAGTCATCGGATTTGTTCGTTCATCCGGGACGCCACCTCTTACACGGAGGCCATCACTATCCTGAAGGCCCAATACCAGAGGCCGGTAAACGAAGTGTACGCCAGACATCTGCTGGCTACACGCAGGCAGCGACCAGAGGAATCAATGGATGATTTCTTACAGGGCCTAAAGGACCTGGTCCGGGACCGTAACTGCAAGGCCGTGACGGCCAACGCGTACTCTGAGGAATTAGTCCGCGATTCCTTCATCACGGGCCTCAAATCGAATTATATCCGGCAGAGACTGCTGGAGAAGGAGGTCCTGGACTTAAAAAAGGCAGTGGCCACTGCGCGATCGCTGGACGTGGCCCAGAAAAACTCACACTCTTATTCTTCCGGCCATGCGGCCCTCACCGCCTCGTGCGCGCCGAGGGGGCCGCCATCTTGGAATCAGCCATCTTCCCCATCCAGGTCTCAGACCAGCTCTACGCCGCTGGAGTCCCCACACAGAAGTTCACCCAGGAGTCCTACTACAGCGGCAATGTCTCGAGGCCCGAAATGCTACTTCTGCGGCCAGGCCAAGCACCCCAGACAACGATGCCCAGCGAAGGACGCTACATGCTTCAAATGTAAGAAAAAGGGGCATTTTAGCAAAGTCTGCAGGGGGAATCCGATTTCCAACTCCGTCACCGCCTCGTGCGTGCCGTGCGGGCCGCCATCTTGGGATCCGCCATCTTTTCCCGACTCAACGGCCGCCCAGGGCCCAACAGTGGCTTCGATCACGGTGGATCAATCCAGGCCACACCCGTTGACAAAATCCATGATGGACATACAGGTAAACGGGAATTTAACGAAATGTTTAATTGACTGTGGGAGTACCGAGAGTTTTATCCACCCTAGCCTGGTACGGCGGCACTCATTAACGGTAACCCCTACATGGAGCAGAATTGCTATGGCTGCTAAGCCCCACACTTCGGACATTTTGGGCTACTGTGTGGTAACACTGACTGTAAAAGGCACGGACTACAAGGATTTTAAACTCCTCGTGATGCCAGAACTCTGTGTAAATGTAATCTTGGGCCTGGACTTCCAGTGCCACCACAAAAGTGTCACGCTAGCATATGGCGGGTCCCAGCCGCCACTCACAGTCTGTGGCCTATCAACCTTAAAAATCAGCCCGCCCTCTTTATTCGCTAATCTCGCTCCGAACTGTAGGCCCATAGCGACCAAAAGTAGATGGTACAGTCTGGAAGACAGACACTTTATCAAGGCGGAAGTGGACAGACTCCTGCAGGAAGGCATTATTGAATGCAGTGCCAGCCCGTGGCGTGCCCAAGTAGTCATAGTTAAAAATAGCGAAAAGAAACGGATGGTAATTGACTACAGCCAGACTGTTAATATTTATACCCAGCTGGACGCCTACCCTTTACCCCGCATATCAGAAATGGTCAACCAGATTGCGCAATACCGAGTCTTCTCGACTATCGACCTCAAATCCGCGTATCACCAGCTCCCCATTAGAACGGAGGACCGCCCATACACCGCCTTCGAGGCGAACGGGCGCCTCTACCATTTTCTCAGAGTGCCCTTTGGAGTAACAAATGGGGTCTCAGTCTTCCAACGTGAGATGGACCGCATGGTTGACGAGAATAAACTACAAGCTACCTACCCCTATCTGGACAATGTCACTATCTGCGGGCACAACCAGCAAGACCACGATCTAAATCTTGCGAGATTTTTAAAAACTGCCCTAAAGCTGAATCTAACCTACAACGAAGACAAATGTGTCTTCAACACAACCCGTCTCTGTATCCTCGACTGTGTGGTGGAAGATGGGGTAATTGGACCGGACCCTGACCGATTACACCCCCTAAAGGAACTGCCCCTGCCACACAATCCCAAAGCTTTAAAAAGGTGCCTGGGATTTTTTTCGTATTATGCCCAATGGGTGCCCAATTACTCTGATAAGGCCCGACCCCTCATTAAATCGACGTCCTTCCCACTATCAGCTGAAGCTCGGGAGGCTTTCACCAGTATTAAACAGGACATTGAAAGGGCTGCAGTGTGTGCAGTGACGAATGCATTCCCTTTCAAGTCGAAAGCGATGCGTCAGACTTTGCCTTAGCTGCGACCCTCAATCAGGCTGGGAGACCTGTGGCCTTCTTCTCCCGAACCCTTCAGGGACCTGAAATCAGGCACTCTTCTGTCGAGAAGGAGGCACAGGCTATAGTGGAGGCAGTGCGGCACTGGAGACACTACCTAGCCGGCAAACGTTTCACCCTGCTCACCGACCAGCGGTCGGTGGCTTTCATGTTTAATAACAAACAAAGGGGGAAAATCAAGAATGACAAAATACTCAGGTGGAGGATCGAACTATCCACGTTCGACTATGATATTATGTACAGGCCGGGAGCCCTTAATGAACCCCCAGACGCCCTATCGCGGGGAATGTGTGCCAGCATTCATACGGACAAATTACAGGGTCTCCACAACGACCTCTGTCACCCAGGGGTCACCCGACTATACCATTTTATAAAGTCCCGCAATCTGCCCCACTCCATCGAGGAGGTCAGGGCAATGACCAGAGCCTGCCGCATCTGTGCGGAATGCAAGCCTCGTTTCTACAGGCCTGACCGTGCACACCTTATCAAAGCCACACGGCCATTCGAGCGCCTAAGTCTGGACTTCAAGGGACCCCTTCCCTCTGCCGACTGTAACGTATACTTCCTCAATATCATTGATGAATATTCCCGCTTCCCCTTCGCCATTCCCTGCCCAGACATGACCAGTGCCATGGTCATCAAGTGTCTCTGTAATCTATTCTGCATGTTTGGCATGCCGAACTACATACACAGCGATAGGGGGACGTCATTCATGAGTGACGAGCTGTGCCAGTTCTTGCTCTCGAAGGGGATAGCCACTAGCAGAACCACTAGCTACAACCCCCGGGGTAATGGGCAAGTGGAAAGGGAGAATGCTACTGTTTGGAAGGCTGTCACGTTAGCCTTAAAGTCAAAAGGCCTTCCGACCTCCCGCTGGCAGGAAGTCCTCCCAGACGTGCTCCACTCCATAAGTTCTCTGTTATGTACTGCCACTAACGCTACCCCTCATGAAAAGATGTTCGTTTCCCCCCGGAAATCCACCTCGGGCATATCTCTACCCGCGTGGCTGACATCTCCAGGGACAGTACTATTGCGGAAGCACGTGAGAGGCCATAAAACGGACCCCCTTGTGGAAAAGGTACAGCTCCTCCATGCAAACCCTCAGTACGCCTATATCGAATACTCTGACGGGCGAGAGGACACTGTTTCCATAAAAGGCCTCGCTCCCTCGGGGAGCGGAAAGAACGATGGGAGACTACCCGATGAAGACCTACGCTACAAAGAGACAGGACGCCCAGAGGTATCAATACCCAACTTTAACCTGGAGGACACTGCAGATAAGCTGGAAGACACTGCGGGAGCCCGGACAGCGGAGGATCCAGAATCCACTCCCCTAGAGGCACCCCAACCGGCTTTGCGCCGATCACTGAGAACTGCAAAACCTCCTGACAGACTCACTTATACCAACTTTTAAGAAATATCACCCCGATGGACTAAATCTATAGAAGGGGTGAATGTAATGAAATCTGTTTGTCTTGATCCTGTATTTATTTTGCACTCGTGTATATTACCCTCCCCCACTGTGTATAGTTTCACTTCCTCTTTCCCGACTAACCTGGGAGGTTCCAGGTCTTGGCTCTTGGCTCCGCCCCTGACTTCTCTTACATAAAGATCCCAGGATCTGTATGACTCATTCCTGTGAACCAGTCGGCGTGTTGAGATGTTAGCTCTGATCTTAGTGATTAAAAGCCAACTTGTTTAAGTCTATAACTTCTAGTTTTGTGGTTATTGAAGGCCCATCAACAAGTAAATCGCTGTTTCACCTGGAAGGGGTGTTTGGGGCCCTGGACAGTGGGAAGGGAGGAAGTTAAAGGGCATGTGTTGCATATCCTACGCTTGCACGGGAAGGTGCCAGGTGAAGGAGAAGGGCTGTTGGGGGTGATTGAGGAGTGGACCAGGGTGTTGCGGAGGGAGCGGTCCCTTCGGAATGCTGAAAGGGGAGGTGAGGGGAAGATGTGTTTGGTGGTGGGATCACGTTGGAGGTGGCGGAAATGGCGGGGGATGATCCGTTGAATGTGGAGGCTGGTGGGGTGAAAGGTGAGGACAAGGGGAACCCTATTGTGGTTCTGGGAGGGAGGGGAAGAGGTGAGAGCAGAAGTGCGGGAAATAGAACGGACACGGTCAAGGGCGGTGTCAACCACAGTAGAGGGGAATTCTCGGTTGAGGCAAAAGGAGGACATGTCGGAAGCACTGCTATGGAAGCTGGCATCGTCAGAACAGACGCGGCGGAGACGGAGAAACTGGGAGAATGGAATAGAGTCCTTACAGGAAGCGGGGTTGGAGGATGTGTAGTCCAGATAGCTGTGGGAGTCGGTGGGCTTGTAGATTGTAGCTTGTAGTCGGTGGGTTTGTCGAAAGCCGATCGCCAGAAATGGAGACGGAGAAGTTAAGGAAGGGAAGGGAAGTGTCAGAGATGGACCATGTGAAGGTGAGGGAAGGGTGGAAATTGGAAGTAAAGTGAATGAACTTATCTAGTTCAGGGCGAGAGCAGGAAACAGCACCAATACGGTCATCAATGCACCGGAAAAAGAGGTGAGGGAGGGGACCTGAGTAGGACTGGAACAAAGAATGTTCCACATAGCCCATGAACAGGCAGGCATAGCTAGGGCCCATGCGGGTTCCCATAGCAACACCTTTAATTTGGAGGAAGTGATTGGAGTCAAAGGAGAAGTTGTTCAATGTAAGAACAAGTTCAGCCAGGCGGAGGAGGGTGGTGGTGGATGGGGACTGGTTGGGCCTCTGTTCAAGGAAGAAACGGAGTGCCCGAAGGCCGTCCTGGTGGGTGATGGAGGTGTAGAGGGATTGGACGTCCATAGGGAAAAGTAGATGGTTGGGGCCAGGAAACTGGAAACTGTTAAAATGACGGAGGGCGTCGGAGGAGTTGCGAATGTAGGTGGGAAGAGACTGGACAAGGGGAGAAAAAATAGAGTCGAGATAGGAAGAGGTAAGTTCCGTGGGGCAAGAACAGGCTGAAACAATGGGTCTACCAGGGCAGTCCTGTTTGTGGATCTTGGGAAGGAGGTAGAAGTGGGCTGTGCGGGGTTGGGGGACCATGAGGTTGGCAGCCATGGAGGGAAGCTCTCCAGAGGAGATGAGGTCAGTGACACACTTGGAAACAATGGCTTGATGTTTACTAGTGGGGTCATGGTCCAGGTGGAGGTAAGAGGAGGTGTTGGAGAGCTGGCGTTCAGCTTCTGCACGGTAGAGGTCGGTTCGCCAAACAACAACAGCACCACCCTTATCAGCAGGTTTAATGATAATGTAAGGGTTGGATCGGAGAGAACGGAGTGCTGCAAATTCAGAGGGAGGTAGGTTGGAGTGAGAGAGGGGAGCAGAGAAATCGAAACGGCTCATGTCTCGTCGGCAGTTAGCAATGAAAAGATCTAGAGAGGGTAAGAGGCCAGAGGGAGGGGTCCAAGTAGAACGAGAATTTAGAAAGCGGGTGAAAAGGATCAGCCGTGCGGGGGGAAGACTCCTGGCCAGAGAACTGGGCATGGAGATGAAGGCGACGGAAGAAGAGCTCAGCATCGTGCTGAGCTCGAAGTTCATTCAGATGGGGGCATAAGGGAATGTAGCTCAGGCTTGCTGAGGACTGATCATTCGGGGTCAGAGAGGGGAAGTCCGTGTCCGTTCTATTTACCGCACTTCTGCTCTCACCCCTTCCCTCCCTCCCAGAACCACAATAGGGTTCCCCTTGTCCTCACCTTTCACCCCACCAGCCTGCACATTCAACGGATCATCCTCCGCCATTTCCGCCACCTCCAACGTGAACTCACCATCAAACACATCTTCCCCTCACCTCCGCTTTCAGCATTTCGAAGGGACCGCTCCCTCCGCGACACCCTGGTCCACTCCTCAATCACCCCCAACAGCCCTTCCCCTTCACCCGGCACCTTCCCGTGCAAGCGCAGGAGATGCAACACATGCCCTTTTACCTCCACCCTTCCCACTGCCCAGGGCCCCAAACGCTCCTTCCAGGTGAAACAGCGATTTACTTGTGCTTCTTGCAATTTAGTATACTGTATTCGCTGCTCACGATGTGGTCTCCTCTACACTGGGGAGACCAAACGCAGATTGATGATCCGTTGAATGTGGAGGCTGGTGGGGTGAAAGGTGAGGACAAGGGGAACCCTATCATGGTTCTGGGAGGGAGGGGCAGGGGTGAGAGCAGAAGCACGGGAAATAGAACGGACACGGTCAAGGGCCATGTCAACCATAGTAGAGGGGAACCCTCAGTTGAAGAAGAAGGAAGACCTGTTGGAAGCACTGGTATGGAAGGTGGCATCATCAGAGCAGATGCGGCGGAGATGGAAAACTGGGAGAATGAAATAGAGTCCTTACAGGAAGCGGGGTGGGATGAAGTGTAGTCCAGGTAGCTGTGGGAGTCAGTGGGCTTGTAGTGAATGTTTGTCAACAGCCTATCCCCAGAGATGGAGACAGAGAAGTCGAGGAAGGGAAGGGAAGGGTCGGAGATGGACCATGGTTATGTGAGGGAAGGGTGGAAATTGGAAGAAACATAAAAACATAGAAGGAGCAGGAGTAGGCCATTCGGCCCCTTGAGCCCGCTCCACCATTTAATGAGATCATGGCTGATCATCCAAATTCAGTACTCTGTCCCTGCTTTCTCCCAATATCCCTTGATCCCTTTAGCCTCAAGAAATATATCCAACTCCTTCTTGAATATATTTAATGAATTGGCCTCAACTGCCCTGTGCGGCAGAGAGTTCCACAGGTTCACCACTCTCTGGGTGAAGAAATTCCTCCTCATCTCAGTCCTAAATGGCTTACCCCTTATCCTTAGACTGTGACCCCTGGTTCTGGACTCCCCGCCACCAGGAACATCCTTCCTGCATCTAGTCTGTCTAGTCCTGTTAGAATTTTATAAGTTTCAATGAGATCCCCTCTCATTCTTCTAAACCCTAGCGAATATAAGTCCAATGGACCCAATCTCTCCTCATACGTCATTCCTGCCATCCCAGGTATCAGTCTGGTGAATCGTCACTGCACTCGCTCCATGGCAAGAACATCCTTCCTCAGATAAGGCAACCAAAACTGCACACAATACTCATGGTGTGGTCTCACCAAGGCCCTGTACAACTGCAGCAAGACATCCTTGTTCCTGTACTCGAACCCTCTCGCTACAAAGGCCAACATACCATTTGCCTTCTTAAGCGCTTGCTGCACCTGAATGCTTACCTTCAGCGACTGGTGCACAAGGACACCCAGGTCTCGTTGCACTTCCCCTTTTCCCAATCTATTGCCATGTAGATAATAATCTGTCTTCCTGTTTTTGCCACCGAAGTGGATAACCTCGCATTTATCCACATTATACTGCATTTGCCATACATCTGCCCAATCAGCCAACCTGTCCAAATCATACTGGAGTTTCTCGGCATCCTCCTCACAGCACACACGCCCACCCAGCTTTGTGATGTCTGCAAACTTGGAGATTTTACATCTAGTTCCCTCGTCTAGATCATTAATATATATTGTGAATAGCTGGATTCCTAGCACCGATCCCTGCGGTACCCCACTAGTCACTGTCTGCCACTCAGAAAAAGACCTGTTTATTCCGACTCTTTGCTTCCTGTCTGCCAACCAGTTCTCTATCCAAGTCAGTACCTTGGCCCCAATCCCAAGTGCGTTAACTTTGCATGCTAATCTCTTATGCGGGACCTTTTCGAAAGCCTTCTGAAAGTCCAAATACACCACATCCACCGGTTCTCCCTTATCTGTTCTATCAGTTACATCCTCAAAAAATTCCAGATTAGTCAAGCATGATTTACCTTTTGTAAATCCATGTTGACTTTGCCCAATCCTGTCACTGTTTTCCAAGTGCTCTGCTTTTACATCTTTTATAGTGGACTCTAGCATTTTTCCCACTACCGATGTCAGGCTTGCCGATCTATCATTCCCCATTTTCTCTCTACCACCCTTTTAAAAAAGTGGGGTTACATTAGCTATCCTCCAATCCATCGGAACTGTTCCAGTCTATAGAATTTTGGAAGATGATCAGCAATGCATCTACTTTTTCTAGGCCACTTCCTTAAGTACCCTAGAATGTAGATTATCAGGCCCTGGGGATTTATCGGCCTTCAATCCCGTCAATTTCCCTAACGTCATTTCCCTACAAATACTGATTTCTTTCAGTTCCTCCCTCTCATTAGACCCTATGTTCCCCGACATCTCTGGGAGGTTATTTGTGTCCTCCTTTGTGAAGACGGAACCAAAGTATGTATTTAATTGGTTAGCCATTTCTTTGTTCCCCATTATAAATTCCCCTGATTCTGACTGCAAGGGGCCTCTGCTTGACTTCACCAATCTTTTTCTCTTCACATATCTATAGGAGCTTTTACAGTCAGTTTTTATGTTCCGTGAAAGCTTACTCTCATAATCTATTTTGCCCCTCTTAATTGATCCCTTTGTCCTCCTTTGCTGAATCCTAAACTGCTCCCAATCCTCAGGTTTGCTGCTTTTTCTGGCCAAATTATATGTCCTCTCCTTGGATCTTATGCTATCCCTAATTTCCCTTGTTAGCCACGGTTGAGTCACCTTTTTTGTTTTATTTTTATGCCAAACAGGGATGAACAAATTCTGTAGTTCCATCCATGCGATCTTTAAATGTTTGCCATTGCCCATCCACCGTGTAAGATGGCAAAATTTCTACATCTCTCTGAAGGTTATTATTAATAAAAAAAGGGACCCTGCAATGGACATTTTTAATTTAAAGGGTACCCAAGATGGCTTCCGGGCCTCGTGGCAGAAAGCCTGTGGGATTCAAAGGTGGATTCTGCAGAGCAGACAGCTTGGAAGTAATCGAAACTAAGGCTGCAGGCTTTCTGTGAAGAGAACTTTGCCAGACAAGAACCTTGAATAATGTATCAGGCTGAATTGGATTCAGATCTAAAATCAGTGAGGCCCATAGTTAAAACCATCAAACAGTCTGCATACATAATCGGAAACAGATTAAACACAGCCATCGAGGCTGGACAAGCCCATCAAGAACTTTCAGAACAATACACGTCAATTATCGGCCGGTAAATGCAATTACCGGCCATCTAAAAAGAGTTAACATGGATTGCTACCATTATTGAAAACTAGCCCGCCAAAATTAAGACAAAGAACTAACCAGTTTTGGCGCGAAGATAAGGTTTTTCGAAAAGATATAACTGAAGGCCCCGGGTAGCAGGCCGGCTCTCGCTCTTGCTTTTGCCTTTGACCCTGCTCTCGTGGCTCCGGCCTCTTGGGCTGCCGCTCGTACTCGTGCCCTGGCCTCGTGGCGGGCTCTCTCTCTCCGGAGCAGATTTTCAGTAGCCAGAGACATCATACCAACTGCTGGGAAGGGGAGCAAGGCCCAAGTCCACAGCCATCCAGGACGCCCAGGCCGCTAAAAGGGGCGAGACGAAGTTGAGCAGGTAGCCCAGGGCTCGTAGAGTAGTCAGACAGACGAGACGAGACGAGACGAAGAAGACGATAATACCTCGATAAGGGCAGAGCAGAGCAGTGAGAACCGTATCGGTAATTTAAACCCCCAAGCGCCTGGTTATAAGATGACGCCTGAGGGGAGGGAGAAAGTCCCTGAGGAGGATAACAGCAAGCATCTTGAACAAAGTGTTAACGCAGGTCTCCATGCCACAACAAATACACAGGCGTTCGGTGCATGGCCAATAAGGCCTAAACGGTAACGACTGGAGACTGTCCGATAAATATAACGTTACCAACGACGATCGCCCGAGGGAGAAGAAGAGGAGGACACATCGGGGCGAGACGATGACGATAGCGGAGGAGAAGGTGTATCATGGCAGCAGCTCCAGCACCGCGCTTCTGAGGACCACGTGGCGACGGGGTACCTAAGAGGACAGAGAGCAAAACCTCAAAACCCGTTTTCTTTTCCAACAGTTGACTTTGAACTTGGACTGGTGAGCATAAATTCTGGCCCGAGGCTCATAGCTTAATTTAGTTAGGTATAGGGGTGGGATAAGGATAAGGGGATTGTTAAGATTGTTGTTTTCCCTCGATGTGCCGTGTGTTCCCCACTCCCTGTATAAGTGTATTTGCCTATAATATTGTAGTGGTAATTTTCTTTTAAGGCTGTATTAAAATTTAGCTGTTCAATAAAATCTTGGTTTTGTTTGCATCCAAACCACCTGTCTACCCGAGTTTTCTATATCGCTGCCTGTACCTAAGTCCGGTGTCTAGAACCCAGGGGCATGGGAGCAATTTGAACCGCTCACAAACAGTCAGGGGCATAACTGACTGGGCGCACGCGCCACACCCACCACCCCCTACATCGTCAACCCTTTAATTAATGTTCCCCAATCCATCTTAGCCAACTCGTGCCTCACACCATCGTAGTTTCCTTTATTTAAACTCAGGACCCTAGTCTCTGAGTCAACTACTTTACCCTCCATTTTAATGAAGAATTCTATCATATTATGATCGCTCCTCCCCAAGGGGCCTCACACAACAAGATTGCTAATTAATCCTTTCTCATTACATAATACCCAGTCTAAGATGACCTGATCTCTAGTTGGTTCCTCAACATATTGGTCCAGGAAACCATTCCATATACACTCTAGGAATTCCTCCTCCACAGTATTGTTACTAATTTGGTTAGCCCAATCAATATGTAGATTAATGTCACCCATGATAACTGCTGTGCCCTTATTGCACGCATCTCTAATTTCCCATTTAATGCCATCCCCAACCTCAGCATTACTGTTTGGGGGTCTGTATACAAATCCCACTAATGTTTTCTGCCCCTTGGTATTTCTCAGCTCTGCCCATACAGATTCCACATCTTAAGAGCTAATATCCTTCCTTACTATTGTGTTAATCTCCTCTTTAACCAGCAATGCTACCCCACCTCTGTTTCCTTTTTTCCTGTCCCTCCTGAATATTGAATACACCTGGATGTTGAATTCCCAGCTTTGGTCACCCTGGAGCCATGCCTCCGTAATCTCAATTATATCATCTCCGTTTACATCTATTTGCGCAGCTAATTCATCCAGCTTATTATGAATGCTCCTCGCATTAAGATACAAAGCCTTGAGGCTTGATTTTTTAACACTCTTAGTCCTTTTAGAATTATTATGTACTGTGGCCCTGTTTGATTTACACCCTTGATTTCTCTGCCTTCCACTTTTGCTTTTCTCCTTCCTGTCTTTTGTTTCTATTCTTGCTTCCCTTTCCTCTGTCTCCCTGCACAGGTTCCCAAACCCCTGCCATTTTAGTTTAAACCCTCCCCAACAGCACTTGCAAACACTCCCCCGAGGAGATCGGTTCCGGTCCCGCCCCGGTGCAAACTGCCCAGTTTGTACTGGCCCCACCTCCCCCAGAACCGGTTCCAGTGTCCCAGGAATTTGAATCCCTCCCCCTTGCACCATTCCTCTAGCCACGTATTCATCTGAAATATGAAGCAAAGTGATTTACTTGTACTTCTTGCAGTTTAGTATACTGTATTTGCTGCTCACAATGCGGTCTCCTCTACATTGGGGAGACCAAACGCAGATTGGGTGACCGCTTTGCGGAACACCTTCGTTCAGTCCGTAAGGGTGAGCACGAGCTTCCGATCGCCTGTCACTTTAATTCTCCGCTCCACTCCCACTGAGACCTCACCGTTCTAGGCCTCTTACACTGTTCCAATGAAGCTCAACATAAGCTCGAGGAACAGCACCTCATCTTTCGATTAGGCACTTTACAGCCTTCTGGACTCAACACAGAGTTCAACAATTTCAGACCATAACTTCTGCCCCTAATCTTTTTTTTCCATTTATTTTATTTATTATATTTTTTTCTCTCTTCCCCATGGCAGCTGTCTCTCCTTCTGCCATTTACACTTCATCTAGAGCTATCTTTTGTTTCTTAACTTGTCCCATTACCATCTCCTTTTGCCTTGCACCATCTCTTAATGTCTCTTAATCTCTCCTGCCTTCCATCCTATCACAGACCTTTCCTTTTGTTCTTTCCTCCCCTCCCCCCCTTTCCTTGCCCCTGCACTTGCTTAAAAACCTGTTTGATCTCCAGCTTTTTCCAGTTCTGATGAAGGGTCATCGACCTGAAACGTTAACTCTGTTTCTCTCTACACAGATGCTGCCTGACCTGCTGAATATGTCCAGCATTTTCTGTTTTTATTTCAGATTTCCAGCATCCGCAGTATTTTGCTTTTGTACCTAATGTACTTAACTGTGTAACTATATATGACCATCAGTGTCTATAGACTACATGATATTTGCATGATACCTTTTTTCAAGTAGCAATTAAAAGAAAAATCTGAATACTGGAAATCTGAAATAAAAAACAAAAATTGCTGTGGATCAGTCAGCATCTACTAAATAAAGATAGGTTAGCATTCCTGGTGGGGCCTTTCATCACAAAGACGGCATCCTTTTTAAGATCAGTTCATTTGTTTCTGGCATTGGAATGTTTGCTGATTAAACCTTTATAAATGTATCTCTGAGATTTTTTTTAATTCATTGATGGGATGTGGGCATCGCTGGCTAGGCCTGCATTTAGTGCCCATCCCTAATTGCCCTTGAGAAGATGGTGGTGAGCCGCCTTCTTGAACCGCTGCAGTCCATATGGTGTAGGTACACCCACAATGCTGTTAGGAAGGGAGTTCCAGGATTTTGGCCCAGCGACAGTGAAGGAACAGCGATACAGGTCCAAGTCAGGATTGTGTATGACTTGGAGGGGAACTTGTAGATGGTGATGTTCCCATGCGTCTGCTGCCCTTGTCCTTCTAAGTGGTAGAGGTCGCGGGTTTGGAAGGTGCTGTTGAAGGAGCTTTGGCGAGTTGCTGCAGTGCATCTTGTAGATGGTACACACTGCCACAGTGCGCCGGTGGTGGAGGGAGTGAATGTTGAAGGTGGTGGATGGAGTGCCAATCAAGCGGGCTGCTTTATCCTGAATGGTGTCGAGCTTCTTGAGTGTTGTTGGAGCTGCACTCATCCAGGCAAGTGGAGAGTATTCCATCACACTCCTGACTTGTGCCTTGTAGATGGTGGAAAGGCTTTGGGGAGTCAGGAGGTGAGACACTCACCGCAGAATTCCCAGCCTCTGGCCTGCTCTTGCAGCCACAGTATTTATATGGCTGGTCCAGTTCAGTTTCTGATCAATGGTAACCCCCAGGATGTTGATAGTAGGGGATTCAGCGATGGTAATGCCATTGAATGTCAAGGGGAGATGGTTAGAGTCTCGCTTGTTGGAGATGGTCATTGCCTGACACTTGTGTGGTGCGAATGTTACTTGCCACTTGTCAGCCCAAGTCTGAATGTTGTCCAGGTCTTGCTGCATATGGACACGGACTGCGTCAGTATCTGACGAGGCTCGAATGGTGCTGAACAGTGTGCAATCATCAGCGAACATCCCCACTTCTGACCTTATGATGGAGGGAAGGTCATTGATGAAACAGCTGAAGATGGTTGGGCCTAGGACACTGCCCTGAGGAACTCCTGCAGTGATGTCATGTGATTGAGATGAATGACCTCCAACAACCACAGCCAACTTCCTTTGTGCTAGGTATGATTCCAACCAATGGAGAGTTTTCCCCTTGATTCCCATTGACTTCAGTTTTGCTAGGGCTCCTTGATGCCACACTCAATCAAATGCTGCCTTGATGTGAGGTTTACTGTATGATTGGGTGAATATTACAGTAGAGATTAGTTGCTGAGACTGAATTACTGCACTGGGTGCTGTGTTACAGTACTTACTGTGATAAAAATGATAACTTCCGGGAAGTTATGTCATCACTTCCTGTGAACTATGAACTATGAACTATGAACTGTGTACATACCTCACTTCCTGTCATATGTCACTTCCTGTTGGACTGGTATAAATACTGGTCTGTTCAGTATTGTAAGAGGCTTCTACCAGAGGCATGGTAAAGACCTCTCTTGTGTATATAGTGTGTTTATAAGTTACTTAAAGCTTACTTTGAAGTTACTTGATGGTAAGTCTCCTTTTTCTTACATCAATTTAAGTAACTTAATATTTACACTGACAAATACTAGACCTTCAGACAAACTCGGAAGTTAAGGATCCAGGGAACCACCCATCATGGAGAAAATCCTTAGACCTATTCGTCTGGACTTGGACCCGAATACACCAGCAGCTGGCAGGGTATGGAAGCATTGGTATCGTACTTTTGAGAATTTTCTGGATGAATGTAAAGCGGATGCTCCTGCTAAATTGAAGATACTTGTCAATTATGTGACCCCAAAAGTGTTCGAATATGTTGATGACTGGGATAATTACGAAGAGGTGATTCGGGCACTTAAGAAACTGTATGCGAAGACCCCAAATGAGGTCTATGCTAGACATCTACTGGCCACAGCCCGACAAGGGCCAGGGGAATCAATTGACGAATTCCTGCAAGAACTTCGCAGGCTCAGCGTAGATTGTAACTTTCAGGCAGCCTCAGCTGAGCTGTACCGCCAAGAAATGATTCATGATGCTTTCATCTGCGGGATTGCCTCTCCATTTATACGCCAGCGTCTACTAGAAAGTAAAACACTTGAGCTACAAAAAGCTTTTGACCTAGCTTGTTCACTGGATTTGGCAAAGAGAAATGCAGACCTCTATCAGCTGCCCAGATCTCGATCTGCTGCTGTAGCTGCAACCAGACAATTCAAGCGGTCTCAGGTGAACCCTATCATGGGGGAATCTAATTCTGATAATTCTGATGAAGAAGAGGAGGACGACCCCACTTTAGCAGCCTCTTGGCAATCTAGGAAGGAATGCTTCTTTTGTGGAAATGCTTTTCACCCTAGGAAAACCTGCCCTGCTCGCAATGCAATCTGCAGTTATTGCGGGAAAAAAGGACACTTTGCTAAAGTTTGCCTATCAAGGGCCTCTACGAGGGCCAATCCAGCTAAGGCCTACCGAACTGCCCCAATTAGGGCCTATGAAGATGCTCCAGCTAGGACCTATCAAGCTTCCTCTTGAGCTCTCTCCCGAAGAAGCACACCGAGAGTTTTAGCCACTCTCTGTGCAACGACACCAATTACAGCTGCTTGCCCACAGAACCTGTCTCATGCAGCCACAAAAATTTCAATTAAAGGGCATACCTTAGATGCCTTAATTGACTCAGGAAGTACTGATAGTTTCATTAAGGAACAAATTGTTGCGAAATTGAAACTACATGTCTTCCCATCGGACCAGGCAATTGCGATGGCCCAGTCATCACTTAATACCAGAATCTCCGGCTTTTGTGTTGTTGATATGACACTTCATGGTCGTATGTATCCCTCCACCCGACTTTCGGTGCTGAAGGACTTATGTAGTGATCTCCTCTTAGGGCTGGACTTCCAAAAACAGCATAAGAAACTCACCATTGAGTTTGGTGGATCCAAACCCGGACTTACTATTTCTAATATACCGTCTAAATTACCATTTTGTGCATTATCAGCAGCTTCACTTGATGAACCCTCATTATTTGCCAGTATTCCGCCTCAATGCCAACCGATAATAACGAAATCGCGGCGCTTTAATCAGGAAGACCAATCTTTTATTGCGGCTGAAATCTCTCGACTTCTAGCAGAGGATATCATTGAACCATGTTCGTCGCCCTGGCGGGCTCAAGTCGTCATTGTCAAGAACCCTCTAAAACCTCACAAACAGCGACTATGCATCGATTATTCGCAAACCATCAATCAATATACCGACTTGGACGCCTACCCATTGCCACGCATTGATGATATGGTTAATAAACTGGCCGAATACAAAGTGTTCTCAACTTACGATTTAAAAAGTGCCTATCATCAGTTACCCTTGAAGGTCTCAGATAAGCAGTACACAGCCTTTGAGGCTAATGGAGGGCTGTACCAATTTCGTCGCCTCCCATTCGGGGTTACTAATGGAGTGGCTGTCTTTCAACGGGCAATGGGTGGCCTGGTTAAGCAGGAAAACGTAAGGGACACTTTTCCCTATCTTGATAACATTACCATTGCAGGTCATGATCAACAGGAACACGACTCCAACCTCCAAAAATTTCGGGATGCCCTCCATCGCCGTAATTTGACCCTGAATGAATCCAAATCTGTTGAGTCGCAACCGACCATCAACATCCTTGGCTACTGCGTAGGCAATGGTATCATTAAGCCAGACCCAGAAAGACTTCGCCCGCTCCAAGAGCTCCCGTCACCTAAGAATCCGGCTTCTTTACGTCGGGCTCTCGGTCTGTTTGCATACTACGCTAAATGGATTCCTCATTTTTCGGACAAAATCCAACCCTTGCTGCATGCTAGATCATTTCCACTGGGAACAGCGGCTGTTGCAGCCTTTAACCTTCTCAAAAAACAGTTGGAGAAAGCGGCTCTTCACTCCATTGATGAGAATCTCCCTTTCGTGGTTGAATGTGATGCCTCGGAGGTGGCGATCTCGGCTACTCTGAATCAGGAAGGTCGTCCTGTAGCATTTATGTCCAGGACCTTACAAGGTGCCGAGCTACATTATCCTCCGGTTGAGAAAGAAGCCACAGCCATCATAGAGGCAGTACGGAAGTGGAACCATTTTCTAGCTCGCCAGCACTTTACATTGATCACGGACCAACGATCAGTCGCCTTCATGCTCGATAATCGAAAACGAACCAAAATTAAGAATAATAAAATACAACTTTGGAGGATGGAACTGGCCTCTTTTGGTTATACCATTCTCTATCGGCCTGGCAAGGAGAATGTGGCCCCGGACACCCTCACACGGGCATTCTGCTCCACTATGTCATCCTCCACTCTCATGGATGTCCACAATGGTTTGTGTCATCCTGGCGTTACGCGCATGCTACACTTCGTACGATCACGGAATCTCCCTTTTTCCACTGGAGATGTAAAGAAAATATGCTCAGAATGCCGGCTTTGTGCGGAATTAAAACCTCAGCTCTTCCGCCCCTCAGATGGTATACTCATACATGCAACCCAACCGATGCAACGACTTAGCATCGATTTTAAGGGCCCAGTGCCCTCTTCAACTCGGAACACATATTTGCTCACCATGATCGACGAATATTCACGTTTTCCGTTTGCCTTCCCCTGCTCCAATATGCTGGCGTCCACAGTAATCTGCTGCCTTGAGCAGGTATTTTCTCTCTGTGGCATGCCGGCTTATATTCACTCAGATCGGGGTCCATCCTTTATGTCAAGGGAACTCAAGGACTACCTCTCAGAACGGGGAATTGCTACAAGCAAAACAACACCATACCATCCCATCGGAAATGGGCAGGTAGAGAGGTATAACGGTATCATCTGGAATTCCGTACGTCTCGCTTTAAGATCTCGGGGCCTACCAGACCAGCAATGGGAAACAGTGCTTCCGGATGCATTGCACTCTATACGGTCCCTGCTTTCTACAGCCACAAATACTACACCTCATGAGCGGTTCTTTGGATTCCAGCGTCGCTCATCTCATGGGACATCACTCCCGTCATGGCTAACTACTCCTGGACCTGTATTACTCCGAAGATACGTTCAGACGTCTAAAAATGACCCTCTTGTAGACGAGGTCGAACTAACCGATGCCAACCCCACCTATGCAAACATACGATATTCCGACGGCCGAGAATCTACCGTATCATTACGGGATCTGGCTCCCTGCCCACCAGGACCTAGTGGGACATCGGGTGATGGCATTTCACCAGGAAACTCTTGGGACCTATCGGGTACCCCTCTCCAGGATCCTGATCGGACACCAACTAGCTTGGTGCCGGTAGAACCCCGTGCTCAAGGTTGCGACCCTCCCAGTACCGCGCATGAAAGTACTGATCTGCCACAGACCAGCTCTGCACCTCCCTCTGAACAGAGGCAGTCCGACTTTGAACCTATTGGGGCTCGTACTCGAAGCCATGATCTCCCCGACCCTTCACAGGGCAATCCAGGCCACACAGACTCTGACCAATGGCCAACCGCATGTAAGCGGACCAGCGACCCTCTACGACGGGAATCCAAACGGGTGCGACTCTTCCTTGTTCGGCGGCTGCGGACCAAAAGGTAGGCCACAGCCTCCTAATCCTGCAGGAGGGAAGAATGTGATAAAAATGATAACTTCCGGGAAGTTATGTCATCACTTCCTGTGAACTATGAACTATGAACTATGAACTATGAACTGTGTACATACCTCACTTCCTGTCATATGTCACTTCCTGTTGGACTGGTATAAATACTGGTCTGTTCAGTATTGTAAGAGGCTTCTACCAGAGGCATGGTAAAGACCTCTCTTGTGTATATAGTGTGTTTATAAGTTACTTAAAGCTTACTTTAAAGTTACTTGATGGTAAGTCTCCTTTTTCTTACATCACTTACCAAATGGAGTGTCAACAACAACTGACATGAAAGTGGGTTATCAATTACCTTTCCCTTGTGAAAACCTAGGCCATTCTAATTTCACTGAAGACCACTGATGGATAAGAATTTGGGGTGGTTTACCATTTGTATTAATTTCTATATATAAACATGAAATAAAGGAAATTCAGTTGGTAGCGCCAGCAATTAGCGCCTAATGAGTCCAAAATTTGGGGCATTACCCAATGTTCGGGTGGGCGCAATGAAGATAGCGACACCTCCCATATTGACTATACATTTAGTGTCTGCGCTAACTGTTAGCGCGCGCCCGCGTGCGCAGGCAGATCATGATGTCATTTCAGTGTGCAATGCCTTTTTGGCGCCCCTGACCGGATATTTGGTGGCGCCCGGAACGTTTCCGCCTAGCGCTATTAGTGACAGTTCGATGGAACATTCCCAGGCCCTTCTCGGAGTCGGCGGGCGCTATTTAAAGGGGACAGCTCTAGTATAAAAGCTGCAGCCACTTGGCCTGTTCATTGTGATCGTTGCTGGAGAGAGTTGGTGAGCTACTGTTGAGCAGTTGTTTTTGGATTTAGCCTTCGAATACTTGAGACCTTCAGGCCTGTCCGGAGCAGTTGGAGCTCTACACATTACAGCGTGTTGCCCGTCTGGCATCGGAATGGGAGCTGCTTTGGAGGGGAACGTCCTCATGGCCGGACAATTTGAAGGGGTACAGAGATGGCGGGAGGGAGGGCCGGGATTGGCCAGAAGGAGGAGGGGCAATGGAGGTCGGCCAATCCGAAGATACGCTGCGAGGGTATTCAGGCAGCAGGTGTCATACCTTGCCATGTTGGAGGAGCAGTGCGAAGGCTCTGATTCGGTAAGGAGGTTGTGACTGAGCTGTGCCACCTACTTGCTGAGGATCTGCAGCCGCGTCTACGGTGCAGGACCTCTCTGTCGGTGGCCGTCAAAGTGACTGTTGCCCTCAACTTTTACGCCAGCGGATCCTTTCAGTCAGCCACTGAGGACATTACGAATATATCTCAGTTTGCAGTGCATTGTTGCATCCGGCAAGTGACAGCTGCCCTTTATAGAAGAAGGCGTCAATTCATCACCTTCCCTCTGACCCTGGTGGAGCGCGCGCAGGGCTTCGCTGCTATTGCGGACTTCCCCATGGTGCAGGGGGCGATTGATTGCACACACGTGGCTTTGAGGGTGCCATTACTGAATCCTGAGGACTTCCGCAACCGCAAGGGGTTCCACTCCCTCAATGTCCAGCTGGTCTGTGACCACCGCCAAATGATCATGGCAGTCAACGCGCAATTCCCTGCGAGCAGCCACGATGCGTTCATTCTGCGGCAGACCTCAGTTTCTCACCTTTTTGAGGGGCCGGCTCACCCACGAGGCTGGCTTCTTGGTGACGAGGGCTATCCTCTCTGCCCATGGCTCATGACCCCACTCCGTTTGCCCGCCACCCCGGCAGAAGAGCTGTACAACAGCAGCCATCAGGCGACCAGGAATATTATGGAGCACACTATTGGTGTGCTCAAACAGTGTTTCCGCTGTCTAGACCATTCGGGGGGAGCCCTGCAGTACTCGCCGGAGCAAGTGGGTCGCATCATCGTCGTCTGCTGCATGCTCCACAACTTGGCCATTCGACGAACCCAGCCAATGCCAGCTGTCCCTCAAGGTCCAGCAGAGCAGACAGACGAGGAGGAGGAGGAGGAGGAGGACGAGCAGGCGGACGAGGAGGAGGAGGAGGAGCATGCAGATGAGGAGGAGGAGGAGGAGGAGGAGGAGGAAGATGGTAGGGTTCCTGAAACTGGAAGGGCCATCCGTCAGAGGCTCATCAGCACTCGGTTCGAGGCCCCTCTGACGGAATGATGGGTGTCAATCGTCCTGCGCACTTCGGATCGTACAAAGCCTCTAAAGGCCACCATGAGTGTAAATAGTTACGAGTACCATTGTAAATTAAAACTTTTCTTTATTGTCAAAAAAGTCCTTCCTTCCAGCATAACAACGTCATGTCAACAGAAACCATAACTAACAAAATAACAGTTAACTCTTTGGCAAAGCCGCAAAACTAAACAAACCATTTCCAACAATCACAACAGGTGAGGGAGTCCTTGAATTTGGACAAAGAAACATCTCAGCACCTCCCTCTACTGCTGGCCCCTTGATGGAGAACGACTTCTCTTTCGTGGCCGGCCCCTTCCCTCCCTGCTGCTCCTACGCAATTGAACCCCAGTGGCGGCGTCAAGGCTGGGGGACGCCTGCTGACTGTCTGGAAGCGCAGAAGCCCCTGAGGGACGGCCTGGATGACCTCTGGGCTTGGAGGGTGCGGAGGCTGGCTGCTTGATCTGGCCATGGCTGGAAGCAGTGTGCACTGCAGGTGGTGGCAGCTGCACTGCAGACGTAGCAGCGGTGGCATGAGCAATGGTCACCTGCCGAGAGAGGACACCTGCATCATGGTCGGGTGACACACGGGCTCTCTGAGGGGATTGGCTCGGCTCATCCGTCACAATCGACTGCTTCACTGATTCCTGGCCTCGCGTGGTACTGGAAGGGCCCGGGGTGATCCTAGCTGATGCAGATAGGGTGGCAGCAGTGAGAGTTAGCGTTGCCTCAATCTGGGTGTTGATGAGGCCAGCAAGTGACTGCGTGGCAGCAGTAAGGACCTGTGTGGCAGGTGCCAGTGCTTCGGAGAAGCCCTGGACAGTTCTTTCGATTGCTTCGGACAAGGCCGGAGCAGTCCGTTCCACTGCCTCGGACAAGCCCTGGACAGACCTTTCCAGGGATTGTCCAAAGCTCTGAACAGTCCTTTCCATAGTGGCCTCGAAGCCTTGGACAGTCCTCTCCATTGCTGCCCCGAATCCCTGGACAGTCCTCTCCATTGCTGCCCCAAAGTCCAGCACACTCTTTGCCAGTGTTTCTATCGACTGAGGCATCCTCCCCACTGCAGCCATAAGCTCAGTGTGCCTGAGCCGGGCCTGGGTGCTCATTTCAGCCAGACAACGCACCTCCTCTGCACTCTGTGCAGCAGTCATCGCTCCCTGCCTTGCCCTCCAGGGAGCCAGCGCCCGAACTTGCCTACCCTGCTCGCGTAGCTGCGGGCCGCTTGTTCCGGCAACTGGCTCCTCATCAGAGCACCCCCCACCCTCCCCTCCAGGGAGCTACTATCCCCAGTCTGCAGATGTGTAGGCTCCCCTGGGGCTGGAACGGATGGTCCGGCTTCCTCTTGATCCTCGCCTCCGGAGGCACTGGCACTGGCAGCTTCAGGGCGCGGATCCTGAGTTGGTGGTGCCGCATCTGAAAGCAGGGAGGTGGAAGAGTGGCTTTAGCAAAAGGACAGGTTGGCAGCAAGGCATGCCAGATTGCGGCAAGGCTATGACATGGCTCCACAGTGAGAAAGCATGCTGGCGGGGGGACCAAGTGGAAGGAGACCGCTGTAAAAGGTGAGAACCTTACCATCGCTGTTGACAATGGGGTCGACAGCTGCAGTGGTAACAGGACCACTCAGACGTCCTCCAAGAATCTGGTGCACTCTCTCCTCGAGATCCGTGAGAGTGACCACTTGTGGAGGTCCGCCACCGGTTCGAAGCTGGTCCTTGCGGATCGTCGCCAGCTTCGACTGCAGGGGAAAGAAGGGGAAGTTCTGTTACATGATGCCCTGAGTGATCATCTCATGCCCCCCATGGTGCAAGAGCCCTTACATGATGTCCTGAGTGATCATCTCATGCCCCCCCATGGTGCAAGAGCCCTTACATGATGCCCTGAGTGATCATCTCATGCCCCCATGGTGCAAGAGCCCTTACATGATGCCCTGAGTGATCATCTCATGCCCCCCATGGTGCAAGAGCCCTTACATGACACCTTGAGTCAAATGTGCATGTGTGTGCCCAGAAAGGGCCATGGGTGCTTGCTGACAGATGGCCATTGGGACATCGCGCACCCTGTAGCCATGAAGTCAGGTGCAGATGGAAGGAATCAGAAGTTTGCATAAACAACACTCACCCTAACGACCCGAGTGAGGTTGTTGAATTTCTTCCTGCACTGAACAGGGCTCCTGGTCGCCATGCTGCTGGAGTTGACCCTCTGACAAACATCCCTCCAAGCTCGGCGGTACTCCTTTTGATTCAGCCTCCTGCCATTGTCAGGATAGAGAACATCTCGACGGCGCTCCACTGCGGACACCAACTGCTCCAGAGCCTCAGTGCTGAAGCGCTCTGCTCTCTGTCTCACCTTCTCCATCTTGACCAAGTTATTTGCGCCAGAGAAGGGCGAGTGCCGATTCTGAGGCCTACAGGGCGATGAGTGTGGAAGCTGAGGCTGACTGACCCACCCCTTTAAGAGCCGGCCGGCGCCTGGAAGTCTCGTGGTTATCGGAAATTGAGATCACCTGCGCTGCGCCCGTCCATGCCAATATTGGGTAACGCCGGAAGTTTTGCGCCTTAGGAGGCCCGTGCAATGTCTGAATTCGCGCCTCAATCCCCTTTGGGGGCGATGCAACCCAATATCGCGCCAGGCGGCGATAAGCTTCGTCTGGCTATAAACTTTGCGCAGCGCCAGTTCTAACGCCTCAAGCGGGGCTATACCCAATTTCTAGGCCATAGTCTGTTATACTAGACTGAGCTTTTATTATTGATTACACATGACAACGTCAACGGAAATATGGTGAAGTTTATTTCCAATGCAACAGCATCTCTATAGGGTAAGTACTTCCTCCTGATTCCACCATAGGAACAGGAATAGGCCATTCAGCCTCTTGAGCCTGTTCCGCCATTCAAATAGATCATGGCGGATCTGTATCTTAACTCCATCTACCCACTTTGATTCCCTAACCCTTAATAGCCTTGCCCAACAAAATCTATCAATCTCAGTTTTGAAACTTTCAATTGACCTAGCCTCACAGCTCTTTGCGGGAGAGAGTTCCAGATTTCCACTACCCGTTGTGTGAAGAAATGCTTCCTGACATCACCTCTGAATAGCCTAGCTCTAATTTTAAGATTGTGCCCCCTTGTTCTGGCCTCCCCCAGCAGAGGTAATAGTTTCTCTCTATCTACCCTGTCAACTTCTTTGATCAACTTAAACACCTCAATTAGCTCACCCCTGAATTTTCTATATCTGAGGGAATACAAGCCTAGTCTATGCAATCTGTCCTCATAATTTAACCCTGGTATCATTTTGATGAATCAGCACTGCACCCACTCCAAGGCCAATATATCCTTCCTGAGGCGCGGTGCCCATAACTGAACGCAATGCTCCAGATGGTGTCTAACCAGAGCTCTACAGATGTAACATAACTTCCATCCCTTTGTATTCCAGCCCCCTTGAAGTAAAGGCCAACATTCCATTAGCCTTTTAAATTGTTTTTTGTACCTGTCCACTAGCTTTAAGTGATTTCTGTGCATGGACCCCACAATCTCTCTGCTCCTCTACAGTTCCTAACTTTTCACCATTAAGGAAATACTCTGATCAATCTTTCTTAGGTCCCAAGTGGATGACCTCATACTTTTTCACATTGAACTCCATCTGCCACAGTTTTGGTCACTCAATGAATCTATCAATGTTCCTTTTCAACGTTCTGCTCCCATCTACAGTACTGACTGTGCTACCTAACTTAGTCCCTGTATTTTGGGACCAGATCTCCTCTAAAATGTATGGAGCCATTTCTGTTCATATATTAACAATCTGCACAATGCTCTATAGGGAGTGTGTCCCATTTGACAAGATCTGGCAACACATTTATCCACCCTGATCTTCAAGGTAGTTACTGATAGCCATCTGGATGCTATCAAACTTCTAGCCGCGAAGAGTGCAATTACAGGTATTTTATACAGGTCAGCACTTAAACTCCCAAAGTATCCTGCCTTTATGCTCCATAATCCACTTGAGTTCTAGGAGTTTGAGTTCCACAATAACATTCATATTAAAGGCTGAAATCAGATTTCCCTAGTTTTAAGTAAAATTGAGACCAGAGCTATGAACTTGGCTTCAGCCAAACCGCACTAATGTTTTTCAGACATTTTTCTTTCCACTTCATCTTTGTTTCTCTTGTCAGAAATGACATTGTATATATCTCCTGGCAGTATTATAGGGTGGTTTCTGGAGCAGAAAAGTGGGGTCAGCAGTTCTGGAGATACCGCCTGTCTCCTATTGAGTCTGGGCCTGCTCAGATTAAACAATGGTGGCATGTTGCATCAAAGCAATGTACGTATAACGTTTAAACCAAGCACTGAGGACGTTCGGAGCCTGATGTCAAACGTGTGAATTGTAATGTATGTAATGTATATATACCTTAAGGGAGAGAACTACTTTTTACAGCTCCTGTATGCTGTAGTACCGGCAGTGACCACACCTGTATATAAACCCTGAGTAGTGATCTGTACATTTAGTTCTAGAGTAATCCTCATTCAGTAAACACCTGTTGAATCGTTCCCTGCAGACTTGTTGTCTAATTATTGAAGGACACAACATCAAGATACACGGACATAACATTGGCGATGAGCAGATTCGAACCTACCTGCAACTCTGCATCACCTCCCAGGGATTCGCTCCTGGAGAACAGTAGAAGGAGGTTGAGTCCAGAAGCACGGGCATCGACCACGGGCAACCGCCCAGTCATCCAGCGGAGATTTGAGCATCGCAGGGGAGGCTGTCGAGAGCCAGGCTTGGCTTTCCAGTCGCGGTGGTCCAGCGAAACGGGCTGGCAACAGGTACTGCGCAGACCCTTCCCGGACAGCGGCGGCTAGAGCCGACTGGGCGGCATAGAAAAAGGCCGAGCAGCATCGATGGGGGAGAGAGAAAGGGCAGAGCGCACAGGGCGCAGCCGGTGTTCAGGACCGAGCGGCGTCAACGGGGGAGAGAGACGAGAGAGAGCAGAGCGCAGCCGGTGTTCAAGGGCCGAGCAGCGTCAACGGGGGAGAGAGGCGCGCAGGAAAACGCGCAGAGTGCAGCCGGTGTTCAAGGGCCGAGCAGCGTCAACAGGGGAGAGAGGCGCGCAGGAAAACGTGAGGCACTGCCATTGCCACGAGGACCGCAGAGAGCGGCATTGGCAGCAGCGCAGGAGCAGCGCACAAAACCCACAGGGCATCGCCATTTGCCACGAGGACCGCCGAGAGCGGCATTGGCAGCAGCACGGGAGACGCCATTTTAAGCCGCAGCGGGGAAGAAAGGAAAGCGCGGGAGACGCCATTTTAAGCCGCAGCGGGGAAGAAAGGAAAGCGCGGGAGACGCCATTTTAAGCCAGTCTAACCACACCCAAAAATGCTGAAGAGTGGCAGTATCACAGCGTTCGACAATGAAGTCGAAGATTGGACGACATATGTCGAACACATAGAAGTATACTGCAAGGCGAATGAAGTGCCAGATGACAAGAAAGCGCTGGTATTGTTGAATTCAATGGGTGCAAAAACGCATGGCTTACTACGAAACCTAGTAACCCCAGAGAAGCCAGTAGAAAAGGATTTTGAAAACATAGTGTCAATCCTACAGGACCACTTAAACCCCATACCGCTGCTGATAGCAGAAAGATTTAAGTTTCACAAAAGGAACCAGTATAAAGATGAAAGTAATGCTGAGTATTTAACGGAACTGCGCAAACTATCGAAACACTGCCAGTTTGGAATGGGACTAGCAGATACTTTAAGGGACAAGTTTGTGTGTGGGCTTCAAGGTGAAGGAACTCAGAAACGGCTTCTATCAGAAAAGGATCTTACGCTGGACAAGGCTTTCAGCATTGCAGTATCACATGAAGCAGCAGCACGGGGCACTGCAGAGATACAACGGAGACCGCAAGAATATGGCACAAATGAAATGTCATACGGAACAGTGAAGTGCTATCGCTGCGGCAGAACAACACACGACCATAATGATTGCTGGTTCAAGGACAAAGTGTACAGACAGTGTGGAAAAGTAGGACACATAGCAAGAGTCTGCAGGTCGGGAAAGAAAACCAGCAGCAAGAAATCTCCACAGGAGAAGTACAAGAAGGTACATAAGGTGACGGAGAGTAGTTCAGACGAACAGAAGAGTGATACAGACTCCGGAAGCAAGGAGCTGGGTTGTCTGAAACTACATAATGTGATCAAAACAGAGGATCACCAAACTATCTGGGTCACACTCAAGATAGCAGGAGTCCAAGTGAAAATGGAATTGGACACAGGATCAGCCCTAACAGTCATAAACCGAAGGGACTACAAGCGGCTATTCTCACATATACCCTTGCGAGATACAAAGATTGTCTTGAAGACGTACATGGGGCAAAAAGTCTACCCCAAAGGAAAAATAAGGATGAACGTTATATATAACGGCAAGGAAACACCAAAAATGGACCTATATGTATTGCCAGATGGAGGACCCCCACTACTAGGACGTGAATGGATCCGGAAGATACAGCTAGATTGGCATTCCATACAAGCACTGACTGTAGATGCCAAAAAAGATGACGACGTCACACCTGGCCGACTGTCAAAAATGCTAACTGACGCACAAAAAGTGTTCCAGCAGGAACTCGGAACACTAAAAGGCATAACAGCGACGATCAAAATAGAGGAAAATGCAAGCCCAAAGTTTTTTAAGGCCAGATTGGTACCTTATGTGATCCGCCCAGCCGTCGAAGCAGAGCTGGAAGGTTTGGAATATTCAGGAGTACTGTCCAAAGTGGACTGGAGTGAGTGGGCTACACCCATCGTTCCTGTAATGAAGAGGTCATTGAGTAATACGCCTGGTGAACCAAAGAAGGTTCGCATCTGTGGGCACTTTAAGGTGACAGTGAACCCACTCCTTCATACTGTACAATATCCGCTTCCGCGGATTGAAGATATTTTTGCCTCGCTATCTGGAGGGAAAGGCTTCACTAAGATTGATCTGGCCCAGGCGTACCTGCAAATGGAGGTAGAAGAAGCCTCGAAACAGTACCTCACGATCAACACTCATAAAAGTCTCTACCAATACAACCGGCTGGTGTTCGGGGTAGCATCAGCTCCGGCTATTTGGCAAAGGGCAATGGAACAAGTCCTGCAAGGGATTCCAGGGACCCAATGTTATTTGGACGACATCCTGGTCACGGGCGAAAATGACAGTGATCACCTTGCCAACCTGGAGCAGGTGCTCACTAGATTGAAGGAATATGGGCTCCGAGCTAATCGCCACAAATGCGAGTTTTTCCAGAAGCAGATCTCGTATTGTGGCCACGTTATTGATAAAGAGGGGTTACATAAGTCCCCTGAAAAGATTGAGGCAGTAGTCAAGGCTCCAGCACCGGAAAATGTGTCACAACTGAGGTCGTTCCTCGGGCTGGTGAACTACTACCATAAGTTCTTGCCGAATTTGTCTACCATACTACACCCACTGAACACCGTACTGCAAACGGGGGTACCATGGAAGTGGAGTGACGAATGTAAACGAGCTTTCCAGAAGAGCAAAGCATTGATCACATCAAAAGAGGTGTTGGCTCATTTCAACCCAGCACTACCAATTCGGTTGGTGTGTGATGCATCACCCTATGGCATTGGAGCGGTGCTGTCGCACAAATTCCCAGAAGGCTCGGAGAGGCCAGTAGCCTTTGCGTCTCGGTCACTAACCTCAGCTGAGCGTAACTACGCCCAGATTGACAGGGAGGCCCTCAGCCTAGTGTGGGGAGTGAAAAAGTTCAATCACTATCTGCACGGGCAGAAGTTTACCTTGCTGACTGACCACCTACCACTTGTCTCCATCTTTAATCCAAAGAAGGGCGTTCTGGTGATGACTGCGCAACGGCTACAAAGATAGTCCCTTTTTCTAGGGGTGCACCAATATGAAATCGAGTATAAGGGCACGAAACAGCATGGAAACGCTGATGGGATATCACGCCTGCCACTGCCTACTGCGGAGGAAGCACCAGCAGTGGATCCTGTCGAAATATTTCATTCGACTATAATTGAATGCTTGCCAGTAACTAACGCTGGTATAGAGAAGGAGACCCGAAATGACCCGACACTGTCTCGGGTATATGATTTGACGGTGAAGGGATGGCCAGCACATGGCGATTCACTGTTGCCAGCATTCTCATCCAGAAGAGAACAGCTGTCAGTATGCCAGGGGACCTTGATGTGTGGATCCCGAGTGGTAATTCCACCCAAGTTAAGGGAGAGAGTGCTCAATGAGCTTCACGAAGGTCATCTGGGAGGGGTGAAAATAAAAAGCCTTGCTAGGGCTTATGCGTGGTGGCCGGGGATCGATCAGCAAATCGAGGACCTGACAAAGAGCTGCTCAGGATGCCAGAAGGTCCAAAATGCACCACCACATGCCCCTCTACACCCATGGGAGTGGCCCTCATCTCCATGGCAACGGGTGCATATTGATTTTGCTGGTCCATTCATGGACTCAATGTTTTTAATAGCTGTGGATGCACACTCGAAATGGCCTGAGGTGATCAAAATGTCCTCCACCACCACGGAGAAAACTATTGCAGTCCTACGGACCATTTTTGCCAGGAACGGCTTGCCAGAGCAGATTTGCTCTGATAACGGACCACAGTTTGTGTCTGAAGAATTTCGAAGATTTATGAAAAGGAATGGGGTAAGGCATTACACATCCGCCCCGTATCATCCGGCCACAAATGGATTGGCTGAGAGGTTTGTAGGGGGTTTCTCTTGCTCATTCTGGTCTCCTGCCAGGTTTCGTGCAATAATTACCCTTGAGTGGTTCGACCCACTCCCCCTACGGTTCTGGACCTTGGACTTAGATGCAGAGAACAGTAGTGCAGAGAAAGAACTCAATAGACCAGGTTAAATAGCACGAAATGGATGCTTTTATTTTTAAACAGTTTGAAGCATTACAAAATACATGTCATAGGCACAGATTAAAGTTACTACAATCATACACAAATTTATGAACTTAACTCTATGGAAATGGGGAACACACGGCACATCGAAAAGGGGGAAACACATTACGATTACCCTTAACTCCCTCCCCTATACCTAAACTAAGTTTCGACCTGGGGAATTTGGGATCATGCTCACCACTCTCGAAATCGCGAAAAAGGGGGT
Organism: Somniosus microcephalus; assembly: GCF_052327205.1. NCBI lineage: Eukaryota > Metazoa > Chordata > Chondrichthyes > Squaliformes > Somniosidae > Somniosus > Somniosus microcephalus. Next base: position 304,776,119 of record NC_140987.1, read on the forward strand.
TCGCAGCCTTTTGGCACCGCTTTCCGTCGTCACGTGGATTTGGAAGCTTCTGGCGCAGTCGATATTTTCTCTCCCTCCAGGCGGTGGGGTAGACACAGCCGTGATGAGCGCTCGTCAAGGTTGAGATCCACTATTTGGGTTCATGGAGCAGACTTAGATGCAGGCTGCTGAAGAAGTGCATGCACATGGGAGAATCTTTTGGCCTGGATCGCCGGTCCTCCAGAGAGTTTCTTCTCCGTCGGCCTGGGTCGTCGATGATCTCCTGACCTCAGTACCCGGGCCACCCTCGTCGTCTTCTCGTCGTGGCCGAGCCTTGTTTGGCTGAACATCGACCACGTTGTCCTTTCACCGAAACCGTCCGTCTTTAAAAAGACGAAAACGTTTTCATCGATTCTGCATCTGCCGAACTGGAAGAGGCGCCGATCCTGGCACCGTCCGTCCTTCGTTCGTTCCTTGTAGGAGAAGTCCTTGAAGAAAAGTCAAGTTCGAAGTTGTTCCGAGTAGAAGCGAAGTAACGTAGAAGTCGAAGAAGTAGTCACGTAGATGGACTTTCAATCCATAGTTGTACTCTTTTGGGACAGTCTTATCTCCCGCCAAATCATAGTCCTGTCTTTGTATTAATTTTGGTGGGCAGAAATCTCTGCAGGGGCGCTTTGTCTTGTAACGGAGCCGGTGATAACTTAAACTGGCCTTCCTGGCCGATAATGTCTTTTAATGTCTTTTTCATTGTCACCGCGGCTCGGTTCGCATATTGATCGGTCCGGAGATTTTCCTTGATGGCTGCTAAACGGTTTTTCCTTTGTACAATAAATGGGTATAAGTGTTTTTGCATTGTCCGCTCATATCTTGATGGGCCCCATCCTGTACTTAGAATCCATTGAATATGTATGCTGTTTCTCTGAGTTTCAGTTCTCAGATACTGGCTTTCGCGGGCTTACTGTCTTCAATCCACAAGCCTGTCTGGCTTGCAGTAAGAGAAATAAAATGGTTCAGAAACTGATCACGGGGCCTGGTGGCCATTTTGTATGCCCTTTTATCAAAGGTTTTTCTGTGCAAGCTTACTTTGGTCAATAAACAGTCTTATTTTATCCAGTTTTCTTGCGTGATTTTTGCTGAAAATTTCGAATCTTACAGGTTCGTGCAAACCTTTAAAAAAGCAGTAAAGGCCATGTGCGATGACGACATTCCACTGCAGCATAAGGGGGACAATTTCCTGTTAGCCTACAGAAATGCGACACATGCAGTCACCAACCAGGCCCCGGCCATGATGTTCTTTAACCGAAGGTTGAGATCTCGTGTGGATTTGCTCAGACCAAATGTACGAAGAGATGTTGAGAGTAAGCAATTCCAGCACATCAATGAGAAGCCGACAAGGAGCTTCAATGTAGGGCAACCAGTCTTGGCCCGCGACTACCGAACAGAGAAATGGCAACCAGGAACGATATGCACACGGCAGGGGCCACTAATGTACACAGTGGATGTTGGGGAGAACATTGTGAGACGCCATGCTGACCAGATCCTAGGGTCACAGGAACGAGTACAGGTCGCATCTACCTCAGAAACAATAGCATTGGAAGCTGATGAATCAACTGACGACAGGTTGCTAGAATCGCCTCCGCACCAAGAGCGAGACACTCGGGAAAGGCGTTATCCAGAAAGAATCAGGAATCCTCCCCAGAGATTGAATATATGAATGGACTATTTTCATATAACATTGTATATTAAAAATATTAATTGTTAAATGAGTATTATGATACTGTTAATCTAAAAGGGGAGGAATTGTAATGTATGTAATTGTACCTTAAGGGAGAGAACTACTTTTTACAGCTCCTGTATGTTATGTCTGACATTTGGTGATAGGTACTCGATTGCCTTGGCCTGAGCACATGGAGTTTGATAGTGCTGTGATCATTGTATTGTGTATAGGTATTCGATTGCTTGTGCCTGGAAGCGTGTGTGTTTGGCAGCCATATTAAAAGCAGCATGAACTGAACTCACTGACGGTCTCTGGATTATCTTTGCAAACGCAACACTGAATACTGTAGTACCGGCAGTGACCACACCTGTATATAAACCCTGAGTCGTGATCTGTATAGTTAGTTCTAGAGTAACCCTCATTCAGTAAACACCTGTTGAATCGTTCCCTGCAGTCTTGTTGTCTAATTATTGAAGGACACAACATCAAGATACACGGACATAACATGAACCATGCTTGCAGCTATGATTTGGATACAAATCTTTCTTACACTATGATTAAACAAACTAATAACAATGCATACACGAGGCTGAAGACAGTGTCCGATATCATTCATTCACTTATCCAACTGGTGCTTAGCTTCCTCCCCATCACTCTTAGATGGTCACAATATGTTGCACCCAGATTTTTTTTTTATTCGTTCATGGGATCTGGGCATCGTTGGCAAGGCCAGCATTTATTGCCCCTCCCTAGTTGCCCTTGAGAAGGTGGTGGTGAGCCGCCTTCTTGAACCACTGCGGTCCTTGTGGTGAAGGTACTCCCACAGTGCTGTTAGGGAGGCAGTTCCAGGATTTTGACTCAGCGACTGTGAAGGAATCAGTCAATTCAGAAAAAGACACCATTCTCTGAAGGAATTCTAGCCTTATTAAAACATGACAAACTGGGCCTGGAAATCTAGAAACCGAACGATGAGAAGCTGTATTGTTAACAGCATATTGGGATAAGATAAGTTGTTAACACTGAATCAATAACCTTATTGAAACAGGAGGTTGGAAGCTCCTGAAGCCTGAAGCTTTGGAAAGAACACAATGGTACACCCTGTTAAGGTGTCTTAAATTACACTTCGGAAAGAAACACAGAAAATTAAGAAACATATGCCTCCGTAAAAATGACATCAAATGAAACACAGGAGACATGATTCTGTGTTGCAACCAGCTGAGGTAACTAAGAATTGCATAGATCACCCTGGTTGAGGTGTTTTAATTTACATGTCGTAAAAAGACACAAACAGAAGACCTTGGTAAGAATGACATCAAATAGATGCACTTGCTGTTACATAGTTTTTTATGATAAACTTTGAATACTTAAAGGAGAGACACAAGCCTGCATTGCTACCAGCTGAACTGACTGTAAGAATAGCAGGGGTCAGCAGAAAAATGACTAGAGATAAATAGCTTACATCAGCAGAAAACTTCAAAGAACATACCACTGAAAAAGGATATAAATATTGAACTTTCAAATGGGATGATAGATTTGCTGTAAAGGGGCAAAGCGATTCTCAGGCTTCAGAGGCAAGCTCTGTAAGTCTAAAACTCTTTGTACCTCGAGGATCAAGGTATTGTACTGTATTTGATTTTGGTGGATATCCTGGAATAAAGACTAAGAACTGTAAAAATGTAGCGAAGTTAAGATTTGAGAATAAGGATCATATAATGCTTCTGCATCAAACTCGAGAACTCAATCTTTATACGCTCTTTGGTGAGGAGTTGCAGAATTCCGGGGGAGTTATCCGGACCCTCATAATATCCGAAATATTACAGTCTAGCTAAACTTATTAAAAGTGCTATCTGGAGGACGGTAACATCTCCAGGTTGTTCCTTTCCTTTAGGGAGAGATAGTCTGGAGCTTTAGACCCAATTAAGCATCTTTAGGATTCAGCTACCTCAAACTTTAGTTGAAAGTGAACATCTGGGGAATACGCTTGATCCGGGGTAGCCCTAAAGGGGCTAAGACTAGTAATTATCCTTTCACGCCAATGAAGGATCAGTGATATACTTCTAAGTCAGGATGGTGTGTGACTTGGAGGGGCAATTGGAGGTGGTGGTGTTCCCATGTGCCTGCTGCCCTTGTCCTTCTAGGTGGAAGAGGTCACGGGTTTGGGAGGTGCTGCTGAAGAAGCCTTGGTGAGTTTCTGCAGTGCATCTTGTAGATGGTACACACTGCAGCCACGGTACACCAGTGGTGGAGGGAGTGAATGTTTAAGGTGGTGGATGGGGCGCCACTCAAGCAGGCTGCTTTGTCCTGGATGGTGTCGAACTTCTTGAGTCATCCAGGGAAGTGTAGAGTATTCCATCAAACTCCTTACTTGTGCCTTGTGGAAAGGCTTTGGGGAGTCAGGAGGTGAGACACTCACCGCAGAATACTTAGCCTCTGACCTGCTCTTGTTGCCACAGTATTTATGTGGCTGGTACAGTTAAGTTTCTGCTCAATGGTGACCCCCAGGATGTTAATGGTGGGGGATTCGGCGATGGTAATGTCATTGAATGTCATGGGGTAGTGGTTAGACTCTCTTGTTGGAGATAGTCATTGCCTGGCACTTGTGTGGCGCAAATGTTACCTTGTGGCGGAGCCACTAAGGGACTCCAGTCAATTGTATATAATTCCCTTTAATAATATGTTGGCTGCAGCCTGAGTCTGTATCTTTGTTTTCACTGTTTACATGTACAGAGCGCGATCACTTTAATAGCGCGGGCAAACGTGATGACGTCATGACGTCAGCCACGGGACCGCCCTAGCAGTCCTCGTGGAGCCTCCGAACTGACTAGACCTATATTCGATGTTCTCCTGTAGTTATCCGTTAAACTCTGTTACTTTTCATTAAACCTCATTTATTTGATCGCCTCAGTGGACCTCAGTCTTTTGGATAGGAACTAGACATTCCTACATTGGTGACCCCGACTTTTGCAAACGGTTTTCGCAGAAGTTACTGAACATGGAATCGAACGCTGTTGCTTTGAAGCTACCACAGTTCTGGGAGCAACAGCCAGCCGCGTGGTTCATCCAGGCTGAAGCCCAGTTCGCAATCAGGAACATCGTTGTGGATCAGACCCGTTACTATCACGTGGTCTCCGCCCTCGACAGTGCCACAGCCTCGTCAGCCTGCTTGGTAATCCACCAGAAGATCGCAAGTATGATACGATAAAGGCGCGGTTGTTACAAGTCTTCGGGCTCACGAAGTCGGAGCGTGCCCGCCGGCTGCTCAATCTGCCCGGCCTCGGGGACTCCAAGCCGTCCGAGCTCATGAGCCAAATGCTCACGCTCCTGGGCTCCGAACCGGAATGCTTCCTCTTCAGGGAGTTATTCCTCAGCCAGCTACCGGAGCAGGTTCAGGCTGCCCTAGCCAGGTCGGAAGTCACCGACTGTGCAGAGCTGGTTGCCGATGTGGGCAAGATCTTCAAGGTGACACAGCAGTACTGCGCTGCCACGAGGCGCCCATCCCCCACAGACGCCGCTCCAGCCCCTCAACCTGCGGGGTTGTGCTTCTACCACGCCCGTTTTGGCGTGAAAGCACAATGCTGCCGCCCTCCCTGCAGCTTTTTGCTAAAAAAAAACCCAGCAGCCACCCTGTCGAAAGAGGACCGGTTATAACGAGCACCCCGCGGCTGCGATGGCTATCGGTAATTCGGGAAAGCTCCTCTTCATCAATGGCTCCCTATCTGGTTGACGTTTCCTTTGCAACACTGGGGCGCAGTGTAGCATCCTACCCACGTCAAATCTTGATCTACAAGTTGGTGGGCACGGCCCCTCCCTCCAGGCGGCTAATTGCGGGGCCATTCGGACCTTCGGAAGCCGGCGGGTCCAGGTGTGCTTCGGCGGCCAGCGGTTTTATTGGGATTTCATCATGGCCAAAATCTCTCAAGCCATCCTCGGGGTGGATTTTTTGTGCGCCAACGGCCTCCTGGTGGATGTACGGTACCGCCAGTTGATCAACGCGGCCACTTTTTACTCCATCCCGTGCTACCGCGGTAACACAGTGGCGCGCACTGTCTCCTGCGCGTCCCCACCTCCGGATGATTTCACTCGCCTCCTCGGAGATTTCCCAGACCTCACCAGACCCACTTTCTCTTCCACGGCCACGAAACATGGTGTCGAACATCACATCACCACTACTGGCTCCCCGGTCTACGCACGGGCCCGGCGCCTCGAACCTGGCAAGCTCGCAGCTGCGAAAGCGGAGTTCGACACGATGGAGCGGCTAGGGATTATTCGCCGGTCGAATAGTCCCTGGTCTTTGCCTCTCCACATTGTTCCAAAACCTGGCAGCGGATGGCGGCCTTGCAGCGACTACCGATGCCTGAACGACGGCACTACTCCTGAGCGGTACCCGATCCCTCATATTCAGGATTTCTCTGCACATTTGGCGGGAAATACAATTTTTTCAAAAGTCGACCTTGTCCGTGGCTTCCACCAGGTCCGCGTACACCCGCAAGACGTCCCGAAAACTGCAGTCATCACCCCATTCGGCCTGTTTGAATTCCTGCGAATGCCGTTTGGATTGAAGAACGCTGCACAGGCTTTCCAGCGCTTGATGGACTCCGTGCTTCGGGACCTCAAGTTTCTGTTCGTCTACCTCAACGACATCCTCATCGCCAGCCCTAATAAAGAGGAGCACATCTGCCATTTGCGCACCCTCTTTAGACGCCTCAGTCAACATGGCTTGATTATCAACCCGGCCAAGTGCCAGTTTGGCCTGCAGCAGATTGATTTTTTAGGCCATCGCAACACATCAGACAGCGCAATTCCCCTGCAAACAAAGGTGGAGGCAGTTACTTCGTTCCCACGCCCGCAGTTGGTCAAGGCCCTGCAGGAGTTCCTCGGGATGGTAAATTTTTATCACCGGTTTGTCCCTAATGCAGCTCTGCTCATGCAGCCCCTGTACGAGGCCCTCCAGGGCAAGTCTGGCAAGGATCTGATCAGCTGGACGGTCGACATGGACCGGGCGTTCGTCGACACAAAAGGCGTTTTAGCCAACGCAACTATGCTGGCACACCCGCTGCCAGGTGCCACCATCGCCCTTACCACCGACGCGTCGGACTACGCCATCGGCGCAGTGCAGGAACAGTGGGTGCATGGGACGTGGCAACCGCTAGCGTTTTTCAGCCATCAACAACGGTGAAACGAACGAAAGTACAGCACTTTCGACCGGGAGTTACTGGCCCTTTTTCTGACCATCCGCCATTTCCGGTTCCTGCTAGAGGGACGTCCATTCACGGCTTTTGTGGACCATAAGCCACTAATGTTCGCTATGGCCAAGGCCGCCGAACCGTGGTCAGCTCGGCAACAACGTCAGTTGACGTTTATATCAGAATTCACCACTGACATTCAGCATGTGTCCGGTAAGGACAACCTGGTGGCGGATTGCCTCTCCCGCGCGACCGTTCATGCAGTCCAGCTCGACATCGACTATGCCCTCATGGCTGCAGATCAAGCCTCGGATCCGGAGGTCCAATCTTACAGAACCAACCCCTCTAGCCTCCAAGCGGCCGATGTCAAATTCCATGCCGCGGGCACTACGCTACTCTGCGACGTCTCCATAGGAGATCCTCGCCCTATCGTCCCGGTTGCCTGGCGCCAAAAAGTTTTTGACGCCATCCACGGGTTGTCACACCCTGGCATGAAGGCCTCGCAATGGTTGCTGTCGTCCAAATTCATGTGGCGGGGCATGCACATGGATGTTCGAGACTGGGCCAAAACCTGCGTGGTCTGCCAAAAGGCCAAGGTGCAGCATCACTGTGCGAACAATTCCACAGGTCGCTCAAAGCCGCACTGCGAGCCAGCCTTCAAGGCGCGGGCTGGGTGGACAGACTTCCATGGGTCCTTTTGGGCCTTCGTACGGCACCTAAAGAAGATCTTCAATCGTCCTCGGCGGAGCTCGTATATGGCCAGCCGCTACGCATACCAGGGGATTTCCTTCCATCTCCAACAGAGCCATGGTCTGCATCCCAGCAGCTCATCAGCCACCAGGAGGCAGCCAGAAGTTTCGCTCCAGTGCCTACGTCGCATCATGGCTTGCAGAGCTCCCACGTCCCAGCAGAGCTGAAGAACGCCGACTATGTGTTTACCCGCCACGACGCTCATCGTGACCCGCTCAAGCCCCCTTACACTGGTCCTTTCCGTGTGATAGAGCCGGGAGGCAAATCTTTTTCGGTCGATGTCGGTGGTAAACCGGACCACATTTCGGTTGACCTGTTGAAGCCGGCTCACTTGGACCTTGACTGCCCAGTCGAGATCGCACAACCGCCGAAACGTGGCTGACTGCCCACAGTTGCCGTGCCAGATCAAACGCAACCGTCCGCCAGCTCGCCCGCCGTCCATTAGCTTCCACTTTTGCTATTAAAGACAATTCTGGGGGGGCGCATGTGGCCGAGCCACTAAGGGACTCCAGTCAATTGTATATAATTCCCTTTAATAATATGTTGGCTGCAGCCTGAGTCTGTATCTTTGTTTTCACTGTTTACATGTACAGAGCACGATCACTTTAATAGCGCGGGCAAACGTGATGATGTCATGACGTCAGCCACAGGACCGCCCTAGCAGTCCTCGTGGAGCCTCCGAACTGACTAGACCTATATTCAATGTTCTCCTGTAGTTATCCGTTAAACTCTGTTACTTTTCATTAAACCTCGTTTATTTGATCGCCTGAGTGGACCTCAGTCTTTTGGATAGGAACTAGACATTCCTACAACCTGCCACTTATCAGCCCAAGCCTGAACGTCGTCCAGGTCTTGTTGCATGCAGGCATGGACTGCTTCATTATCTGAGGAGTTGCAAATGGTGCTGAACATTGTGTAGTCATCAGCAAACATCCCCATTTCTGACCTTATGTTGGAGGGAAGGTCATTGATGAAGCAGCTGAAGATGGTTGGGCCTAGGATACTCCTGCAGTGATGTCCTGGGGCTATGATGATTGACCTTCAATCACCAGAACCATCTTCCTTTGTGCTAGGTATGACTCCAGCCAGTGGAGTGTTTTCCTCCTGATTCCCATTGACTTCAGTTTTACTAGGGCTCTTTGATGTCACACTCGGTCAAATGCTGACTTGATGTCAAGGGCAGTCACTCTCACCTCTGGGGAGGGGGTTGTCTCAATAGCGTACATCTCTCTGGCAGACAGTCAATTATGGTAAGTGATTAAAAAAAATATATATATGTAGTTTTGAATCATACCCCAAATAAAACATCTAAATAAAAGGCTCTAAAACTGACTGGCAATTTTTAAAATTAACGTAATTTTGTTTCAGTTGTTCCCCCCGCCCTGTCCCAGTATACAATACACACTAATGTTTGACATAAAAGGGAGGCAGGCTCTGAGGCCTGGGCTAATGCCATTCTGCCTGTTTTTTTGGAGGATGCAAGAGGGCACTATGGGTTGATTTGGCTTCCGGTTTCCTAGTCCTTCCTGTGGAAATGCCTTGAAAGTTGGGAGTGGGGCTGGATTGAAAGTGGGAGGTTGAACCTAGGGAAGTGCCTAGGGCTGGGAGGCAGTGGATAGGACATGGCCTGAGGGCGGAGGTAAACAATGGAGCAAAGGTAACAAAAAAAACAAAGTCCTGTAGTTCCTGGAAATTTAAAACAAAAATAGAAAATGCTGGAAGCACTCAGCAAGTCAAGCACAGCATCTGTGGAGTGAAGCAAAGTTAACATTTCAACAATTTCAGATCATAACCTCGGCCCCTATCACATACATATATATTTTCTTCTTTTTTTTCATCCACACTTTTTGTTTGGCCCTTTTTTTCCCCCTTCCCTCCCACATGGCAGCTGTCTTTCATTCTGCCAGCGCAATTCACACCTTTGTTCCTTGAATATCTCTTAATGTCTCTCAATGTCTCTTAATCTCTCCTGCTTTCTATCCTATCTCTGACCTTCCCTTTTGTTCTTTCATCCCCTCCCCCTTTTCCCAGCCCCTAAACCTGCTTTCCATTTCCTTCTTTTTTTCCAGTTCTGACGAAGGGTCTTCGACCTGAAACGTTAACTCTGTTTCTCTCTCCACGGATGCTGCCTGGCCTGCTGAGTTTTTCCAGCATTTTCTGTTGTTATTTTGGATTTCCAGCATCCTCAGTATTTTGCTATTGTATTAACATTTCAGGCACTGCCCTTCAGGGTTGGGGATCAGAGTTGAGTTCAGGGAGAGGGGGAGGCATTGAGGACAAATGCTGGGCAGTGTTCCTTTATTGGCCGCTGTTGAGATAGCTACAGCACAACATCTGATTGTTCCCTGCCTTAAAATACATTATATGGTCACACAGTTAACAACGACCAACCAGATGTTTGGAAATAGAGAGGAATAGAGGCATGTTTTTATATTTATAAATATATACATGTGTAATGGATTTTTTCCAATATCAGCCAAGCTCTAGGTGAAGAAACAAAGCTTTCTTCTCAGGAAAAGAAAAGAAAGGCTTCACAAAAGTCCAGTTATTTCTTAAATTTCTTAAACCACAGTAAAACTTCAGCAAAATAGATATGAGTAAGATATCTGTTATTTTAGCTGACAGTGGAATGTTTACATTAACAGATTCCAATGTCAGGCAAAGTCACTGAGGTTTTACTTGCTTTGGTTTCTCTGGTATTTTACTACAGACTAAGAGGATGTGAATGTTGCTGTGTGATATCTCACATAACTATAAGCATGGCTTGTTAGCTGAATGTGAAATGGTCACTTCTGTAGTCTCGTTAGCTAAAGGAATTGAGTATTTGCAGGAATTATGTAAAATAATTTCAAAATATAGCTTAAACAACGATCCCAGCTTTAGTGTACAGAGGGAGCTGTTACACTTTTTCTGTGATGAAGACACTTATTCAGCCCTCTAGAGGGTGTCTGTGCATGTACATAATTTTTGAGATACTTTAAACTACTGCAAAATAAAATAAAAATCTTAAACTGTTGCACCCTGATGATGAAAAATATTTTTGATTGATCGCGGTGCATTTCTGTAAGCGTGTATATTTTTGTTGCTTGAAAATATTCACGATCATAGGGAAATTAATATTAATGGGCCAGAAATTCGGGTCGGAGGCTTCCCGCGGGTGCAAGCCCCCGACCTGCACTTACCTAGCGCGCCGGCCGTTATGCTGCATGGCCCGTATGGGATTCCGATCCTGGGCCTGCTCCAGCTGCCGGCGCGCAGTGCTTGCATATCCCAGGGGTGCAGTTAGTTCGAAGCATCCCCTGGGATCACATGGGCCATGGAGAACCAATGGTAGCAGGGAATCTCTATTCATAGATTTGACAGGAAGACCTGTCAAATCTATGAATAGAGTTCGGCCCCAAAACATAACTAAAACTTCAAATACATTTTTTTTTTAATCACATTTTTAAAATAACTATAAATTACATAAAATAACTATTTTAAACAATAATTTAAATTTTTGAAAAAATTAATTACAGTTTTTAACGGGGCTAAAAATAAACTTACCTTTCTTTAAAGTATTTAAAAATAATAAACCCTTGGAAAAAATGTTTTAATTTGACTTAATTCACAACTTACCTTGTTAAAAGCAGGCCTTGCGACGGCTTTTTAAAAGTGTAGCTGCTGAAGGCTTACATTCCCGGAGAAACCTGTAAAAAAAACGGAAGTTCCAGGCGTACGCGCTGCCTCTCCGGTGCACGCGTTCGACCTGTGAACCCCTTCCTTTAAGGGAACGGAATTTCTGGTTTCCCACGCATGCGCAGTGCATGCACAAAACCGGCACTTTTGTTGGCTTTAGCTGGTGGCTCTGAGACTCACGGGTGAGTACCCAGTGTGTACTCACCCGTGGGGACCCGAATTTCTGGCGATTACTTTTCTGAGCATTAAAGTACTTAGATTAGCTCCAAATTTAACCTGGGGCAGGAATCAAGTGTGCGGAAAACCAAAGTAGGCAGCATTCCATCCAGCTCCCCCGAAATGCGAGGCCTGGCCGATCTTAAAACACCGGTTTAATTTAAATCCTCCAGCCCAAAGCCGATGGTGATGGCAGAAAGGTTGCAGTCGGGTGCAGGAAATCATGCAGCTGCAAACCTATTGGAGACAGTCCCTGGCAAGGGAAGTACAGAAAGAGGGGTGTGGAGTAGGGATGGGGAAAGCCTGAGAGAGAGGAGGTCCAAGGTTTCCTTGTTGGGCTCCTCCTGGGCCATGAGGAACCATACCAAATTACAAAGAATTCTTACTTGCCTGCGACTCTTCTGGCCTGATCCTGCTTCTTGCCAGCTTTAGTTGGTGGCTCTGAGACTGCGCTACTCGCGCAGCTCAACAACCCAGGAGCTAAAATCTTGGGTGGGTGGGGGGAGCAGGAATCGTGGGTTCCGCCCAGCCGCCATTTTAACACCCTTTGCCTACACAATTTCCACTGGGCGAGGAGGTTTAAAATCGAGGCTAAAATGTTAGCAAAGTACGTTGACCTTACATTCACTCACATGTTATTCGATGGATTTCACCCTCATTGCTGGTAACAATATGTTCAGAAGGCTGCAGGCAGAGTGAGTTGATATTAGTCCAGGTTTGACATCTGCAGACATATAATATTGTCTATTAAATAATTGATTCCAATAATTTTCTTAAATAAATGGACCTGTACTGCATGAAAAGGTACAGTAAATTGTCTCTGTGATGTCACCACTCAACATTTGCTGACCGATAGGATAAGCAGGGCCTATCCCATGGCCATTAGCTAAGCTACTCTTGAAGGCCTCTGAGATGAATATGCTCTAATTTTTCCCTCTCTCTTCTGTGTTTCAAACTTATGCAACACTTTGGCTCGATAGTGACTGGGGAGTTTTAGGGGGTGGGGGGAAGCGTACATCAACCACTGCATGTTACAGCATGTAAATGGACTGAGGTGCAATGTTCCAGAGCTTCACTTACTGCCAATCTTTGTCTTATTCACCATATGGAGAGCATATGAAGTGGAATTGAAGGGAATATGATTTTATTTCCATGTGAATTATAGTCTGTCTCACAAATGACAATAAAAAATATTTCACTGCCTTACATGGTGTGTTTATAACAGCCATATAATCTTATAATTTTTCCTTGAATATGTTTTATTTATTTTTTATTTTGTTCTAGTGAGGACTCGTGTAGGCATCGGTGCAAAATGGGGCACAGCCTACATAAAAAAAGCATTTGAAAAATGTTCTTTTTGTTTTGGGAGGGAGAAGAAACAGAAAAATAATTTCCCATTGTTAGTATGATGGCATCGTGTGTTCATGGCTCAATGTCCTGATTCGGTCTGATTTGAGCCAACACATACACATGAAAACAGGTTTGCTGAACACTTTTTCATTAACACAGTGCCTCAGTATCTCTCCGCATCATGTTGCATGAGTTGTCTATTGTATTTCTCCATAGACGACTAGAGATAACCCCATAGCAAGGATTACATATTTGTTTCAAAGTAAAACTTTCAATCCAAATGCATCAGTAAGTCACTGAGTTAATACGAAACTTAAGTCTGCAACTTAAAATAAATTGAACAGTTTACTGTTGAGTTCTAGACAGAAAGAAAAGCTAATGTTATGTCTGACATTTGGTGATAGGTACTCGATTGCCTTGACCTGAGCACATGGAGTTTGATAGTGCTGTGATCATTGTATTGTGTATAGGTATTCGATTGCTTGTGCCTGGAAGTGTGTGTGTGTAGCAGCCATATTAAAAGCAGCATGAACTGAACTCACTGACGGTCTCTGGATTATCTTTGCAAACGCAACATTTGGCGACAAGGATGGCTGAAATCTCTCTTCCACCACCTCCTCCCTTCCTTGCACTACCCGGTGAGCTCCCAATCCCATGGGTTCGCTGGTTACAGTCCTTTGAAACCTACCTCATTGCTCTTGGACTAGAAACTGTGAGTGAGGCTCGGAAAAAGGCACTGTTATCCCATTGCTTGGGAGCGGAGGGCCAGCGTGTTCTTGGGACATTATGCACAGCAGACTCAATCCAAACATATGATGAGGCTGTGGCTCTGTTAAGCACACACACCTCTGCCCCACAAAGTGCCCTCCTGCAGCGATTCATTTTTAGACAGCGTCACCAACTCCTCGGCGAGTCAGTGCATCAATACGTGGCTAATTTGAGGGGGTTAGCTAGCTCGTGCAAGTTCGGTGCATTACAAGATGAGATGGTGCGTGATCAACTAATAGAGCACACAAACAACGTGAGAGTGCGTGAAAGACTGTTACTCGAGTCCGACTATCTGTTGTTGTCACAGGCAGTCAACATTGCCTTTCAAGTGGAGTCTGCAGCAGAATGTGCAGCGAAACTAGCACACACATCCAGTGACAGCGCCCTCGGCCCCGACAGCTCTGACACGGTAATGCTCGCGCGATGGCAGCAACGCGCGCTACCGCAGCAACAGTGTGGAAACTGCGGATCTCGTTCACATGCTACCAGAGCGCAGAATTGCCCTGCGCACGGCCAAGCCGGTCGCAATTGTGGAAAACAAAATCACTTTGCCAATGTCTGCCGCTCTGCCCCGGTTGCTACAAATGAACACTCTCAGTCCTCAAGCACTATAATTCACAATGTGAGCTCTGGGCCAGTAGTGGCTTTCCAAATCATGCACAATTAACCTGAATGATGTGTGCATCCCGCTGTTGTTGGATACCGGTGCCAGCATCTCACTGCTGAATGTGGACACATTCAAATGCTTTTTCAGCTCCCTGCCACTCTCTGCGCCCTCCACTACCCTTTGCGGGTATGGTAATTCGAAAATTGGACTGGTGGGCTCAGTCAACCTCACAGTACGCTATGGAACAAAAGTTTAGCCAGATTTTTGTTTTCATGTGGCACGCCAAGGAGCTAACCTGATGGGACTGGATCTTTTCACTGACCTTGGTTTTTCTCTCTTGGACACCGGCGGGTCTGCGATTCTGCACATCGCCTCACCGTGGCGCCAAACATGGCCAGCACTCTTCGAGGGTCTGGGCTGCCTGACTGCCTTCACCCACCAGCCCATGGTTGACTCCATCGTTACCCCTGCCATTCAGCCACTGCGCCGCATCCCGCTTGCTCTCCATGACGGGGTCACAGCTGAACTAAAGCAGCTACAGGAAGCCAGCATCATCGAACCAGTTGATGCCTCCCCATGGGTCTCCAACCTGGTGGTCGCAACGAAAAAGTCAGGTGGTCTACGCGTCTGTGCCGATCTTCGAGCAGTGAATAAGGCCGTAATCCCTGACAAGTATCCACTGCCCACGTCAGAGGAACTCACAGCACAGTTCTATGGTTCCATCCTGTTCTCGAAACTGGACCTTCGACAGGGCTATCTACAGGTTCCCCTCCACCCCAGCAGCAGGGACCTCACTGCTTTTGTGACACATGCTGGCGTCTTTCGGTACACCAGGATGCCATTTGGACTTAGCTCTGCACCCAGCTGCTTCCAAAAGGTGATGGCCTTTGTGCTTGCGGGCATTCCTGGGGTGGCCATCTACCTGGATGACATCGTCGTGCATGGGCCCTCGACCTCCACTCACGACGAACGCCTTCACAGAGTTTTCACAGCTCTAGCAAAACACAAGCTCACACTGAATGGTGAAAAGTGTGTCTTTGCTGTTTCAGAGATCGAATTTGTGGGATTTCGGTTGTCGGCTGACGGTATATCCCCACTCCAGTCAAACGTGGATGCCATTCACAGCATCCCAGAACCCAGCTCTGCAGCACAGGTTGCCTCCTTCCTTGGCATGACTGGGTACTACCTGAAGTTTTTGCCCCAGTACTCAGCCACCACAGCCCCACTGCGCCAGCTCCTGCGAAAGGATGAGCCCTGGGTGTGGTCACAAGCCTGTACGGAAGCTGTTCGCCTCCTCAAATCGCAGCTCATGTCGCCTCCAGTGTTGGCTCACTTTGACGTCGCCAGCCCCACCCTCGTCACCTGCGATGCGTCTGCTGCAGCTGTGGGGGTGGTGTTATTGCAGATACAGAATGGAGTGGAGAAACCAATCGCCTTTGCCTCCCGAGCCCTTTGCTCCACCGAACAGAAGTACTCAGTAGGCGAGCGTGAGGCGCTGGCGTGCGTCTGGGCATGTGAGCGGTGGCACCTGTACACGTATGGCCGTGCCTTCACCCTGCGAACCGATCACCAGGCTCTCACTGCCCTGCTGTCGACATCCGGCATGGGCCACAGACCACTGCATCTACACCACTGGTCTGACCGCCTCCGCCAATACAATTTCAGTCTCCAGTTCACACCAGGACATGACAATGTTGTTGCAGATCTGCTCTCCCGCACTGTCTCTGCCCCAGCCCCACTCGTCGGGTCTGAACAAGTGGAACAGGATATCGTCCAGATGCTGCACACGCCTCTCCAAACCACAGTCTCTCTCCAGGAGCTCAAAGAGGCCTCTGAACAGGATCCGGCCCTCTCCCAGCTGTGCACCTTCATCAGAGGTGGCTGGCCTCGCAAGGTGCCTGAGGAACTGTCTGCCTACTCCAGAGTTAAAGAGGAGATCTCCTGCTGGAATGACTCCTGTGTTGCACGTGGGCTCTGCACTTTGGTCCCAAGTGCCCTTCGTGCGCGTGTTTTATCCATGGCGCATGAGGGTGACTTGGGCATAGTGAAGCTCAAACAACGATGCCGAGACCTAGTGTGGTGGCCGGGTATCGATAGGGAAATCGAGGCCCTGGTCAAAGACTGTGCAACCTGCCTTGTAAGTGGCAAGACTGGCCACCAAGCTCCCCCACCCCTGCAACCCCTTGCCTGGCCCTCTCAGCCCTGGGAGCACCTGCAGCTGGATGTCTGCAGGGAGATCCATGGTGTCCCCCACCATCAACGGTTCCTAGTGGTGACCTGTGACCTGCACTCAAAATGGCCAGAGGACACTGTCATGGGCTCCGTCACCTCTCGGGTCATCATTGATATCCTTGAGTCCCTCTTCTCCCGCTGGGGGCATCCAAAGGCCATCACCACAGACAATGGCCCCCAAATGGTCTCTTCGGAACTCTACTCTTACCTTGAGAGCAAGGGCATCCGTCACATTCGCACAGCGTACTACCACCCCGAGTCAAATGGGGGGGTGGAGCGTTTTAACCAGACACTGAAAAATGGCCTCAGAGCACACCTATCCCAGGGGTGTGCATTTGACAAGGCCCTCCTCCACACACTGCTGCACTACAGAGCCTCCCAGCATTCCACTACAGGGGTCTCACCCGCATCCCTCATGCTAGGCCGTGAGCTCATGCTGCCCCTTGGCAGGCTCCGCCCCTCACTAGCTCAGAGCCCTGCTCCACCGGCTCAAGCCACAGTCGCTAGACAGCAGGAGAAGATGAAACTCCGCTTCAACCAGTCGAAGAGGGCCAAGGCGCCCAACATCTCAGTCTCCGATTGGGTCAGAGTCCGCAGGCCTCACCGCAATAATAAGATGGCGTCATTCTGGTCCTCCCCTCTCCAAATCAGCAGCCAACTTGGACCAGCCACTTTCTGCCTCACTGACGGCTCTCGGTGGCATGCCACCCCCCTTCGGAAGGTGCTAGCACCCCCTGATGTGGGATTATACGGACCTAACCCCCAAGCCTTACCCCCAGAGTGGCGGGATGCACATGTGGCTCAGCTAGCCAACCCTCAAGCAGATGTTGTGCCTCAGCCTGCTCCTCACCAGTCCACACCTCAGCCTGTTTGTACACGTTCTCGCCCTGGCCACCTACAGGACTTTGTCACTACATTTCATGTTTGAAATTCTGTGAGGGGGGAGGAAATGTTATGTCTGACATTTGGTGATAGGTACTCGATTGCCTTGGCCTGAGCACATGGAGTTTGATAGTGCTGTGATCATTGTATTGTGTATAGGTATTCGATTGCTTGTGCCTGGAAGTGTGTGTGTGTAGCAGCCATATTAAAAGCAGCATGAACTGAACTCACTGACGGTCTCTGGATTATGTTTGCAAACGCAACAGCTAGCCTTACTGCTTTAGTTTTATACAGTAGAGTACAAATGCAACACTACTGAACACAGGCACAAGAACATTCATGCAGGTTTCTAGTTACTGGACAGGCTGGCTCAGGAGTAGAGAGTGCCAGTGTATTGGCTGATGACGTGGCAGTTGTGGAAATGTGACTTTTATTTCCACAGTTGCCACAGTGTTATAAGAGGACTGTCAATTTGCCAATTGTTCAGCATTCTAACATCACGGTGTGGAACAAAATATACTATTTCTATAATGACCTATAAATGGAAGAAGCTATTCTTGTACTTGTAGATATTACTCGTATTACCTGCGGTTTCAAAAGAGAGTAAAATTGATAGGCAGCAAATTAATGTGTGTCTAATTTATTCTATTGCTGACAGTTATTGCAATTGTTATGCAATGGATCACCTGAAAAAGGTAGATTAAAACAATTTAGAAACTTTTCTTTTGTTTTTGTTAAATACGCATAATAGAACAGCATTCCCTCAATGGCTTGTTGAGTAAATGCACCGCCGAGTTTGGTAATAAGCCATATAGACCAAGAAGGTCTCAGGTCTGATCTGCAGTCTGTATTCAGTTAGTTGAACTCAACTCAGGTAATAGTAGGAGTGCTACAATTGACTTCAGTACTGCTGAGCTGGGATGGGGAAAATCAGCCTGGGTACCCGAAAAATAGTTTGAGCCAATTTTGGTTAGGACATCATTCAGGTGTTTTTAGGATGCAGGACATTGATCCCTGAAATTGGCACTAGTTGCACCCATTTTACACTCGTAAAATGAGCGCTACGAGGTCTACTTTCTAACCCTATATAATTAGCAACTGAGCATGGACAATGTCACGGACGATTTATAAATATATACATAACTAAATGCTGGAATGAATACCTTCCAAAAGAATATATAAATATCTAGATTTCAAAACCAAAACAGACCATCAATAAGAATACTTTGAGCATTTGTTATATGCATTCTATGATCATTTGGGTGTATGTCATAGGACACATCATGACCGACTCACCTCTAACACCATCTGGAAGGATGCTGAGTAATTTACAAAAACAAACTATCAGGAGCATTTTAACTGGAAAGGAACAGGGGAGCAGTTAAAATGGAGCAGATTCATTCCCGCCGATTCCTCATTTTAACGCCACTGGTTTTTGTGGTGAATGAGGCTTTCACCGAATTCTGGCAGGAGCCTCATTAATTAATGCAAATTAGGATCCCAGGATGGACCTGGGACCCAGTAGCACTTTAACCTGCTGGTAAAGCTGTCGGAAAGCCAGCTTAAAGTAAATTAAAAAACTTTCCTTAGTGGGGTGAGGAGGAGCAAGAGTTCTCTGGGCCTCATGAGGAATGGCCAGGCCTCTATGGCCTGGGATTTCCAACAGTCACATGACCCTCGGAGCAACCTCCCCCCCCACCTTTGCTGCCGGTAACATTCTCTTGCTGCCGGCGGGGAGCCTCCAGGCCGTCCAATCTTTGTCGCTTGCCTCCAATTCAAACTCCAGGTGGGCTTTCCACCAGGAGTTACAATCAGCCCTTAAATCTTCTGTGAGTTATTATGGGCTGGCTATACACCGTTTACAATTTTTCTAAAATTATTTTTTGACCTTTGACAAGTTGCTTTTGGAATACATGATTGGAAACCAATGCCACTGAAAATAGTTCAGCCATGTTTGACACAAGTGATTTTAGGAAATAGAATTAAAATACTTTGGTCAGGATAAAAGAAGGCTGTAGCTCATCACAGCACCACACCTAACAGAAAACTCAGCTGGTGAGTCACAGCCTCTGTTAGACCAGCTGTCACCTTCCCCAAACTCCAGCAGAAGCTCAAATCCCTGCCACTTGAGAGGGAGAAAGAAATCAGAAACCTGCCAGTCGCTCTATTTGTACTGCCAGGATGAAAACTCAAAAACCATTGACTCAAACACTGCCCTGCATCACAGCCAGCATTACAATCTAATGCTTTATATAAAGTTCCTCTCATGTACTTTAATTTTGTAAAATAGGTGCTAGCGAAATGGGTTCATGCTCTGTATTATTGCATAGCTAAATCACACAGCTAATAAAATTTATTAAAGCCTGTATATAGAAGTTGATATTGATCCATCCAATCTAAGGTCACCCACGAGGAATAAATTTGAAAAAGTCTCAATTCTCCTAGCCTGCAATTTGCCAAATCCATTTTCCTGCAGAAATGATAGCAAGTCGGGAATGCGCCAGATGGGAGAAAATACAGAGAGACCCATAGGGATTCTAAAGAGCCAGCAAACAACCTGCCAAATAATCAATTTATTTGAAATGCATGGACGCATAAGGCCAAATGAGGGGAGATTGGTAGATTCCACATAAGGGATAAACCTTAGGGGACCAGGATGGCACACGTTCATCTCCATTTGCCACCACGCAGCATTTGCATTAACAAAAGGAAGACTACCAAAAATAACAATTTCCATGATGGAATCAATATGTATCCAGTTAATAAAAAGAAGCACCTCATACTCAGAAAAAAATGAAAGACTTCACTGCTGATAAGAATCAAATAACCAGCATGCAAAATTAGCACTGACATCATTATTAAGAAGATTCAAAATGATTCTAAAGCCTATGACTCAATGTCAAGTGATAGCCACACTTCTCTGCAACTACCCACAGACTCAACAGCAATATTTAAAAATAAAATTTTACTTGTCTGAAGTTAGATTGTACCACTGTAGAATTACAGTATAAAAAAGGATGAATGGCAAACCAAATTCTTACTTTGAGTAATTTTAAGTCCATTTCAAAAGTCTTAATATTGCCTAACTCAGAGCAAATGTGTGTGCGTCAATATCTTATTACGTACAGCATCATGGAACCATTATGCAACGTGAAGAGTAGCTAAGGCACTTGTTTTCTATGTGCAAAATATGTTCTGTCAAAAAGGACGAAAATCAATGAGGTGACAATAGGATAGGACAAAGTTCTAACCTCATATGAGGACTGTTTACTAGCCATGGGTATAAGATACAGATAAGATACACAGACTCACCGCCCCATTCCCACTCAGACCTCATGGTCCTCGGCCTCTTGCATTGTTCCATGGAAGCTCAGGATAAGCTCGAGGAACAGCACCTCATCTTTCGATTAGGCACTCTACAGCCCTCTGAACTCAACATAGAGTTCAACAATTTCAGATCATAACCTTGGCCCCTATCACATCTATCTATATATATAAAAGAGCTCTTCTGTCTGTCTGTCTGTCTGTCTGTCTGTATGGTCGCTATACACTCAAAAGTTATAGAGTGTACCTGCACATGTGTTATATCAAAAGAAAGCTTATGATTCTGGAATGGTCATAAGCGTATTTACTTTTTGGTCAGACAAAAATTGTTCAGACGGTATACAAAAAACGTTCAAAATTCCACTCATTATCCGCTCATTAGCATTGAGTGACGTGAAGGTTGACCAATCATACTGTCGAGCGACGTAACGGTTGAACAATCGCTGCGTCACGGGGGCGGGTTCATTGTGTATGCGGGCGGGCCATCCTAGAGTTGAGTGATGTGATGATTGACCAATCCTACAGTTGAGTGACCTGATGGTTGACCAATCGGTGCGTCACGGGGGACATTTCATTGCATGTGTGGGTGGGCCTAATCTTTCTGAGCTGAGGTGAGTGGCCGCCATCTTGATTCCTAACTCTTCATTTATTTTTCCCACTTTCTGCGTGTTTATTTTCAAATATAGATTTCCGGCAAAAAAAGTTGCTTTTAAAACACAATTAAATTGTTTTTAAAAGAAGTAACTTAATTTGTAAATATTTTTTCTAAGCTGATTAATTTTCCTACCTTTCACCCTGGTTTTATCCTGTTGACTCGCTACCTCCGCCGGCCGCCGCAACCTTCCAGGGTTACCCCGATTGCAGACCTCGAAGCCTCGGCGTCTCCTTCCCAGCCACACCCGAGCTAGGCACCTCCCGTTCCGCTCAACAAGCGGCCCGTGATTGCCGCCATCTTTGTAAAGGCTGGCGGGGCGGGAATGAGCCGAGCATAGCCACCGCTGCCATCTTTGTAAAGGCTGGCAGGGCGGGGCGGTACGGAGCTCCGCGGAGCCATCGCCAGCTCTGGGCTCGGGTGCTTTGTGGCCTGCGGCTGAACGGCGGCTGCGGAGCTCGGGCTGCCCGAGGCTCTGGGCTCGGCTGGGCCATGTCAGTGCGGGTGCCCGAGGCCCCGGGGCCTAGCCTTTTCAACACTGGCAGAGGGGAGAGGGTCTGCTAGCTCCCCCACTCCCTTTCCCCCCTTCCCCTCCTTCCCCCTCCCTCCCCTTTCCCCCCTCCCCTCCCCCTTCCCCCCATTCCCCCCTTTCCCCCCCCACACACCCTTTCCCCCTCCCTCCTCCCCCCCACACCCCCTTTCCCCCTCCCTCCTCCCCCTCACACCCCCTTTCCCCCCTTCCCCCCTCTGTCCCCCCTTCCCTTCCCCCCTTCCCCCACCTTCCCCCCTCCACCCACCTCCTTCCCCCCTCCTCCCCCTCCCCCCTTCCCCCCCTTCCCCCTCCCTTTCCCTCCCTTCCCCCACACCCCCTATCCTCCCCCACCCCCTTCCCATCCCCCTTCCTCCCCCACCCCCTTCCCACCCCTTCCTCCCCACCCCCTTCCCTTCACCCCCTGTCTCCCCCCACCCCCCTTCCCCCCTTCCCCTTCCCTTTCCCCCCTTCCCTTTCCCCTCCCCTCCCACCCCCCTCCCTCCCCCCTCCCACCTCCCCACCACCCCCCCTTTCCCCCTTCCCCCCCACCCCCCCTTCGCCCCCCTCCAACCCCTCCTACCTTCCCTCTCCACCCCCCCTTCCCCCCCAACCCCCACCCCCTTCCCCCACCCCCTTCCCCAACCCCTTCCCCCACCCCCCCTTCCCCCACCCCCTTCCCCCACCCCCACTTCCCCCACCCCCTTCCCCTACCCCCTTCCCCTTTCTCTCCTTCCCTTTCTCTCTCATTCCCTTTCTCTCTCTCTCTGTCTCTCCCCTTCGCTCTCTGTCTCTCTCTCCTTCCTCTCTCTCTCTCTCCTTCCCTCTCTCTCTCTCTCTCTCTCTTCCCCCATCTCTCTCTTCTCCCCCCAGTCGCCCTCTTTCTTCCCCCAGTCACTTTCTCTCTTCCCCCCAGTCGCTCTCTCTCTCTTCCAACAACAACATGCCCTCAAAAAATCCTCGGCACCGCCAGGCACTTCAGCTAGTCTATATATATATATAATAAAGCGGTTGATCTGTCTGTCTGTCTGTCTGTCTGTCTGTATGTCCTCTATACTCTCAAAATTTATAGAGTGAACCTACACATATGTAATATCAAAAGAAAGCTTATGATTATGGAAGTGTCATAGGTGTATTTACTTTTTGGTCAGAAAAAAATTGTTCGGACAGCATACAAAAAACGTTCAAAAAACGGACAACTCCGCTCATTAGCGTTGAGTGACGTGATGGTTGACCAACCGTACAGGGGATAGCGTTGAGTGACGTGATGGTTGACCAATCGTACAGGGGATAACTTTGAGTGACGTGATGGTTGGCCAATCGGTGCATCACGGGGGGGGGTTCATTGTGTGTGTGGGCGGGCCATCCTACAGGGGATAGCGTTGAGTGACGTGATGGTTGACCAATCCTACAGTTGAGTGATCTGATGGTTGACCAATCGGTGCGTCACGGGGGACGTTTCATTGCGTGTGTGGGTGGCCCTAATCCTTCTGAGCTGAGGTGAGTGACCGCCATATTGATTCCTAAACTTCGCCCCCATTTTTTTAATGCCGAACGCGGGCACCCGCCGCATTAAGTAACACAATTAAATTGTTTTAAAAAAAGTAAATTCATTTCTAAATATATTTTCTAAGCTCATTAATTTTCCTAGCTTTCACCCTATTTTTTGCTCTTCACTTGTTGCCTCCGCTGGGCGCCGCAACCTTGGAGGGTTACCCCACCTGCAGGCCTCGAAGCCTCGGCCTCTCCTCACCAGCCACGCCCGACCCAGGCACCGCCCGTCCCGCTGGCCCCGATTACAAACAAGCGGCCCGCGATCGCCGCCATCTTTGTAAAGGATGGCGGGGCGGTACTGAGCTCTGCGGAGCCATCGCCTCCATCTTCTTAAAGGCTGGCGGGGCAGAACGGAGGCTGGGGTCACTTGCGCCGGGCCTGACCGCTACGCCATGCACGGGGCCTCCGGCTCACCAAGGCCGGGCTCCCTCCCTCTCTCTCTCTCTCTCGCTCCCTCCTCCCCCCCTCTCCTTCCCCCGCCTCTCCTTCTCCCCCCCTCCCCCCCACCTCCCCCTCCTCTCTCCCCCCTCCCCCCTCTCTCCTCCCTCCCCTCCCCCCTCTCCTCCCCCCATCCCCCTCTCCTCCCCCCTCCCCGTCTCTCTTTCCCCCCTCCCCCCTCTCCTACCCCCTCCTCCCCCCTCTCTCCTCCCCCCTCCCCCTCCCCCTCTCTCCTCCCCCTCCCCCTCCCCCCTCCCCCTCTCTCCTCCCCCTCCCCCCTCTCTCCCCCCCTCCCCCCTCTCTCCTCCCCTTACCCTCTCTCCTCCCCCCTCTCTCCTCCCCCCTCTCCTCCCCCTCCCCTTCTCTCCTCTACCCCCTCTCTCCACCACCGCACTCCCCCCTCTTTCCTCCACCACCCTCCCCCCTTTCTCTCCTCCACCCCCTCCCCCTCTCTCCTCCACCCCCTCCCCCCTCCCCCTCCCCTCCCCCTCTCCTCCCCCCTCTCTCTCCTTCCCCCCTCTCCTCTCTCCTCCCCCCTCTCCTCCCCCCCTCCTCCCCCTCTCTCCTCCCCCCTCCCCCCCTCTCCTCCCCCCTCTCCTCCCCCCCTCTCTCTCCTCCCCCCTCTCTCCTCCCCCCCTCTCTCTCCTCTACTTTCTTTATAACAACATACCCTCAAAAAACCCTCGGCACTGCCGGGCACTCCAGCTAGTATATATATTTTCCCTTCCTTTCTTTCTTTTTTTTTAATCCACACTTTCGTCTGGGCTTTTTTCTTCCCTCCCACATGGCAGCTGTCCTTCATTCTGCCGGGGCCATTCACACTTCATCTAGAGCCATCCTTTGTTCCTTGAATATCTCTTAATGTCTCTCAATGTCTATTAATCTCTCCTGCTTTCTATCCTATCTCTGACCTTCCTTTTGTCCTTTCCCACTTGCTTTAAAATCTATTCCTTTTCCTTCTTTTTTTCCAGTTCTGACGAAGGGTTTTTGACCTGAAACGTTCACTCCGTTTCTCTCTCCATGGATGCTGCCCTGGCCTGCTGAGTTTTTCCAGCGTTTTCTGTTGTTATTTTGGAATTCCAGCATCCGCAGTATTTTGCTATCATTTTAGTGTTTGGTTCACTGCCACCTTTCTTCTAGGAATGCCCACCTTGAAGAAGTTCTGCTCCTCTTCGATGGGATCTCCGTTTGTCTCTTCAACCTTGTTCTACTTCATTGCTTTCAGTTTCCCTTCTCGTGTTTGATCAGGTATCTGCCAAGACTCGGTTTCACAGCCACATCTCTTTCCTCAGCAACTGTCTCCGGTTCCGACTTATTCCATGTGGATTCCAACTAAACATCCACCCTTTGTATTTCGGATCCACCCAGGATTACAAATATCTCCAAGATATTCATCGTTCCTCGAACTACTGCTCTCGCCGCATCTTGAGATCCACGCTCAACGCCATGCGGCACCACATGAACACTCTCGACCTCTCTCTTCAGCAGCACTGACGCACTCTTATCGCAAAGCTGTCCAGGTCCACAGTTCCATTTCATCCTTCAACTCATCCGACGCTTCAAAAAATACTTTTTTTCTTCCTTTCTGATGTCAAGGATCGCAAGCTTCATCAACTCTTGAACACCAATGCCCCTCCGGAACCTTCTTCCCCATCACGTTCCTCTGACCCTGCTTCTCCCCATCTTACCCCCTGCCGTTTTTTCACTATCCCCTTTGACCTTCCCCTCTCTGACCCCGAACAATCAGTCCTCAGCAAAGGCCTGAGCTTCATCCCCTTACGTCCCCACCTCAATGAATTTCGAGCTTGGCACAATGCTGTGCTCTTTTTCCACCGCCTTTGCCTCCGTGCCCACTTCTTTGGCCAGGAGTCTTCCCCCCGCACTGCTGATCCTTTCTCCCGCTTTCTGAATTCCCGCTCTACCTGGACCCTTCCCCCTGGCCTCTTACCCTCTCTAGATCTTTTCATTGCAAACTGCAGGCGTGACATCAGCAGTCTCCATTTCTCTGCTCCCCTCACTCACTCCAATCTACCTCCCTCTGAACTTGCAGCACTGCATTTTCTCAGATCCAACCCCAACATTGTCATTAAACCTGCTGACAAGGGTGGTGCTGTTTTTGTTTGGCGAACCGACCTCTACCTAGCAGAAGCTGCACGCCAGCTCTCCGACACCTCCTCATGCCTCCACCTGGACCATGACCCCACTACCAAACATCAAGCCATTTTTTCCAAGACTTTCACTGACCTCATCTCCTCTGGAGATCTTGCACCCCCCACGGCCGCCAACCTCAAAGTTCCCCAAACCCGCACAGCCCGCTTCTACTTCCTTCCCAAGATCCACAAACATGACTGCCCTGGTAGACCCATTGTTTCAGCATGTTCTTGCCCCACGGAACTTATCTCTTCCTATCTCAACTCTATTTTTTCTCCCCTTGTCCAATCTCTTCCCACCTACATCTGCGACTCTTCCAAAGCCCTCTGTCACGTCAACAGTTTTCAGTTTCCCAGCCCCAACCGTCTCCTTTTCACTATGGACGTACAATCCCTCTACACCTCCATCCCCCACCAGGATGGCCTGAGGGCACTCCGCTTATTCCTTGAACAGAGGCCCAACCAGTCCCCATCCACCACCACCCTCCTCTGCCTGGCTGAACTTGTTCTCACATTGAACAACTTCTCCTTTGACTCCATACATTTCTTCCAAATCAAAGGTGTTGCTATGGGTACCCGCATGGGTCCTAGCTATGCCTGCCTTTTTGTGGGATATGTGGAACACTCTTTGTTCCAGTCCTACTCAGGTCCCCTCCCTCACATCTTTTTCCGATACATTAATGACTGTATCGGTGCTGTCTCCTGCTCTCGTCGTGAACTAGAACATAAGAACATAAGAAATAGGAGCAGGAGTAGGCCAATCAGCCCCTCAAGCCTGCTCCGCCATTCAATAAGATCATGGCTGATCTGATCCTAACCGCCAATCCACTATCACAGAACCATCTCCTGAATCTAACAGAATTAGATACCCGAAATAGGAGCAGGATCAAGCTACACGGCCCCTGGGCCTGCTCCGTTACCCACAGGGCCATGACCGATCCGAACCTAGACTCATGTCCAAATTCCTGCCCGCTCCCCGTAACCTTTAATTCCCTTTACTTTTAGGAAACTGTCTATTTCTGTTTTAAATTTATGTAATGATGTAGCTTCTACAGCTTTTTGGGGCAGCATATTCCATGGACCTACCACCCTCTGAGTGAAGTAGTTCCTCCTCATCTCAGTTTTGAAAGAGCAGCCCCTTATTCTAAGACTATGCCCCCTAGTTCTAGTTTCACCCATCATCGGGAACATCATCCCCGCATCCACCCGATCCAACCCCTTCACAATCTTATATGTTTTAATAAGATCGCCTCTCATTCTTCTGAACTCCAATGAGTAGAGTCCCAATCTACTCAACCTCTCCTCATATGTCCATCCCCTCATCCCCGGGATTAACCGAGTGAACCTGACTCGAGAGCAGGTATGTCCTTTCTTAAGTATGGACACCAAAACTATACGCAGTATTCCAGGTGCGGTCTCACCAATACCTTGTACAACTGAAGCAATACCTCCCTATTTTTATATTCTATCCCCCTAGCAATGAACGCCAACATTCCATTGGCCTTCTTAATCACTTGCTGCACCTGCATACTAACCTTTTGAGTTTCGTGCACCAGGACCCCCAGATCCCTTTGTATTTCAGTACTTTCCAGTTTCTTGCCATTAAGATAATAACTTGCTCTATGATTTTTCCTGCCAAAGTGCATAATGTTAAGTCTGTGTGTTATAGTGATAATTACTACACAGGCTACAAGAGTAAATTCAACAGGTCTTTACTGGTTGGAGGTAGGGACTATACTGAATACAATATTACTACACAGTGCTTATATACCGGTGTGGTCACCCCCGGTATTACGTATACAGCAGCCAGAGAAAGTAGTACATCTCTTAAGGTGGAACAGGCTTAAGTTCTCTTAAGGTGGAACAGGTTACATACACCACAATCCTCCCTTTTTAGCTTAACAGTCATATCCCCATTTAACATAACATAATAACATATATACATATATAACTTCAGGTATAACAGTTCAAAGGTTCAGTCTCTCAGGAGGCTTTCTGATGCGGCTTGGATAACGCCTCTCAGTAGTCTCTGATTCTTGTTGTTGAGGTGCCTCCTCTATTTGGTTTCCAATGTATTGGGTGTCATCATCATCAAGTACATTCCCTGCCGAGGTAGATGCTTCAGGTTCATTAACGTCTTCCACAGTTGTCTCTGTCACAACCATGGGTTCGACCCTTGCTCTCGACTCTACCAGTTGATCCGCATGACGCCTTATCACATTATGACCAATATCTACTGTGTACATCAGAGGTCCTTGTCTGGCCCGAATTGTTCCGGACTGCCATTTTTCGTTTCCATAGCCCCTTGCCAACACTGGTTGTCCTACGTCGAAAGTTCGAGTGGTCTTGTTGTTAATATGCCGAAACTGTTTGTTTTCCACTTCCCTCCGCACATTTGGTTTTAACAAGTCCAACTTGAACCGCAACCTCCTGTTATAAAACATCATGGCAGGACTTTGGTTAGTCACTGCATGATCGGCGTTTCGATATGACATCAGGAACTTGTCGACCTTGTGTTGCAGCGGAATCTGATCATCGTTCATGGCCTTAATTGCCTTTTTGAATGTCTGGACAAATTTTTCAGCCAACCCGTTTGTCGCCAGATGATATGGGGCAGAGGTATAATGTTTTACTCCATTCTTCTTTAAGAATTGTCGGAATTCTTCCGATACAAACTGTGGTCTGTTGTCCGAACAGATCTGTTCTGGCAATCCGTTCCTTGCGAATATTGTTCTTAACACCGCAATTGTCTTTTCTGAAGTAGTGGCATTCATATTGATGACTTCTGGCCATTTGGAATGTGCGTCCAACGCGATTAGGAACGTGGAGTCCATGAATGGACCAGCAAAGTCAATGTGTGCGCGTTGCCATGGGGCTGAAGGCCATTCCCATGGGTGTAGCGGTGCTATCGGAGGTGCATTTTGCACTTTTTGGCACCCAGCGCAGCTTTTCGTTAACTCCTCAATCTGTTGGTCAATACCCGGCCACCATACATAAGCCCTAGCAAGACTTTTCATTTTAACTCCCCCCAGATGACCTTCATGCAGTTCGTTTAAAACTCTTTCCCTTAACTTGGGAGGAATAATCACTCTTGTCCCGTACATCAAGGTACCATGGCAGACGGACAGCTGGGCTCGCCTTGCCGAAAATGCCGGTAACAGAGGATCACCCCGTGTTGGCCATCCTTTCACTGTCACCTCGTAGACTCTGGACAGTGTCGGGTCGTTCCTGGTTTCTCTTTCAATACTTGCATTGGTGACTGGTAAACACTCGATGATGGTCGAATGAAATAAGTCAACAGGGTCAACTTTCATCGTGTCTTCTTCTTCAGGTAGTGGCAGGCGCGACAGCCCATCAGCATTGCCATGCTGTTTCGTACCTTTGAATTCTATTTGATATTGATGTGCCCCTAGGAAAAGAGACCATCTCTGGAGACGCTGCGCTGTCATCACCGAAACACCCTTCTTAGGGTTAAAAATGGATACCAACGGTTGATGGTCTGTCAGAAGTGTGAATTTTTGGCCCTGCAGGTAATGATTAAACTTCTTCACTCCCCATACAAGGCTAAGAGCCTCCCTATCGATCTGCGCATAGTTGCGCTCAGCGGAGGTCAATGATCTGGATGCAAACGCGACTGGCCTTGCCGTGCCATTTGGCAATTTGTGTGAGAGTACTGCCCCAATACCATATGGAGAAGCATCACAAGCCAACCGAATAGGCAGTGTCGGGTTGAAGTGAGCCAACACTTCCTCTGAGGTGATCAATTCTTTGCTTTTGCAAAATGCCTTCTTACAGTTTTCGCCCCATTCCCATGGTACCCCTTTCTGTAAAAGAGCGTTTAACGGGTGCAGTACCGTGGATAGATTTGGCAGAAATTTATGGTAATAGTTAATTAATCCTAGAAACGACCTCAACTGAGAGACATTCTCCGGAGCGGGAGCCTTTACAACTGCCTCAATCTTGTCAGGAGACTTATGAAGCCCCTCTCGGTCAATGACATGGCCACAGTACGAGATCCGCTTCTGGAAGAACTCACATTTCTGCCGATTTACTCTAAGTCCATACTCTTTCAGTCTGTTGAGCACCAGTTCCAAGTTTGCGAGATGTTGTTCATCACCATCACCTGTGATCAGAATATCGTCCAGGTAACATTGTGTGCCTGGAATTCCCTGTAATACCCGCTCCATGGCCCTCTGCCAAATTGCTGGAGCCGATGCCACTCCAAAAACTAGCCTATTGTACCGGTACAACCCTCGATGCGTGTTGATCGTGAGGTATTGGCGTGACTCTTCCTCAACCTCCATCTGCAAGTACGCCTGCGCCAGGTCTATCTTGGTGAAGTGTTTCCCACCAGACAATGAAGCGAAAATATCCTCAATCCGTGGAAGCGGATACTGCACCGTGTGAAGCACCGGATTAACGATGATTTTGAAATCTCCACAGATGCGAACCTTCCCTGGATCTCCTGGCTTGTTGCTCGCAGGACGTTTCATAACGGGAACAATGGGCGTAGCCCACTCACTCCAATCTACCTTAGACAGTACACCTGAACGTTCTAGTGCTTCCAGTTCCGCTTCAACAGTAGGTCGTATTGCATAGGGTACCGGTCTGGCTTTAAAAAATTTTGGTTGTGCATGTTCATCAATCTTGATGTTTGCCGTAATTCCTCTCAGTGTTCCCAGTCCCTGCTGGAACACCTCTTTAGCATCATCCAATATTCTGGACAATCGTTTAGGTTTGACATCTGTTTCCCCGGAATCTACCGTTAGTGCCTTCAAGGAGTGCCAGTCCATATTCATTTTCCTAATCCACTCCCGTCCTAGTAGTGGTGGACCTCCTGCAGGTAGCACATATAAGTCCATTACTTGGCTTCCTTCGCCCTTGTGGATCACTTCTACCTCTATTTTTCCGATGGGGTACACTCTTTGCCCCGTGTATGTTTTCAATATAATCTCCGTATCCTGTAGGGGAATATGTTGGAATAACCTTCTGTAATCTTTCTTATTCATGACCATCAATGCCGATCCAGTGTCCAATTCCATTTTTACTTGGACTCCTGCTATCTGAAGAGTGACCCAAATTGTCTGGAGATCTGCATCCTTACCAACGTTGTGTACTGTTAAGCTATCCAGTTCATTACTGCTAGCATCTGAATCTGACTTCTGTTCGGTCAAACTGTTCTTTGTCACCTTGTGTACCTTTGCGTATTTTCCTTGCGTTGACTTTTTGTTGCTGGTCTTCTTTCCTGACCGGCATACTTTAGCTATGTGGCCAAGCCTGCCACACGTTCTGCATTCTTGGTTTTTAAACCAACACTGGTTCTGATCGTGCGTTGTCTTTCCACAACGATAACATTTGACAGAACTCAAACCCAATTTGTTTGTACCGAGTTTCGGTGACCATAGCTGCATTACTGCCGTGCCTCTCGCTGCGGCTTCGTGTGCTGCTGCCATAGTGACCGCCTTCTCAAGCGTCAGCTCATTCTCCTTGAGCAGTCGCTTTTGTGTATCCTGTTTAAATAAACCACACACAAATTTATCTCGTAGTGCCTCTGTCAGTCCCGTTCCAAACTGACAATATTTTGCTAGCTTACGTAATTCCATCAAATATTCAGCATTGCTTTCATTCTGCAGCTGCCTTCTGTCGTAAAATTTAAATCGTTCCGCTAGCATCAGCGGCGTGGGGTTTAGATGATTTTTCAGGACAGTAACAATCTCATCGAACATCTTATCCGCCGGTTCATCTGGTGATAACAGGTGTTTCAATTGCCCGTATGTCTTCGCACCCATTAAATTTAATAATGTTAGTGCTTTATCTGCATCAGGAATTTTATTTGCCTTACAATAATTTTGTATGCGTTCTACATACATGGCCCAACCTTCGATGTCACTATCAAAGGTATTAATGTTCCCATGTTTAGGCATCGTTGCAATTTATTGTATTTTTATGTTATCCAAGATGGTGGCTTCCCGCTCTTGTCGTCGTCCTCCGCCCACAAAATGGCGGTTTTCCCACGCTTGGCGGTCTTCAACCGTCCCCCGACGCTGTCTCCGCTTCACCGCGGCTCTCGCGCCTTCAGTTTCCCCAGACGCTGTGCCTTTTAGCCCGAATGCGGCCCTTATCTCCGGTCGCGATCGATGTCCCCGCGCTGCGCCTCTCGCTCGAAAGCGGCCCGGCCCTTATCTCCGGTCGTAATCGATCTCACCGCCCTTATTCCTCCGTCTTCCCAGCCCCGTCTGTACAGCCAACGCGGTTGACTTTCTGTCGCGTCGCTGCCCGGCTTACCCACCACCGAGGTAGAAAGAAGAAAGCTGACAGTCGCTGATGAAGGCTTCAAGGTCAGGATGTCTTCTGCACTCCGGTTTCTCGATGCCTGCCGCTCGACGTGTCTTCCAGTAGGGTGATGAGGGTGGAAACCTCTCTTCGACGTCCTGTCTGTGGACGAAGCCGCCGTGGAAATAACTGCCGCAGGGTAAGAATCGGACTCGTCGCCACTGTTAAGTCTGTGTGTTATAGTGATAATTACTACACAGACTACAAGAGTAAATTCAACAGGTCTTTACTGTTTGGAGGTAGGGACTATACTGAATACAATATTACTACACAGTGCTTACACAGTGGTCACCCCCGGTATTACGTATACAGCAGCCAGAGAAAGTAGTACATCTCTTAAGGTGGAACAGGCTTAAGTTCTCTTAAGGTGGAACAGGTTACATACACCACACATAACCTCACACTTTCCAGTATTGTATTCCATCTGCCAAATCTCTGCCCACTTACTTAGCCTGTCTATGTCCCCTTGCAGGTTTTTTATGTCCTCCTCACTCACTACTTTCCCTCCCATCTTAGTATCATCTGCAAACTTTGATATGTTACACTCGGTCCCCTCCTCCAAATCGTTAATATAGATTGTAAAGAGTTGGGGACCCAGCACTGACCCCTGCGGAACACCACTAGTTACTGATTGCCAGTCTGAGAATGAACCATTTATCCCAACTCTCTGCCTTCTGTTAGATAGCCAATCCTCTATCCATGCCAGAATATTACCCCCAATCCCGTGATTTTTTATCTTAAGCAATAATCTTTTGTGTGGCACCTTGTCAAATGCCTTTTGGAAGTCTAAATACACTACGTCCACTGGTTCCCCTTTATCCACCCTATATGTTACTTCCTCAAAGAACTCCAGCAAATTTGTCAAACATGACTTCCCCTTCATAAAACCATGCTGACTTTGTCCTATTAAATTATGATTATCCAAATGTTCTGTTACTGTCTCCTTAATAATGGACTCCAAAATTTTACCTACCACAGATGTTAGGCTAACCGGTCTATAGTTTCCAGCCTTCTGTCTACTGCCCTTTTTAAATAAGGGTGTTACATTAGCAGTTTTCCAGTCTGCCGGGACCTTTGCCGAGTCCAGGGAGTTTTGGAAAATTATTACCAATGCATCCACAATCCCTACCGCCACTTCCCTCAAGACCCTAGATGTAAGCCATCAGGTCCAGGTGATTTATCTGCCTTGAGTCCCATTATTTTACCGAGTACCACTTCCTTAGTGATTTTGATCGTGTTTAGCTCCTCCCCCCCTTTAGCCCCCTCTTTGTCCAGTGTTGGGATATTCTTCGTGTCTTCTACTGTAAAGACTGATATTAAATATTCATTCAGTGTTTTTGCCATCTCCATATTTCCCACCATTAATTTCCCGGTCTCATCCTCTAAGGGACCAACATTTACTTTAGCCACCCGTTTTCTTTTTATATAACTATAAAAACTCTTACTATCTGTTTTTATATTTTTTGCTAATTTACTTTCATAATCTATCTTCCCTTTCTTAATCAAACTTTTTGTTATTTTTTGCTGTCTTTTAAAATTTTCCCAATCCTCTATCCTCCCACTAGATTTGGCTACCTTATATGCCCTTATTTTTAGTCGAATACTATCCTTAATTTCTTTACTTAGCCACGGATGGCTGTCTTTTCTTTTACACCCTTTTCTTCTCAGTGGAATATATTTTTTTGGAAGTTGTAAAATAACTCCTTAAATGTACACCACTGATCATGTATCGTCTTACCCTTTAATCTATTTTCCCAATCCACTCTACTCAATTCCGCTCTCATACCTTCATAGTCTCCTTTATTCAAGCTTAGCACGCTTGTTTGAGATCCAACCTTCTCACCCTCTAATTGAATATGGAATTCAACCATGTTATGGTCACTCATTCCAAGGGGATCCTTTACTAGGACATTTTTAATTAATCCTGTCTCATTACACAGGACCAGATCGAAGGTTGCTTGCCCCCTGGTCGGTTCAGTTACATACTGCTCAAGAAACCCATCCCTAATACACTCAATGAACTCATCCTCAAGGCAGCCCTGCCCAATTTGATTTGTCCAATTAATATGATAGTTAAAATCCCCCATAATTATAGATGTTCCCTTATTACAAGCCTCAACTATTTCCTGTTTGATACTCCATCCAACAGAGTTGCCACTGTTCGGAGGCCTATAGACTACGCCCACTAGTGTTTTTTTCCCCTTATTATTCCTTACCTCCACCCAAACTGTTTCATTATCCTGATCTTTTGACCCAATATCATTTCTCTGTATTACAGTGATTCCTTCCTTTATTAACATAGCCACCCCACCTCCCCTTCCTTCCTGCCTGTCCTTCCTGATCATTAACTAGAAAATTTCATTCACTTTGCTTCCAATTTCCACCCTTCCCTCACCTTCACATGGTCCATCTCCGACTCTTCTCTTCCCTTCCTCGATTTCTCCGTCTCCATCTCTGGGGATAGGTTATTGACAAACATCCACTACAAGCCCACTGACTCCCACAGCTACCTGGACTACACTTCCTCCCACCCCGCCTCCTGTATGGTCTCTATTCCATTCTCCCAGTTTCTCCATCTCCACCGCATCTGCTCTGACGATCCCACCTTCCATAGCAGTGCTTCCGACATGTCTTCCTTTTTCCTCAGCTGAGGATTCCCCTCTACTGTGGTTGACATGGCCCTCAACCGTGTCCGTTCTATCTCCCGCACTTCTGCCCTCACCCCGTCCCTCCCTCCTGGAACCACGATAGAGTTCCCCTTGTCCTCACCTTTCACCCCACCAGCCTCCACATCCTCCACCATTTCCGCCACCTCCAGCATGATCCCACCACCAAAGGCATCTTCCCCTCACCTCCCCTTTCAGCATTCCGTAGGGACCACTCCCTCCGCGACACCCTAGTCCACTCCTCTACCACCCCCAGCACCCCTTCCCCTTCGCCCAGCAGCTTCCCGTGCAAGCACAGGAGATGCAACACAGGCCCTTATACCTCCCACCTTCCCACTGTCCAGGGCCCCAAACACCCCTTCCAGGTGAAACAGCAATTTACTTGTACTTCCTGCATCTTAGTATACTGTATTCGCTGCTCACGATGTGTTCTCCTCTACATTGGGGAGACCAAATGCAGATTGGGTGACTGCTTTGCGGAACACCTCCGTTCAGTCCATAAGGGTGACCCCGAGCTCCCGGTGGCCTGTCACTTTAATTCACCGCCCCATTCCCACTCAGACCTCACCGTCCTCGGCCTCTTGCATTGTTCCATGGAAGTTCAGCGTAAGCTCGAGGAACAGCACCTCATCTTTCGATTAGGCACTCTACAGCCCTCTGGACTCAACATAGAGTTTAACAATTTCAGATCATAACCTCGGCCCCTATCACATATATATATATATATATATATTTTCCCTTTCTTCTTTTTTAATCCACACTTTTGTCTTGGCTTTTTTCTTCCCTCCCACATGGCAGCTGTCCTTCATTCTGCCGGGGCCATTCACACTTCATCTAGAGCCATCCTTTGTTCCTTGAATATCTCTTAATGTCTCTCAACGTCTCTTAATCTCTCCTGCTTTCTATCCTATCTCTGATGTTCCCTTTTGTTCTTTCATCCCCTCCCCCTTTTCCCAGCCTCCACTTGCTTTAAAATCTATCCCTTTTCCTGCTTTTTTTCCAGTTCTGACAAAGGGTATTTGACCTGAAACATTAACTCTGTTTCTTTCTCCACAGATGCTGCCCTGGCCTGCTGAGTTTTTCCAACGTATTACACAGACTCACAGACTCATTTCAGTATTGATCATGCAATTGAATTTTGTCACTAGTGATTTACTTTCAGGGGCAGCAAATATTAACAAAAAGGGATGGTTCACTTAAAGGACTTCCTGTTTCATACATTCTAACAAAGTTTTGATTTTTTTCTCTACATGTGACTGTCCAACACTTCCAAGACAACAAAGTCTAGTAAACAACAGAAAATGCTGGAAACACTCAGTAGGTCAGGCAGCATCCATGGACAGAGAAACAGAGTTAACGTTGCAGGTTGATGACCCTTTGTCAGAACTGGAAAAAGTTAGAGATGTAACAGATTTTAACCAGGTGCAGGGGCAGGGAAAGGGGGAGGGGAGGAAAGAACAAAAAGGACGGTCTGTGATAGGGTGGAAGGCAGGAGAGATTAAATGTTGCAAATGGGGATGGCAGAATTATCAACAGCTGCCGCCTGAAAAAATAGGGGCAGAAGTTATGGTCTGAAATTCTTGAACTCGATGTTGAGCCCAGAAGGCTGTAAAGTGCCTAATCGAAAGATGAGGTGCTGTTCCTTGAGCTTACATTGAGTTTCGTCGACCGCTCACCTGTTACTTCAATTCCCTGCTCCATTCCCACTCTGACCTCTCCATTCTCGGCCTCTTACGCTGTTCCAACGAAGCTCAACATAAGCTCGAGGAACAGCACCTCCTGCCTCCCATCCTATCACAGACCTTCCCTTTAGTTCTTTCCTCCCCTCCCCCCTTTTCCTGCCTCTGCACCTGGTTAAAATCTGTTACAGCTCTAACTTTTTCCAGTTCTGACAAAAGGCCATCGACCCGAAACTTTAACTCTGCTTCTCTCTCCACGGATGCTGCTTGACCTGCTGAGTGTTCCCAGCAATTTCTGTTTTTGTTTCAGATTTCAGCATCTGCAGTATTCTGCTATTGTACAAGGTCTAGTAAAGGTCATGTAAAGAATGAATAGAATTTGCGCACCATGTGAATAGTATTAGTTTGAGATGAAGTAGTTCAGATACAGGATCTGCATTAACTTTACTGCCATAAATTTGTACTGGAACTTGATCAGTGGGTGCAGAAGAGTCAGTAACTTCTATTCACAAACAAAAAGATGCAGTCCCAGTCTGCAGTCAGGTGTGTCTGTATGGTAAGCTGACACTGTATGTTATTAATTCTTGTTAATATGCCTCTAATTATAGCCAAACGAATTAGTCAGAAGTTAGAATTTTTTCCACACAGAGGGATATTAAAATATGAAGAACTTTGTCATAGGTGGCTACTGAGGCAGAGACTATAGCCTAGAAATTGGGCCACGTAACGCCCGTTTTTCAAGCATTATGCAGTCTATATAGGCCTCGAAATGGCTGGCAGGAATTGCACACCCACTTCCAGCTGGAGGTGTGCTGCCCACCATATTGGCTAAAAGAAAGAAAACTTGCATTTATATAGGGCCTTTCACGACCACAGGATGTCCCAAAGCACTTTACAGCCAATGAAGTACTTTTTGAAGTGTCACTGTTGTAATGTGAGAAACACAGCAACCAATTTGTGCACAGCAAGCTCCCACGAACAGCAATGTGATAATGACCAGATCATCTTTTATAGTGATAGTGATTGAGGGATAAATATTGGCTAGGTCACTGGGGATAACATCCCTGCCCTTCTTCAAAATAGTGCCACTGCAGCTTTTATGTCCACCTGAGAGAGCAGACGGGGCCTTGGTTTAATGTCTCATCTGAAAGACGGCACCTCTGACAGTGCAACATTCCCTCAGTACTGCACTGGAGTGTCAGCCTAGATTTTTGAGCTTGATTCTCTGGAGTGGGACTTGAACCCACAGCCTTCTGACTCAGAGG
Organism: Somniosus microcephalus; assembly: GCF_052327205.1. Taxonomy (NCBI): domain Eukaryota; kingdom Metazoa; phylum Chordata; class Chondrichthyes; order Squaliformes; family Somniosidae; genus Somniosus; species Somniosus microcephalus. The sequence continues at coordinate 304,814,071 of NC_140987.1, forward strand.
CGAGAGAGAGTGCTACCAACTGAGCCACGGCTGACTCCGTAAGGGCAAACAAGAGCTGTCCTTTACCCATGCCTGAAGCAAGCATTAGGCCCTTCGATATGCAAATAAGGGACTAACGCCTGCTTGAGGTCCCTGCTCCAACATTGGTTTGTCCTGAGGCAGCCCATGCCATCGTAGGCTGCACTTAGAGAAACCAGCCCTACACAACCCCTGCAAGAAAGAAGGTAACTCACCTGAATGTGGAGCCTGGAAGAGCAGAAGTACTGTTCCTGACTGCACATTAAAGGACCCTTCCCGATCACTGCTGTTCCATGCACCCAGCAGCCTCGTGATCCCGGTCTCCCAAAATGTCACCCTCCAGCCCTAAGCCCTGATCTCCCAACCTCCCCTCTCCCCCTCCACCCCTCACTCCCGGCTCTGAGCCACACAACTTCCAATCTCCCTCCCCCAAGACTCCAGGCCCTCCCGGCCCAACCCTGCATTGTCTCAGCCCCCCACCCCATCCCCAACCACAGCCACTTATCTGATGCCTGATTTCTTAGCACTGCTCTCCACTCTTCACCGGCAGTCTGTAGCACCTGAAGTGGACGCTCCTGAATTGCTAGGCCAAAAACATTTATTTAAAAGAGAATTGAATAAGTATAAAAAAGATAATGGAAAAAAGGCAGAGAAATGTTTTTTTCATTCACAGGATGTGGACATCCCTATTTGACCTCAAGAAGGTGGTGGTGAGCCACCTTCTTGAACAAATGTCTTGCTAGGCCATTTCAGAGTCAACCATATTTCTGTGGGTCTGGAGTCACATATAGGCCAGATCAGCTCATTTCCTTCCCTAGAGGGCATTAGTGAACCAGATGGGTTTTTACAACAATCCAGTAGTTTTGTTACTAATACTAGTTTTATTTTTAACTTCAAATTTATTTAATTAATTGAATTTAAATTTCCCAGCTGCCATGGTGGGATTTAGAACTCCTGTCTCTGGATCATTAGTGCAGTAACATAAGCACCATGCTACAGTACTGTGTGGAGGAGATGGTGTATTGATTTCTTTGTGGGTTCAATAACGAGACATTTATGAAAGAGAATGTCTTTTAATCTAAAGCTTGTTCAACTCTTTATAACAGCATTTACAGGAGACATCAAGCTAGTGATGCATCTAGAACGAAACTGAAACTAAACTAAACTGCCTTGCTTCTCTCGGTCACATGCCCTCTGCTGGTCAGGCACAAGCAATCAATACATGCAATTATGCTGGTAAGGCATGATAATCAAACAGGCAAATAACATCACTATTTGCTGATATCATTACATCTCCCTTTCTTAAAACAAAAGTATTTTACTTTTAACTAACAACATGTTTTCTTTGTATTAACCTGCATTTTAACTGTAACACTTAATGAACTTACATTAACATTATCATTATCAAGGTTTTTTAACCTTGCTTTGTGTGTTCACATGAAATATGTAAATACACTAGAACTTGAAGAAAGAATATAGATAACATTACTTCCTTCTATAACAATAGTCCTTAAATTTGCTCAATGAGTCTCTCAGGAGGCTTCACGTGTCTTGAGGATTTTCTGATTGATTGTCCTTGAATCTGAGTTGTTGCCTCAGATGATTGGTTCTCAGCTGTGTGATCAGGTTGTTCAACAGTATCAGTCTCTTGACCTGCTGTGGCTGGTCCCATGAGAAGATCTCGACGATTTCTTCTCAGAACAGCACCCTCATCTGTCTGAATGGTGTATGATCTTGGTTGAACTTCACTCAGGACAGTTCCCTTCTGAGTCCATGTGTTTGTTTTGTCTTTCAACCTTACTTGGTCACCAGTGTGGAGTTCAGGTAGGTTTTGTGTTCCTCTGTCATAGTAGTACTTTTGCTTTTCTTTCTGTTGCTCTTTGAACTTCCTCACTTTCTCCCCCTCTTTTGTTTTCAGGAGGTTCTCCGGGATGGGTAGGTTTGACCTTAGCCGACATCCCATCAGGAGTTGGGCTGGTGACTTACCACACTCGAGCGGCGTTCTGCGGTATACAAGCATGCTCTGGTAGAAGTCAGTTCCACTGTCTTTTGCCTTGTACATCCGTCTTTTCACTGTGTTTGCGGGCTCTCCTGGGTCAACAGCTCTGGACAACGTGTCTGCTGTATACATCAGCTTACCCGGTGTGTACGCAACATTCAGTTCATCATAGACTGTCTCCCCTTCGCTTTCCACAACGAGGACTCTCTTTACCAGGTTCAGTCTCTCACAGGCTTTTAAACCTAGTATGGCTTGCACCTCCTTTGGCACCACGATTAATGCTAACGTGTGCTCTCTGTCCTTGTGTGTCACTTTGACAATGCATCTTCCTTTCACTGGTATATCAGTACCTGAGTATCCTGTCACTTTCACTTTGATTCCATGTATCTTTGGTCTGGGTCTAATTTTCTTAAAATCAGTCTCTGATATCACCTTAACTTGTGCTCCAATATCCAATTTAAATGGAATGTGTATGTCATTCACTTTTAGTGTCAACATCCAGTCTCTTTCTTCTTTTTTGTTTTCAGACACAACATCTACATAGAACTCCTCTATCTCGCTCTCATCTACTGTATGGACCTTGCTTTGTTGCGCTTGGTTCTTGCAGCAACGGGCATAATGGTTGTTCTTGTTGCAACTATTGCATGTTTTACCATATGCTGGACACTTTCTTGGTGGATGCTGTGTACCGCCTCGACTACATGACTTTCGATTGTCCCTTTCATTTTCGTTCGCTGGCCACGCCTCTTTTTTCACATTGGCGCTCTTTTTGTTAAACGGTTTGTATCCGTTCTTGCTCACTGCATCCACGTTGCAGCTACTGTCACTGAACAGTGCCTTTGCCTGCAACTTCACAGTCTCTGTAGCCCTACACAGTGCTATGGCTTTTCCCAGGTCTAGATCTTGCTCTCTTAGCAGTCTTTCCCTTAGACCATTATCTGGAATACCACACACCAGTCTGTCTTTCATCAGCGACTCTGTCAGTCCCCCAAATTCACACGATTTGCTTCTGTTTCTCAGTTCAGTCACATACTGATCAATAGTCTCACCCGTTTCCTGTACACATGTGAAAAATCTGTGCCTCTCAAACGTCACGTTATGTTTAGGTATACAGTAGGCCTCAAACTGTTCCATTATTTTATCTAGCTTCATTTTGTCTCCATCAGCAGCGAATGTGAAGTTATTATACACCTCCAGCGCTTCATCACCCACGACATGTAAGAACAGTGACGATTTCCTTTTATTACTTTTCTCGTCAGCTCCGATTGCTGATAAATACAACCCCACACGTTGTTTGAACCTCCTCCAATTTTCAGCCACATTACCTGTCAACTGAAGCGTCACCGGTGGGAGTAAACCTTCCATTTTTCACTTCATTAGCTATTCTCCAATGGTAAGCAACAATGTTCACTTTTGGCTTGCTAATTTGTGGAGAGCTGATTTAACTTCAGATTTTTTCTCTTCATCTCTTTCAATCACTTCTGACACCATGTATTGATTTCTTTATGGGTTCAATAACGAGACATTTATGAAAGAGAATGTCTTTTAATCTAAAGCTTGTTCAACTCTTTATAACAGCATTTACAGGAGACATCAAGCTAGTGATGCATCTAGAACGAAACTGAAACTAAACTAAACTGCCTTGCTTGTCTCGGTCACATGCCCTCTGCTGGTCAGGCACAAGCAATCAATACATGCAATTATGCTGGTAAGGCATGATAATCAAACAGGCAAATAGCATCACTATTTGCTGATATCATTACAGATGGCTGCAGTGAAGAGCTATCACTGGCACAGCCATGGTCGGCCAAAATAGCAGTAATTTCTATTATCACAATCACAAATTATACACATGTTTAATTACTAAAATAGGACTGCAAAGATGAGATATCACAAGCATTTCATTGTTAATTACAGACACATTCCAATGGGGTGCAAGAAGCATAGTCGTAGTGAATTTCCACAAGTCTCACCACAATAAAAGTAAGAGCTGCCAACTTACTGATACAGTATTTGCATTGCCACCCAGTCACCTCTATTTTTAAAAAGCTTAGTCATTAGGTTGATGCATCACAGCATATAGGAAGTTATGAGTCATACCATTGAATTAATTTGTTGAAAAGAAAGAGATCAAACTAAGTGAAAGTACTCCACAACAGTAATTGCACTTGTACTCGGATGGAATAAGAATCATCCATCAACAGGGATTTATCTCCATATGAGTTTTTAACATATTCATAACCAAAGAAGAACAGGTGTATCAGAGCTATACCCAGAGCTGCTGTAAATCTTGTTAGTCACATTTCATCTTCTTCACCACACATCACCATTGAACATTACAACAACTTGTATTTAAATAGTGACTTCAGAGTTAACAAAAAATCCCAAAGCACTTCACAATGAAGATAGAAAAGGAACCAGGTGGTAATCTATAGAAGGAGAGATTTAGAGGGGGGACTGGAAACCTAGGTCAAAACAATGGTTTTTGAGAAGGCTTTTAAAGGAGAGGAGAGAAGTGGAGAGGTGAAGGGATTTAGGGAGGGAGTTCCAGACAGTGTGGCCAAGCTACTCAAGGCTCTGCCACCAGTGGTGGGGTATAGAGAGGAAGATACATAAAATACCAGAGTCAGAGGACTGCAGGCTGTCAGGTAGTGTGTGTGTGTGTGTGTGTGTGTGTGTGTGTGTGTGTGTGGGGGGGGGGGGTGGAGGGTGGATAAGGCTGGATGAGGTTGTAGAGATAAGTCATGGAGTGATTTGAATATGATGAATGAATGTTCTGGGGGACAGAGAGTCAATGTAGGGCGATGAACATACAGAACTTTGGATACTGGGGGCTGTGTTTTGGAGTTTGTGGAGGGTGGAGAGTGGGAATCCAGAAAGGAGAGCATGGATAAGGGTATCCGTGGTGAAAGGGCTGAGGTAGGAACAACAGTGCACATTGGGGCACAGGTTGAAATAGGATGTGGGATTTGAAGCTCAGCTCAGGATGAACTAGGAGGGCAAGATTTCACAAGGTCTGATCCAGTCTGACTCAGTGACATGGGATGCTGTTTGAGTTTTCAACCTGTGGTGTGCTCTGTTCTCTTGGAAATCCTGCTATGTAGGTATCTCCCAGGGCAGTGACAATATTGGAACAAGAGCATTTTCCAGGTGTCACCCTTTTACCTGCTAATTTTTTTTGTGGTGGGCCAGCTTGGCATGCTTTTCAGGGATCAGGAGGTCATACAAAATAACAGCTTTACCTTAACCCTGTCACTTCCAGATTTAGGGTGACCGTGCAAGGTGCTAAACAGATTAAGGCCTAGAAATTCATTATAGCCACTTTTGGGGTGGTAAAGTCGGGCGGCCGCTAAAGTTTGCGCCCGGCACAAAGTCGAGGCCACTTCGCCGATATTCAGTAGCTTCGCCCTAAGAGTTTGCTCGAGCGCTAAAACTGGCGATGCACGACTATCTTTAGGCGCTAAGCCGGCGGTGCTGAGCGATACCGCCGAGGCCGGGCGCAGCGCAGGTGCGGTCATTTCTTGATTGACAGCAGACACCCTGGCGCCGGCCAGCTCTTAAAGGGGAAGGGTCGAGTTGGTCTGCTGCCACGCCCTGGACACTGCAGCCCTCCAGCTAGGCCTGAACACTGCTGCTGGACCCAAATAGCGCCTGAAAGGATGGAGAAGGCCCGTGAACGAGCGCAGCGCTTCTCAGAGCATGATCTGAGGGTGCTGGTTGGCGCTGTGGAGAAGAGACGCCATATCTTGTTTCCGGACAATGGGAAGAAGCCGGCGGCCCGCGTCTACTGGAAAGCCTGGAGGCATGTCGCCACCAGGCTGACATCCAACAGTGAGGTCCCCAGGAGCTCTGTACAATGCCGCAAAAAGCTAAATGACCTCGCCAGGATTGTCAGGGTGAGTGCCCTTTCCAGTGTCCTCCTCATCCTTGCTTGTGCACCTCACATTATGGGCAAAGGGACCTGAAAGCCCTAATGGCCAGCCCTCATGCAGCAGCTATGGGACAGTCATGAACATCAATTGCACATTCTGCACTTAACACACTGACCAAGCTATTCGACCATGGGAGGCAGTGCACACAAGATCAGGGCTACACACTGGCCAGGCTATTCGACCATGGGAGGCAGTGCACACAAGATCAGGGCTACACACTGGCCAGGCTATTCGACCATGGGAGGCAATGCACACAAGATCAGGGCTACACACTGGCCAGGCTAATCGACCATGGGAGGCAGTGCACACAAGATCAGGGCTACACACTGTACTTAGAGGCCGTCCTTTCTCTTGCAGGCCAAGCTGGCAAATAATAAGAGGAGCCGGACTGAGACCGGGGGAGGCGGACCCCAGATCCAGCAGCTCACCGAGCTGCAACAGCGCGTGGAGTGCATCATGGGTGCCCGGGTGATTGGCCCCGTTGCATCTGGAGATGCCGACCCTGTTCTGGGCACCAATGGTAAGGACATCACCTTTTGGACCTCTCTCGTCCCACTTGCGCATCAGATCTACATCCTTTGCCACTGTCCGACCAATGCGCTGAATGCCACCACTCATGCATCCCTCGCTGATGCCCTCTCCTCACTCTAAAGCTACTCTTGTGCCTTCCTGCTTTCAGATGGTGAGGAGGAAGTCCCTGAAGTTGCCAGTGACAGCCCCTCAGAAGAGGAGGAGGAGGAGGAGGAAGAGGAAGACGGCCCATCAGGGGAACCCTCAGCTGCGGCAAGCCATGCCAATGTAGGGGACACGTCTTCCCTGGAGGGGAGCCTGGGGGAAGTGTCGGAGGGGAGTGTAGCTCCTGGGACCAGCGGCCTGCAGAAACGCGGGAGGGGGGTGGAAGCTCAGCGGCCTTCTCCCAGAGGGGGGAAGGGTCGGAGGGGAGTCCAATTGCTGGGCCCAGTGGCGTCCAGCAATGCAGGAAGGGTCGGGCAGCTCGGCGGCCTTCTCCCCAGAGGGAGAGTCCGGCCTCCAGTCCGGAACGGTCACCGCCGAGGAGCTGCACCTCCTCGAGGACATGTCCGCGGACTCGGAGCGCCGGCACATGGAGCTCATGGGGGTAGTGGCACGGATGCCTGAGGCCATCGAGTCCCTGTCTCGGAGTGTGACCGAATTCGGGGCCTCACAGGCCACCAGTTTGGCGGAATTCGGGGCAGATCAGGCAGCGAGTCGGGCGGAATTCGGGGCAGCTCAGGCAGCGACTGGCCAGGTGATCAGTGGTGCCGTGCAGTCACTGGCTGCTCTGATGCGGTCACAGAACAGGGCAACACGGGCACTCACTGCTGCCACACTCGCTGTGTCAGCCAGGCATCGCCAGGGCACCCGCCGTGCTGCAGCAGCACAGCGGTCTGTCCCTCGGCAGATTGCTGCGCATGCTGCAGTGCTGGCCCGGGCGAGTGCCAGTGTCTCAGGCGACCAGCGAGCGCCTGCCATCTGCCAGCTTGCCCCCATTCCTCCAGCCGCCACTGCCACTCCCCCAGTGGAGCTGCCACGAGCTGCTGCAGCGACTGATGCTGCCCAGCCACAGCTGCAGCATTCACCAGCCGGCCCCTCGAGAGCCAGACCTCGTCTAGGCCGACCCCCAAGGGCATCTGCCGTCACGACATGTGCCCCTCAGGAGCCTTCCCCCAGCCTTGCAGCAGCCACTGGCCTCACTTTGAGGAGGAGCAGCAGGGCGTGCAGGGGCCGCCAAAGTTTGCAGAAGGCATCGCCCTCGCGGGCCACAAAGTAGAGGGTGTGGCCAAATGTTTGGTTTTTTGGAATGGGTGTTTTGTGAAGGCCGAGGATGAAGGCCATTTTTGTTTACATCTTTTGTTAATGCTCCCCAGGTTGTGGGAGTGAGTCATGTGTGTGAGTGTTTTTTGGGGGTTTCGTGTGTTTTTGGTTTTCATGTGGGAAGGGCCCTGAGTTTGTACAATAAACCATTTTCTTTATTCAGATTGTCCATGTTTGATCTTTGAAGTGTTTGTTGCTTTAACCGGCTGAGGGCTTGCGGAGCGGCTGCAATCATGTTCTTTCATTGGCACAAGCCATTCCCTGACAGGGGGCGTAGAAGTGACGTTCAATAAGCCGCCGACGGGCGGCCCTTGGACCTTCTGCCTCCCTCCTGGGCTGGTACTCCTCCTCCTCCTCCTCCTCCTCATGCTCCTCCTGCTCCTCCTCCTGAGGTGGTGGTCCAACGTGAGGTGGCAGTGCCTGAGTCCTGCGGATAGCCAGGTTGTGCAGCATGCAGCAAACGACGACGAATTGGGAGACTCGCTCCTGCGAATACTGGAGGGCTCCACCGGAGCGATCCAGACAGCGGAACCGTTGCTTCAGGACGCCGATTGTTTGTTCGATGATGTTCCTGGTTGCTTGATGGCTCTCGTTGTATGCCTCTTCAGCAGGGGTCCTGGGCACGCGTAGCGGGGTCATGAGCCAGGTACACAAAGGATAGCCTTTGTCCCCGATAAGCCATCCTCTTCGGTGAGGCTGTGCCTGGAACATGTCAGCCACAGTTGTCTGTCGCAGGATAAAGGCATCGTGGCTGCTGCCTGGAAAGCCGGCATTGACAGCTAGGATGCGCTGCCTGTAGTCACACACCAGCTGTACGTTGAGGGAATGGTAGCCCTTCCGGTTGCGGTAATCCTCGGCATGCTCCAGAGGAGCCCGCAAAGCCACATGCGTGCAGTCAATGGCGCCCTGCACCATGGGGAAGCCCGCTATTCTTGCAAATCCCACTGCACGCTGCTGCTGCTTGTCCAGGGTCATGGGGAAGGAGATGAATTGACGTCTCCTTCTGAAAAGGGCATTGGTCACCTGGCGGATGCAGCAATGCACGGCGAACTGGGAGATGTTAGCGATGTCCCCAGCAGCGGATTGGAAGGAGCCGGTGGCATAGAAGTTGAGAGCCACCGTCACCTTCACTGCCACCGACAGAGACGTCCTGCACCTCAGCTGTGGACGCAGATCTCTGTGAAGCAGGTGGCAGATCTCTGCAACCACCTCCCTTCTGAATCGCAGTCTCCTAACACACTGCGCGGCAGACATGTTGAGATAGGAGAACTGCTGGCGGTATTCCCTGAGTGGGTAAGGCCTCCGTTGCCGACGCCTGTTGCCCCCTCTGCGTCTAGCCAGGGCTGCCACTCTCTCACGGCGTCTGTAAGCCCTTCCGACATAATGCTGAAACTCAGCGTTGGCACCCAATGTAGCCCCCATAATATGCTGGCAAACACTGAGATCTCAATGAAGGCAAAGAGAATTGCAAAGCTCTGGCCTGAAGCCAAAAATACCTGTCCTAGTGTTGGGCCAAAGCAGTAAGCTCTCTTCCTTGGTCTCTCTCCAAAAATCCGTTGCACAAGAGTGAGTGCTGCAAAATGGCTGCCCTTTATAGTGCAGGGTAAGTGCCCTTTAATTTGCGCTCCCCGCGGCCCGCCTCGGCTGTGTACCGTTCCACTTCACAGTCATTCGGGCCGCCAGGCGCACAATGGGGCGGCGCGAGTGAAGTTCCGGTTCCGGGCGCACAAAGGGCGTTGCACGATGAAATGACGTCATGATCTGCGCGCGCAGATGAGCGCGCGCAATGACTTTGCGCCGGCGCTAAATGTCTACTGAAGTTGGGGCGAGGCGCAGATCGCGCTGCGCCCGGGCGCTAAGCGCCTAGCGCTCGAGATCTACTCCTCCTAAGGCGCTAACGGCTGGCGCAGCCAACTGAATTTCTAGGCCTAAGACTCTTGAGAAGTTTTGCTACTGTTTTTATAACCATGTTCAGGAAATTTTCTTGCTCTGTCAGACCTGCAGAGATGTTTTTTTCTTCTGTATACTCTGTGACTGTGGGATATCCCTCTTCCAGGACAGGAATCAGCATGGCCTGGAGTAGCTATCAGTAATTATGCTTAACTTCTGGAGTATGTGGGCACCGCCAAGGGAGCAGTGGCCAGAAAACCCTCAAAGAGGAGGAAATATCTGTACTTGGAACAAGAACATGGGCCTAATGTACAGGTAGCATTAGTGAAGAGGGCCTTGGATTGGGACTGAAAGCTCTGGTCCCAGCAATATCCCACAAGCAGGGCAGTGTTCTGATAACTTCTGAAATAAACAGACAGAAAATGGGAGTTTCTTACAATTTAAAGCACCTTTTATTCATCAAGAAAGTGTTTTTCAAACCTTTTGGAGAGAGAGAGGAGCTAAAGGGACTGTGTGTCCTTCCATCTGGATGAAGTGATGTGAAATAAGATAATGTATTTTGACAAAATTGGGTTGTGTGTTTGTAAGAAAATGTATTTTGATGAAGCTAGTTCCCCTTTAAAAGGCTATCAGAGGCCTATTACACGGCTGCCCGTGTCTTAACTCGCACCAAGTTCCATTCACCCATCTCGCCTGTGCTCGCTGATCTACATTGGCTCCCGGTTAAGCAAAGCCTCGATTTCAAAATTCTCACCCTTTTTTCAAATCCCTCCATGGCCTTGCCCATCCCTATCGCTGTAATCTCCTTCAGCCCCACAAATGCCCCCCCCCCCCCTGAGATATCTGCGCTCCTCTATTTCTGCCCTCTTGAGCATCCCTGATTATAATCGCTCAACCTTTGGTGGCCGTGTCTTCTGTTGCCTCGGCCCTAAGCGCTGGAATTCCCTGCCTAAACCTCTCCGCCTCTCTACCTCTCTCTCCTCCTTTAAGATGCTCCTTAAAACCTACCTCTTTGACCAAACTTTTGGTCATCTGCCTTAATTTCTCCTTATGTGGCTCGGTGTCAAATTTTGTCTTATAATACTCCTGTGAAGCGCCTTGGGATGTTTTACTGCGTTAAAGGCACTATATAAATCTAGTGTTGAGATTGTGTGAACCATCATATAATTCCTTGCCTATGTTGGCGCACACAGTTACTGACAAAGAACTTCATGCTCAGAATGAAATAATAGGGAGTAACATTTTCTATCCAGGCTACAGAAAGACTGGTTTAATTTCAGCAATTCCCCAATTGACTGATCTGAGCAGTGCACAAATGGCATCAAAATGAATCAACTTAGTTGTCAAAGCATAGGGTACAATTATTGAAGCAATAAACTAAGACATGTCACAGACAGCTGTTTTATTAAACTTTGTGTTTATTCAGCTTGTTTTGTTCTATAAAACATTACTAGAAGGATGTTTGCTCCAGAAATAAGCAGAGGTGAGCTTTGATCTCTAAACTGACTCAAACCTTACCACGCTGAAGCCACAAAACTTAAATTTCCCCCTACAACTGTGGATATTCCTGGGTTATACCTATTCCTGTAAGTCCTGAGCCAGCTGTCACAGGCAAAACAAAAGCAAAATACTGCAGATGCTGGAAATCTGAAATAAAAACAGAAAATGCTGGAAATACTCGACAGGTCAGGTTGCATCTGTGGAGAGAGAAACAGAGTTAATGTTTCAGGTCGATGGCCCTTTGTCAGAACTGACCTTTCATACAGCCTTTTCATAGCCTGGATAGAAAATTTGACTCCCTCTCATTGAGTTCTGATGAAAGAGCATTAACCAACTCTGTTTCTCTCTCCACAGATGCTGCCTAAAGATAAAGCAAAGAAAATATAAAATCCTTGTAATCCTCCTTCAGCTTCCAAAGCTCAGAGGTAACAACAATGTCTTCAATATCTAGATATGATGGGCCAATTAGAAGTTGAAACCAGGTGTCACTTATTTCAATTGATGCTTCATTGCCAGCTTATATTGTAGGTATCATTGATTGAGATAACAGTGGTCATCCCAATTTTGCTTTGGGAAGCCATAGACCATGTTCCTACTAAATCGCTGACCACCCAACTTCTCTTCCTGGCTCCCATGTTAGCGGATATCGTTAACGATTCTCTCTCCTCAGGTACTGTCCCCCTTTCCTTCAAATTTGCCGTCATCACACCTCTCCTCAAAAAAACAACCCTTGATCCCTCCGTCCTTGCAAACTATCGCTCCATCTCCAACCTCCCTTTCCCCTCCAAATTTCTTGAATGTGCTGTCGCCACCCAAATCTGTGCCCATCTTTCCCAGAACTCCTTGCTTGAATCCCTCCAATGAGGCTTCCACCCCCGCCACAGTACCGAAACGGCTCTTACCAAAGTCACAAATCGTCCTAATTGACTGTTACAAAGGTAAACTGTCCCTTCTTGTCCTTCTGGACCTGTCTGCAGCCTTTGACATAGTTGGCCACAAAATTCTGCTCCAACGCCGCTCCACCATTGTCCAGCTGGGTGGGACTGCATGCGCCTGGTTCCAGCCGTTGCCATTGAATCACCTGCAATGGCTTCTCTTCCTGTTGTCCCCCAAGGATCTATCCTTGGCCACTCCTATTTCTCATCTACATGCAGCCCCTCGGTGACATCATCCAATGAAATAGTGTGAGTTTTCACAAGTATGTTCATGATACCCAGCTCTACCTCTCCTCCACCTCTCTCAAACCCTCCACCGTCTCTATACTATCAGACTGCTTCTCCGACATCCAACACGGGATGAGTAGAAATTTCCTCCAATTAAATATCAGGAAGACCGAAGCCACTGTCTTCAGTTCACGCTACAAACTCCGTTCCCTTTCCACTGATTCGATCTCTCTCCCCGGCAACTGTCTAAGGCTGACCAAGTCTGTTCACCACCTTGGTGTCATATTTGATCACGAATTGAGCTTCCTACCTCATATCCGTTCTATCATTAAGACCGCCCATTTCCACCTTCGTAATATCGCCCGTCTCCGTCCTTACCTCAACTTATCTGCTACCGAAATCTTCATCCATGTGTTTATCAGCTCTAGACTTGACTATTCCAACGCACTCCTGGCCATGCTCCCTAGTTCTACCCTCCATAAACTTGAGGTTATCCAAAACTCTGCTGCCTGTGTCCTAACTCGCACCGTCCCGCTCACCCATCTCCACTGTGCTTACTGACTTCCATTGGCTCCCAGTTAAGCAATGCCTTGATTTTAAAATTCTTATCCTTGTTTTCAAATCCCTCCATGGCCTTGCCCCTCCTGCATTCTGTAAATCCCCTCCAGCCCTATAATCCCCCTAGACCTCTGCACTCCACCGATTCTGGCCTTTTGAACATCCCCGATTTTAATTGCTCCACCATTGGCGACTGTGCCTTCAGCTGCCTGGGTCCTAAGCTCTGGAATTCCCTCCCTAAATCTCTCCGCCTCTCCACTTCTCTTTCCTCCTTTAAGATGCTCCTTTAAACCTACCTCTTTGACCAAGCTTTTGGTCATCTGCCCTAACATCTCCTTATATGGCTCGGTGTCAAACTTTTTTTGTTGATAACGCTCCTGTGAAGCGCCTTGGGATGTTTTGTTACATTAAAGGTGCTATATAAATACAAATTGTTGTTGTTCTGTCTTTCTTTAAAACACATATATGCAACTAGACAGAGAATGAATGAGGTTTTGGATGGTTTGAGCCTTTTACAAGTGTAGGATTAAGTAAAACACAAGCCTTCAAATAATGATTGAGCTACATGTAATAAAGCCTGTGAATTGTGTGTAATCCTTTAATGAAAATACTTTAAGGAATTCTTGCAGTTGTTAATACCTTAGACTGATTATGGTTCTGGCCCTTTCTGGAGAAGTTCTGAGACATATATTGGTTTAGAACATTCATGTTGAAATTATTCATTTTCTCTGTAACATTTTTGAAAAGCCACTGTACTGTGCTGGCAAATCAAGATTCTCAAACCTCATATTACATGACCCTGACTTAGACTCACGTTTTGCTTCTAAAGATGCCTGAGTATAAACTGTTCAGTGGCTTTAACAGAGGGACAGAAATATTCATAGATTTTATAGACAATGCCAATGACAATGGCCCAGAAATTCGGGTCCCCACGTGTGAGTACGCATTGGGTACTCACGCGTAGGCCCAACGAAAGTGCCGGTTTCGTGCATGCATTGCACATGTGCGGGAAACCGGAACTTCCGTTCCCTTGAAAGAAGGGGTTGACAGGTGCGCATCGAACTTACGTTTTTTTTGCAGGGTTCTCCGGGAGGGTAAGTCTCCAACAGTTACACTTTTAAAAAGCAGGCGCAAGGCCTGCTTTTAACAAGGTAAGTGGTGAATTAATTAAAATTAAAACATTTTTTCCACAGGTTTATTATTTTTAAATACTTTAAAGAAAGCTAAGTTTTTTTTAGCCCTGTTAGAAAATGTAATTAATTTTTTCAAAAATTTAAATTATTGTTTAAAATAGTTATTTCATGTAATTTATAGTTATTTTAAAAATGTGATGTTTGTTTTTAAATTTATTTGAAGTTTTAGTGATGTTTTGAGGCTTATAGTATTTATAGGTTTGACAGCTCTTCCTGTCAAATTTATGAATGAAGCATTCCCTGCCACCATTGGCTCTCCATGGCCCACGTGATCCCAGGGGACACTTCAAACTAACTACGCCCCTGGGATACGCAAGCACTCCGCGCCGGCAGTTGGAGGAGGCCCAGGATCGGAATACCACGCGGGCCCACAGCTCAATGGCTGGCGCGCAAGCTAAGTGCAGGACGGAGGCTTGCACCCGTGGGAAGCTCCCGACCCGAATTTCTGGGCCGTTACATGCTAATTTCTGATTCTGAATAAAATTGTACACTACAAAATGTAATAGTTGAAGAAACTAATTATTTTTATAATGCCTTTCTGCAGAGTTTGTGCCATGTTTCCTAATGGGATTACCAGAGGAGAACTGATAAACCATGGGAATAGATTTTCTTATCTCAGAAATGTAAACCATTGAGCCCATTAACAGGCACATTTTTGCTCTCTATAGAGGTGATACAAGTACTGAGCCTTAATTATTATTATGCTGTCATAATGCGTGTAAACTGTTGAAAAAATACAATATTTGTGGGTGTTCAACAGTCAAATGCATCTTCTGTTTTCCAATGACTGTAAACAGGGAGAGCTTTGATTTCCTAATTGCTAATGGCAAACCTCTTGAATGTGTTACAGCCTTGTAGCATTTCTAAACATAATTTATGTTCCCTTTTTAAAGTACCCAGGGGAGTGTGGTTCAAAGGTGATCCAGTGACCAGGCATAGATATACAATCGGTCCACACAAATCTATGTGAACAATACTTAAGTGAACAATACTTAGTTTAATTGCCTGAATGCTACATGGGTTAATTAATATCTGGAAGGAATGAGTTATCTGTGGGGTGTGTTGTAAAAACCTCTAGCCTTCTTCAAACCAGCAGAATAATAATCCTAATAAACTTGGAAAGAATAAATGGCTTTTGATACGCATCAGTACTTGAAGATTCTACCCTGTATCCTTTTGACCTAGACATCCTATAGACTAATATATTTTGAGTTTCTTCACTACTTGTGCCTTAATAATTCTACATATGGCTTGCTGAGCCAGTTTTACAGGGTCTGGAATTTAACGACAATCTTCTTTCCAGTAATTAATTTAATCTACTCACAATTTTCTAATCCTCTATTATCTACCCAATACTTGCATTATTAACTTTGTGTGTCCTCTTTGTTCTAGGAATATCAGTACTATTGGAAAAAGGATAACAAAACAGAAGAACCTTTGGTATGTTCTTTGTTGACTAGTCAGGATTGTCACTTGGATTACAGTGGTTTATAACATGACTACTATCATATTCAAGTTCATCATTGTTATCAAAATTCATAATGTCATTACAAAAACATTTTAACTTACGGTACAGGATTCAATTACCTTAGGTGTCATAGGAAGGGCTTAATCCTGCCTAAGATTTCTTTTCCCATCTGTACAAATATTCATCTTCCAATCTAAACAGACTGTTATCAGGCCATATGAAAAATGATCCCAGGCAATTGATTTCTATTTTAAACCATGTAAGAGACATAAATCATTTTATGCAAATTCCACAAACTTTCTGAATTCAGGTCACTTTAGCTTCAGAATAGAGTTTGAACTTATTTGTAGTAACAGCAGTTTGAAGTTCATTCTTGTTAATGTAAAGTGGAACCCATTTGTGGTGGTGAGGGATATAATGAAACATTATCAGCATTTCAATTCACTTACCACATATCTGAATGCAGTAAACATGTTTACAATGGATGCCCATTATACACACTCTACTTGTAGGAAATATGGGGCTTATCTGCTATTACCTCAGTATAATTTATCCAAGTATTTCTGTGTTCTGGCTAGGGTCAAATTATTGAGACATGATCATGTTCCAGTAATATTAAAAAAAACACTTGAGGGAGGCATCAAACTTTTTAATCTTAAGCCTGCCAAATGTCCAGTTAAATGCATGGTGAAAATCTATATGTAAGGGTTAAACTTGAATACTAAATCTATTACAGCTGTCAGACGGGAGACTTTGAACCCATCAGTCTGGTTTGGAGTTGAACCTAAGCTTTTTGGGGTTGAAAGAAGACAGTTTGCCAAACCACTGTGCTGCCCAGCACACCCTTAGTCACTTTAAATTATTCATATTCCTGCAAATTAGTAGTTCACCTATTCAACTCTGTCATTTAATGCTTTCTGTTACACTATGGCCTCTGATGTAACATGCATTGATTGCTATATAGCTTTCTCCTTTAATGGGAAACATAAAACATAATTTCTGTTGTATTCTCTAGCTACAATATACTTTTTGTACAGTTCCTAGAGACCTCTTTATGGAGGAGGATCTAGTCTAATATATCCAGTCAATTTCACTTCATACACAAAATATGAAGTAGCAGAGAACACAGTAAGTTCAAGTTCAAATACAGTTCAGGAAACCAACTCGGAGATGCATGCAGTTGTGGATCTATAAGCCCCTGGTAACAGTTAGTTTTAGGGTCACAACATTCTTCTTTCATTATTTACTATTACCAATAGATACTTATGCACTCTCTGACACTCAATACTTCTTTGCAATTTATGTGTTTTTTGTAATCAATTACAGGGCCTCTCTGTAGAGCTCTGTTAACATCCATTTCGGACACAATGGTGCAACAACACTGAGGTGATGCTAGGCAGGGTAATCCTTAGTGGGTCTGCTTCATAGAACAATGCTCTTCCTTTACTAATCTTAACTTTCCACCATCTCTCTCAATGCTTCGACAGCCATTGCACTGTCAGACTGCTTGTTTGATGCCTAGTCCTAAATTAGTCATAACCTTTTCCAGCTTAACATCGGGAACACCAAAGCCATGATCTTTGGCCCCTACTACAAATTCTGTTTCCTTTCCACTGACTTCACCCTCCTGCCCCGCTGAACCAGACTGTTCCCAAGCTTGCCGTCATGTTCAACCCTGAGCTAAGCTTTAAACCTACATTCTATCCATCATTAAGATCACTTATTTCCACCTCTGTAACATTGTCCACATCTGGCCCTAACTCAGCCCTCCGCTGCTGAAACCCAGATGCATGTCTTTGTCAGCTCTAGTCTCAACTACCTCAATGCTCTCCTTGCTGCTCTCCCATCTGCCAACCTGTCCAAAACTCTGCTGCAAGTATCCTGGCCCACACTAAGTGCTACTCATTCCTCACCCCAATCCTACAATGGCCCCCAGTCTCCCAACGCATTCAATTTAAAATTCCCATCCTCTTTTTTAAATCCCTCCATGTCCTCACCTCACTCTAGTTATGCAATCTCCCACAGCCCTATATCCCCTGCTGAACACTCCATTCCTCTGACTTTAGCCTTCTGCATGTCCCTTCTTCTTTCAACCAAGCATTAATGCAAGACCTTCAGATGCTTTGCTCCTATTCTCTGCAATTACCTTCCTAAAGCACTGTGCCTGTTTATTCACCTTTAAAACCCATCTCTCTGACCAAGTAACAACAGAAAATGCTGGAAAATCTCAGCAGGCCAGGCAAGTGTTTGGTCACTTCTCCTAATCTCTCACTTCCTGGTTTGGCATGCATTTCCTTTCACCTATTTGTGATGTTCTTTACCTTATGCACTATATAAATACAAGTTATCATTGTTATAGATATCAATTCCAGCCAGATATTCCAGCCCTGATTTTAACCTGGTGTCGGAATGCAGCATGTGAGGGTCGGGGCAAGACGGAAGCTCCCATAACGGTGCTGGAGTGAGGCCTGGGCCATTTTAACTTCTGGACCTCATTTTAATTTCTTACATCGGCCTCCCGCCCAAAACTGATGGAAATGACGTGATGGTCGGCGAGTGGGAGTGAGAAATCGCGTGGCTCCAGGCCACTGCTGCTGACCCACAATAAATGAAGGAGGCTCCAAAGTTATCGTAGTCATAGTCAGTGCAGGAGAACCCAAGGATTACTTGTGGGACCCTGAGGAGGCTTTGGGACTGAGCATCGTAGTCGAGGTCAGAAGTTAAGATCGCGTCTGAATCGGAATAATCTGATCCCGACAGACCAATGCGGCAAGAAATTCAATGACCTGACCTGGTCAGGCAAGGTAACACACCGGCCATTCAACCATTTCTTCTTTGGCAAGCTGAAAGCCAGCACACACTTAACCATCTAAAACTAATCCTTCAGAATGTACTCTGATTAGAAGGGCATGAACTAGGGATCTTACAGGCAACAGTCCCACTAGGTTGCGTGGTCAAGTGGCTGCACAGCTCCCTACCGGTCCCATGCAGCCCGGGACCGGCTTTTCCAATGTTAAATTTTGCACATGCACGGAACTATGACAGGGCCGCACAGCCCCTTAAATGGGCCGCGCACCCAAAAAAAAATGAGGGAGAACATTGCTCACTGTATGTGTAGCCATTTCCTCCAATAGCACTTACTTGCATGTACAACCTTAAAACCTCTTCTTCCACTTTTACAGGGTGATACCACTATTCAATTCAATTCAATTCAATTTTATTTGTCTTATATGCAGCAGACGTGTGTACTGCACAATGAAATGTTGATTTTTACGAGTCCTCCCACTAGATCTCTTATATCAGGTGTCCAATGTCACCTGGGAGGCAGTCCTCAATTGTTCGTCTTTATCTATTTGACTCAATCTTGCCGCGAGAAATTTGTGCACAACGTCCACAAGAAGCAGCGGACTGGAGAGGCATCCCAACATTAACAAGTTCACCCCCTTCCAAGAAGCAGGCCATGGAGCTGATGGGGAGGCACTTTGCTCTTAACATTGCAGAATGCAAGGTTGGAGCACAATTATACTGTTGCTGTGTGCATCTTTGTAAAGCAAATCTCAACCACAAACTTCCACACCTTCCTCTGTCCCCTTAATTCCAAAATGTTAATGCTGATCAGGCGTAGGAGGAGAGGTGGAACTTCTTCATCATTGACAATGAAGATGATGAAAGTAAGAAGAAGAATAATGAAGATGTAAGGGGGGGCATCTTTTAACTGGTTTATGGTAATTTACATGGCCAGCAGCCTTTTGCTGCTGCACTCTAAACCAATTTACAAACAGCGGTTTCGAATCGCTACCCCTCCTTCAGTTCTGAGTGGAGGAACTTATAATTAATGATATTAAAACGGACAAGTGGTTTGGATGAGAGAAACAAGTTTTATTACCTAAATAAACTACAATCAAAAGAATAAACTATACCACACGAACACAGTAATTACAGTAAAACTATATAACAAGGGGTTGCAGACGGCGAAAATGAGGGATAAAATGACTATAATGTTATTTAAACAATCTTAGCAATTCCCTTAAATCAGCACCCCAAACTCCTGCTAGGTTGCCTTGTTGAGGAGTCAGAACACCCTGCTCACCTGCGGTCCAGTGAAGTAAAGAGAGAGTGATAGCTTCTCAGCAGCTATCTTTTATACCTGGTGAAGTCCTGCCGTTCTGCCCTGCAAGGGCTGTGTGCAAAATTCCCCACCCAAAGGGTCCAATACACAAGAGAAAGCTGTGATTGGCTAACTCAGAGTGGGTTAATGTGTCTTCCGGAGCTCCCTGGGCTGAAACAAAAGGGAAATACAACTGCTCTATTGTCCAGAATGCTAGGTGATTTAGACCCATTCAATTCTTAAACGGATCCCATTCAAGATACAAAAGTCTCTTCTGCAGTTTAGATCTATCCACTCGATATACAAACAAATGCTAATAGCATTCAATTGCTTTGTAAACAAAGCATTGTCCTGTGGTAACGTTTTGTCTCCATTGAACCTTACTTCCAGACACAGAAAGCTGCTTTCCAAGCCCCTTTGTCTTCGGCCATGTGGTGCGACAGCCATTTTTATCCCTGGAAATTTAAAAGCACAACGCCCAGGGATTCTTGAATCAAAAAAATTAATCTTCAGAACTGTAAATTATTGCGAATTCTTACAAAGAGGTGTTCAATGTCAAGCCCACCATGTGATTCTGCACCAACATCGTGCCCCTCATTCCTTTAACTGAACTGCCTCGATTTCACACCCGGCTTTATTTGCTTCTTCAGTCCCACACATTAGCTCAGATAATTTCACCCGGAGGGAATGCAATTGCGTTAATGAGGTTGTGGCACTGGGTGATTCACAGAGCAGAAGGGAGTCGGTGGAGTTGGGAGAGAAGGAGAATGTGTCACCTTTCCAGCAGAAGTCGAGGAGAAAATGTGCATGACTCTGGACTCGATGGGCTCAGAACACATCTGAAAAGAGGGAGGTTTGAGGAACATCACACTATGTGCAGGCTCTGGGTTCAGTCTCAGAGGATGCGCAGCAACTGACATCTATGACTCTAGGCTCTATCGTCTTTATTTGTGGCAATATTAGGGATGTTTTTTTCTTCATTGAATACATCTAAGGAGTGTGTGGCAGCCTCATTGAATCTGCAGCGGACCCTCACCTCAGAAATGGCCAGAGACCAGTGGACCGGAGTTGTCTTCTCTGTGGAAGCACAGACTGCAGCTCTGGGGACAGCAGAGGGCAGAGTAGACACTATATTGGCTTCCAGACTCTGGTGGCTTGGATGCAGGCTGCTGTCTCTCAGGGCTTTTAGAATCTGATAACTGCCATTAGATCATCAATTCTGCTGATCAGTGGTGACATCGATCCAGGGCCCAGAGGGTCCCTTAGAGTACAAAAGCCAGGAGGTTATGGGAAACTTACATAAAACACAAGCTCAGCCCCACCTGGAGAATTCTGGGCACCACACTTTAGGAAGGACAAGAAAGGCTTTGGAGAGGGTGCAGGGAGATTTACTAGAATGCTTTCAGGGATGAGGAATTATACTTACGTGGATAGACTGGAGAAACTGGAGTTGTTCTCCTTAGAGCAGAGAAGGCTAAGAGGAGATTTGATAGAGGTGTTAAAATCAGGAAGTGTTGAGATAGAGTAAATAAAGAGAAACTGAATCCAATAGCTGAAGGGTCGATAACAAGAGGACACAGATTTAAGGTGTTTGGCAAAAGAACCAGAGGCGACATGAGGAAAAACTTTTTTATGTAATGAGTGGTTAGGATTTGGAATCCACTGCCTGATAGGGTGGTGCATACAGATTCAATAGTAGCCTTCAAAAGGTAATTGAATGGGTCCTTTGCTGGGTCCTTTGCTGTTTGTAGTGTACATTAATGATGTAGATATAAATGTAGGAGGTATGATCAGTAAGTTCGCAGATGAACTGAAAATTGGTGGAGTGAAGCCTCAGGCTACAGGACGATATAGATGGGATGGTTAGATGGGCAGAACAGTGGCAAATGGAATTTAACCCTGAAAAGTGTGAGGTGATGGGACGACTAACAAGGCAAGGGAATACACAATGAATGGTAGGACCCTAGGAAGGACAGAGGATCAGAGGGACCTTGGAGTGCATGTCCACAGATCCCTGAAGGTAGCAGGACAGGTAGATAAGGTGGTTAAGATGGCATACAGGATATTTGCCTTTATTAGCCGAGGCATAGAATATAAGAGCAGGGAGGTTATGATTGAACTGTATAAAACACTAGTTAGGCCGCAGTTAGAATACTGGAATACTGCGTGCAGTTCTGGTCACCACATTACAGGAAGGATGTGATTGCACTAGAGAGGGTGCAGAGGAGATTTACGAGGATGTTGCCTGGGCTGGAGAATTTTAGCTATGAGGAAAGATTGGATAGGCTGGGGTTGTTTGCCATTGTCTATCCAAATCATATTCGTTTACCTCTATTTGCGCAGCCAATTCATCCACCTTATTACGAATGCTCCTCACATTAAGACACAAAGCCTTCAGGCTTATTTTTTTAATGCTCTTAGACCTATTAGAATTATTATTTACTGTGGCCATGTTTGATTTAAACTGTTGATTTCTCTGACTGCCACTTTTGTTTTTCTCCTTCCTTTCTTTTGCTTTTATCCTTGTTTCCCTTTCATCTGTCCCCCTGCTCAGGTTCCCAACCCCCTGCCATCTTAGTTTAAACCCTCCCCCAGAGCACTAGCAAGCACACCCCCTAGGAAATTGGTTCCAGCCGTGCCCAGGTGCAAACCGTCCGGTTTGAACTGGACCCACCTCCCCCAGAACCGGTTCCAATGTCCCAGGAACTTGAATCCCTCCCCCTGGCACCATTCCTCTAGCCACGTATTCATCTGAAATATCCTTCTATTTCTACTCTGACTAGCTCCTGAGAAGCCCTCAGTGTGGGGGGTCAAAATCTCCTGTTGGTTTTGCATTCCCACAGGCAGTCAGAAATAGGTCCAATACTCTCTAGGCAAAATACAAAAAGAAAATCACTCCAAAAAGTAATTGGCCAGCTGCAATAGCTGCTACTTAAACTTTCAGCAGTCATCAAGAACAACGGCCTTGATTTTAACTGAGCCATGGAGGCGGGCTAGGAGGCGTGTGGGGGATTAAATTCGCAAAATCTGGCAGGCGGGACCCCCCCCCCCCGCCTGGTTCCCAACTCCGAGCCATTTTTACTCAGGCGTGTCTGATTGTCCCGAATCCGTCCCGCATTCAACCGGCGGGACTGGTCTTTAAGGCCACTAAATGGCCTCTATAATGCCATTTTAACAGTCCCTTGCACTTTTAACCCTTTCCCCACGTAAAACACGCCTGGGGGGAATCACGATTGTGAAACCTGGCGGGAGCACTATTGGCTTGCTGACTATCAGCTGCAGGTCAACCATTAAAGAGGAGATTTGATCAGCCATCATTTGCAGGTGGCAGGATTTTTGTCTCAGGCCTGGGGCAACTTTTACCAGGCTTAACCACACCTGTGGAAGTTTAGAGCCTCACACACACCTCCAGTGTGAACTCCTGGGAAACCCCTCTCGCCACCTTCACTCAGCGCTTCCTCAACGGAGGCATATGGCAGAAGCATGGGAGCCATTTTTTTCCTTCCCTTCTGGGCATTAGAGGAGCTCGAGCACCAGGCGCAGCAGCAGCAGAACCAGGAACAACAGCAGCACCAGCAACAGGAGCAGGAGCGACAGGCTGCTGCTCACCCACCTGAGGCAGCACAGGCCAGAAGGGGCCAGCACCTGGAAGCCCGTCGGCGCAGGAGATACCCCCCAAACAGGGTCTACAGACACAGGGTCAGCTACCTCAACATGACTGAGCAGCAGTGCCAAAGGTGGCTCCGACTTTCGCAAGAGGTAGTGACTGACATCTGCGCAATGCTACAGCAAGACCTTCTCCCCAGAGGACCAGGTGGACACTCCTTACCAGTGGCCATGAAAGTCACCACCGCACTCAACTTTTTTGCCTCAGGCTCATTCCAGGGATCATCAGCAGACATCAGCGGCATTTCCCAGGCGGCCACACACACTTGCATCATGCAGGTAACCGATGCCCTCTTTGCCCTCGCGCACAATCACATCCATTTCACCAAGGATCGCGCAAGTGTGATGGCGCGAGCGGTTGGATTAGCTCATCTGGCAGACTTTCCAAGGGTGCAGGGCGTCGTTGACTGCACAGATGTGGCCCTTAGGGCACCCCATCGCAATCCAGTTATTTTTGTCAACCGCAAGGGCTTCCACTCCCTTAACGTTCAGCTGGTGTGTGACCACAAGAAGGAGATTTTGCATGTTTGTGCCATGTACCCTGGCAGTTGTCATGACTCCTTCATACTGCGCCAGTCTAGTGTGCCTCCGCTATTCAGGCTGCCAGACCAACTTCACGGATGGCTACTTGGAGGCTATCCCCTGAGGATTGGCTAATGATGCCATTGAGGAGGCCAGCCAACGAAGCTGAGGAGCGCTACAACTCCAGCCAAATGTCCACCAGATCCATTATCGAGCAAACCATCAGCTTGCTGAAGATGCGCTTCAGATGCCTGGATAGATCAGGTGGAGCCTTACAGTACTTAGCAGCCAGGGTCTCCAGAATCATCGTGGTTTGCTGTGCACTTCACAACATGGCACAGCATCATGGTTTGCAGATTCCTGAGGACCAAGTGGCTCCTCACATACCCTCCTCAGATGATGATGATGATGATGATGATGATGGAGGAGGAGGAGGAGGAGGAGGGTGAAAATGACCATCCTGCAGGGGAACAACAACCAGCGGCAGCATTACGCCAGAACATTGCTGCCCGGGATGCAAGGAATGCACTCACCCTGGCCAGATTTGCTAGCCTAGCCAATCAAGCACTTCTGCCTCGCAGCTTCTTACCTGAGCATCGACATTGGCCAAGACCCTGCGGATTCCTAGCTATTTGTCCAGCATACTGACAATTGCAAGTAATCCTAAGCCCTCAATGTGAAAGTCCCATTCGCGAAATGACACACACCACAAATACAGCAGTAGCCATCAGACTTTTTATTGACAGAATTCATCTGATGACTTTTTTTAACAATACATAAAATTTCACCCAAGTGACTACCCTTGTGACTACTTGTGCTTTATTTTCCTCTTACGCATGCTCCTACGTCGTGGTTCCCCTGTGGCTTCAGCAGATGTGGAGGCCCCTTGCTCACTTTCCTGTTGCTCCTGTCTTGACACCTTTGGCGGGCGTCCTCTGGGGTGGCGAACCTGTGCGGGCTCGTCAACAGTCTGCTGCTCCTGTGGCTGTGCAGGGGTTGAGACGTCTATCTCACTTGGGTGTGGACTCCGGTGGGGCTCTGACCGAGGGCTCTGCAGTGGCATGGAAGTGTGAGTGCCTGGAGAGGAACCCCCACTTCCTTGAGGTCTGCCACCAACCTCCCTCTCATGGGTCAGCTCCCCCGCTGCGCCTGCAAGTGGCTGGAGAGCACCTTGCTGCACATCAGGGGGGCCATGGGGACCCGTACCTGCAATGGCAGTCCTACTCAGAAGGACTTCCATGAAGGTCTGGTTTCTATGTTCAATAGATGCCCATCGCTCCTCAAGAGATGTCATTCTATTCTGAATACTCACCATGTTTTCCATACCCTGGCGACTAACCTCCTCCATGGCCGTAGCCCTCCTCTCCTCTACCGTAGCCAGCCTTACCACAGAGGCAGCAATCATTTCCACATAGGTAGCCATCCTTTCCGTGTTGATGCGTTCATGCGCCAATGACTGCACAAAGGCTCTGTTCATGTTTGCTATGGACTCCTCCATTCGCTCCACACTCGCAGCAACCCTAGAGACAAAACCTGCCAGAGACTCCTGCTTCTGTGCATGGAGTTCCATCACCTCTGATCTTATGGATGGACCCAGAGGCAGAGGGTCGACATGTAGCTGAGCCGAGCTGGCAGAGTCCTGCGCCCTCCGCCGAGGACTCTCCACTGCTGTCCATCTCCACAATCTGCTGATGCTCACTTGTGAGCTGTGATACACCAGGTGACAACACGACTCTATGTCCCGAAGGTCCCACCGAGGTGTGAGTGTCTGCGCTGGTGCTGGGTGCGCGTATTTCTGCTGATGCTGCGCCCTCAGAGGTTGCAGCTTCCTCTGAGGAGTCTGGAAACTCAGGCTCTTCCTCCTGGACAGTGGGGACGGGGGCTCTCGGTGGTCCTGTTGGGGAGTAAAGGAAAGAATTAGAGATGCGAGGTCAAGATTACATGCACATTGCATATTGCAGATGATCATAAGTGCATCTGTCATAGCTTGAGAATCATTATCAGCGACTCATGCAATGTCAATGAGAGAGATGGAAAACTATTCTGTCACCAGCTTGCTGTGATGTACCCGTCTGTCTGTCCCCAACGTGCGCATCTTTTTCAACCCTGACAATTTCCAGGACGGCTTCCTCCCAGGGGGTGAGCTGGGCTAATGATGGTGGGCCTCCTCCTGTCCTGGCTCTTTCCCTTTTATTGTGAGCTCTCTTTTCCTGCAATGAGGGAGACAAGTGGAGGTTGAGTGAGAATGAAGGAGTGAGTGTAGAGATTGCATAGCATAGATACTTAGAAGGAGACAAAGATGGAGTGAGGTTGCAAGACCAAGGGCTCTCCCTGTGTGTTGTCAGTTGTGTTCAAAGCATCAGAGTGATAGGGAGTGTGAGGGCTGCATGGTGGAATAGTTATGTGATTGCGAGCATAGAGAGAGAGGGAATGGTTAAGGGTGCATGGATGTGAGTGTCAAGTGGGATGTGGAGGAAGAGATTGCTAAAGCTGAGTGCTGGTGAGGAAAGGCAATGGGGATCAGATTGAGGGTGATAGGAACTTCATACTTACTTTTCCAGTGCGTTGAAGGTCATGGAATCTTTTCCTGCACTGCATCCAGGTGCGCCGTGTGACCCCCCATGGAGTTGACCACCCCAGCCACCTGTATCCACACAGCCTTGGTCTGACTGGGGGGCCTCTTCCTCCCTGATGAAGGGAACAGGACCTCCCTGTGGGCCCTAGCCCCATCCACCAATGCCTGTAGCGCTGCTTCGTCAAACTTAGGAGCTGCTCTTGGCCTCCCGCTGGCCATTGTTCCTACAGGTTCCTGTGCCATCAAATGGGGAAAGCTTGACAGTCTGCAGAAGAAGCAAGGCTTGCTGTGGACCTTAAATGCAGCAGCAATGATGACATCATCAGAGGGGTCTTTCAGTCATGAAAAACCCATTTGCAAAGGCTTCCCACACATTGGAAATCAATTGGCCAATTGAGTTAAAATTGCATCAATCTCCCACATCCATTTAGATTCGTGTGGGAAACACGAAATTCGGGGAACACGCCAATAGCTCGCAGGTGAGTTAAAATCGAGGCCAACAAGTCCTTGCATCTGCCTGTCTCAGCTGATCTAGGCAACAGCTGAACCATATATTTCTCATTCTAATTTACCTCTAGCACATTGAGTGTTCAATCAGGAGATTCAGGGTTGCAGTGCCACTGGCTCTTATTTAAATATATTTAAATTAGGGACCTGGCAGGCAGATTGCATTTGGAAATTTTAGGGGATTGATTTTCAGTAGAAAACTGGCAGAAATGGCTTCTGCCTCAATTTGCTGCCCAGAAAAATAGATGCCCTAATTTTAGACTAAAGACATGCCAAAAATGGCGTGCAATTTCAGGGCTATGGTCTTTTTATTGCTTTGTCTACTTAAGGAGATGGATAAAGTACTGTAAATATGTAACTATATAATGTCACTGTTAGATTATTTGCCTGCTTATTATTTGTTTGATAGTTAAAACTTAAAACAAGTTGTGATGTGATGTTCTACCATTTATGATGACTGAAGTGAGACTGAAGTAAGATAGTTCAGTGCCTGATAGCATATGACCAAAACCGTCCCTAAGTTTCAAGGCAATGATAGTCACTCTTGAAGTTATGGGGAGTTGGGTCTCACCAGTGAGAGTGATCTGCGATATGAGACCTGAAATAATCTAGAATAAAAAGGTTAGAAAAGACTCTTGGTTTCCCATCCCACTCAATGTTATTCCCCTGTCAACCCCCTCTCCTCCAACGCTCCAGGTTCAAATCTCTTCTAGGCTTTAAGAACTGCAGCTTTTCAATCACCAGCCAATGTGTTGGTCAGCAAGTGGAAGAGATAAACAGGTTTCATGTAGGATTTTGTATCTGAAATGTTGAAGAATCCCATCCAAAATATGAAACTAGTTTAGTCTTTCAGACCGTGAAAGACATTTCCAGCATCTTGGTTTACTGTGCACTTGGTGAAGGGAGAATTCCATTTTTATTACAGATGTTGCAACAAATGCAGCTAGCTGGTGCTTCTACTGAGCACTTACCATTATTCACTCTGGGTCACGGTGAGCTTGTATTATTGATTTCCAAGATGCTTTGTCAACAACCATTTTTTCACAAGGGGTTAAATACAACCACATAGAACAAACCAATTGCCATTGGAAAATATTTTGCTGTAAAGTGCTGTAAAGGCAGCTACCTTGCACAGGTCATAAAGAATATCAAAATATCTATATACCTCCACAGGCTATTAAGCAAGCAACCTAGCACAAATTTGGCTATGCTAAGTGATAGATTTAAAAAAAAATTCTAAGTGCATTAACCCTCAAAAGATAACAGCCCAACAGATATTTTGCTTGGCTAAGTGGCAGATATTCTAGACAGAAAAATTTAAATGCACTTCCTGTAGCCTCAATAACAGGCTACCAGAGGCTAATTAACTATCACTCCTGCAGACTCTAAGATATTGCAAAAGTCATATAAAGATATTTTTCATCAGAGATTGTCTACAACATTGTGAACTTTAATATGGCTCAGCTCAAAGTGACAGCATACCATAGTGATATGGGTTATACACATCACACATGGGCTCACGCGGTCCAAGTTGAATTCCCATGAGATCTTTCTGGTTGTTTTTTTCTTCTTTTTCATGGATGATTTTAACCATTTGAAAACTCTCAGCATGAACAGAGCTCTTCTGTATTTTCACAGATCGTCTGCTCCGATTCCGTTCTGGTTGGTTTGGATTTATAGCCTAGACTTGGCAACATTTATCATTTATTAAGAATGGAAAATAGTTAAGGAAGAAAATGCAGTTCTTGCAGCCAAACTGTTCCAACACTACTAGGACTGATAAATTGTCACCTGTAATGACTCATGAAATCTGAATTCTCAGATTTGTGAAGAAAGTGTCTGGATATCCCGTACAATTAGCTACTGATCAACATTGCGTTCTCCCTAACACTCACAGACATCCAACAAGCATTTAATCGCACCGTTTCACTGAATATAATTTCACATTGAAGTTGGGGATGTGACTTTAAACTCCATTTAGCTGTTGATTATATAACAGTAAATAAAAATGGCACAGTGGACTGAACGAGTCGGTAATAATCCTTTATGTCACGCATACAGTGCTCTAACCAAGTGCAGGATGAAGTGTAATATTGCATTAAAATGCTTTGTTTGAAGGGCAGGGCTTTTACCAGGATGTTCCATGACCTGAATGATCTGGAATGCAGTCATAATCATAAATGAAATAGGAATTCTGCACAATCCCAACCAACAGTCTGAAATGAAAGAAAAAGCCCACACTATCTACAAGACCACGTCAAGGGAGAATCCTACTTAATCCCATAACAGACCCAAATCAAAGGATAACCCAACAACCATAATCACAAAAAACCTCAAATTAATCCTACACAGCCCAAGTTCTAATTTCCACAGACTAAAGGATCATTTGGCCACAGATCCATCTATTCTCTTTGAATAGTGACGTTAAATGACATCATGGCAATTATTAAGTGAAATTATTAAAGAACAAAAAAAAATTGCATGACCATGTTGCTGTGCTCTTTTTCATAATTACTAATGGCCTCACCCTCCCAGAGGCCTTGCTTGCTTAGATCTAACATCTAACTCTTAAGTCACCTGAAAGTCCTCTGCAGTATATGGCCTAGAAATTCAGTTGGCTGCGCCAGCCGTTAGCGCCTTAGGAGGAGTAGATCTCGAGCGCTAGGCGCTTAGCGCCCGGGCGCAGCGTGATCTGCGCCTCGCCCCAACTTCAGTAGACATTTAGCGCCGGCGCAAAGTCATTGCGCGCGCTCATCTGCACGCACAGATCATGACGTCATTTCGTCGTGCAACGCCCTTTGTGCGCCCGGAACCGGAACTTCACTCGTGCCGCCCCATTGTGCGCCTGGCAGCCCGAACGACTGTGAAGTGGAACGGTACACAGCCGAGGCGGGCCGCGGGGAGCGCAAATTAAAGGGCACTCCTGCAGTAGAAAAGGCAGCCGTTTTGCAACACTCCTTCTTTGGGAGGAGGAGGAGGAGGAGGAGGAGGAACAACAACAAAGTGATGGAGAGAAGCCCTCCCCAAAAACACAAATACACTAGTCTCGGCCTGTCAAAAAAACAAATCCACCCTCCCCCTTTAAGAGCTCACCAGAGCCAGAGTGTCTGCCGGCAATCAGCAGCTCGCCGCACCTGCCCTGCGCCCAACTTCCGGTGTTAGCGCCCCGGGCTGCCGGCTTAGCGCCTAATGATAGTCGTGCATCGCCTGTTTTAGCGCAGCAGCAACCTCTTAGGGCGATGCAACTGAATATCGGCGAAGGGGGCTCGACTTTGCACCGGGCGCAAACTTTAGCGGCCGCCCGACTTTGCCGCCCCAAAAGTGGCTATACTGAATTTCTAGGCCTATGACTTTAGTTAGCATGTTTGATTCATTGAGATAAAAACAGAGAAAGAATTTAAGTGTATTTTACCAGTAGAATATACTACCCAAATCCACTTCAGGTAAGGGCCATATAGTTAGTGCAGAGAGGAATTCATCCCATCAAATCAGGCTGATATGAACTTATGACCCAGAAATGAGAAGACGGGAAATTTTCCAGTCCCAGTGCTGAAATGAGCTTAGTGTTCTCCAACAGTGTGCTGTCTGGATTTCTCAACATCAGCCCTAATTAGACGGGCATGTCAAGATCCTGGCATAGATTAGGCCTGGTATTGTGAGCTCAATTGAGGCTGGGAGGCAGGAAATTGCATACATTTAAAGGTAAGTGGTGACATAAAAGAAAGACAGACTTGCATTTGTATAGCGCCTTTCACAGCCACTGGACGTCTCAAAGCGTTTTACAGTCAATGAAGTACTTTTTGACAAGAAAAGAAAATACTGCAGATGCTGGAAATCTGAAATAAAAACAGAAAATGCTGGAAATACTCAGCAGGTCAGGCAGCATCTATGAAGAGAGAAACAGAGTTAACATTTCAGGTTGATGACCTTTCATCAGAACTGGAAAAAAGCAGGAAATGGAACAGATTTTTAAGCAAGTGTAGTGGCTGGGAAATGGGGGGGCTGGTGGGGGATGAAAGAACAAAAGGGAAGGTCTGTGATAGGCTGGAAGTCAGGAGAGATTAAGAGACATTGAGAGACATTAAGAGATATTCAAGGCAAAAGAGGATGGTAATGGGACAGGTTAAGAAACAAAGGATGGCTCTAGATGAAGTGTAAATTGTGCTGGCAGAATGGAAGATAGCTGCCCTGTGGGAGAGAAGAACAGAACAAAAGTGTGGATAAAAAATATATATATATATGTTATGATCTGAAGTTGTTGAATTCTATGTTGAGTTCAGAAGGCTGAAAAGTGCCTAATCCAAAGATGAGGTGCTGTTCCTCGAGTTTACGCTGAGCTTCCGTGGAACAATTCAAGAGGCCGAGGACAGTGAGGTCTGAGTGGGAGTGGAGCAGTGAATTAAAGCGACAGGCGACCGGAAGCTCGGGGTCCCCTTTACAGACTGAACGGAGGTGTTCGCAAAGCGGTCACCCAATCTACGTTTGGTCTCCCAAATGTAGAGGAGACCACATCGTGAGCAGCGAATACAGTATACTAAATTGCAAGAAGTACAAGTAAATCGCTGTTTTAAGTGCAGTCACTGTTGTAATGTAGGAAACGTGGCAGCCAATTTGCGCACAGCAAGCTCCCACAAACAGCAATGTGATAATGACCAGATAATCTGTTTTTTGTGTGAAGTTGATTGAGGGATAAATATTGACCAGGACACTGGGGAGAATTCAGCTGCTCCTCTTCAAAATAGTGCAATGGGATCTTTTACGCCCACCTGAGAGCAGACGGTTTCACGTCTCATCTGAAAGACAGCACCTCCGACAGAGCAGCACTTCCTAAGTACTGCACTGGAGTGTCAGCCTAGATTTTTGTATTCAAGTCTCTAGAGTAGAACTTGAACCCACAACCTTCTGACTCAGAGGCGAGGGTGCTACCACGGAGCCACTGGCTGACATGTGGGGGTAAATATTGTTTCAGCCTTTCCAAAGGCTCAACCTCAAGGCTAGTACTATTCAGCTCTTCTGTCTCGTTCTCCTTCCTATTCACTCCCACACAGGCATATGCTTAATCATACAAGCATCACACACAGTCAGCATCGTATAATGCAAGCTCATTTTGAAGGAGTGTATTGGACTTGGCATTCTAACATCTTGTTCCTTTCCTGACTTTGTAGGTGTGGAAGAGCAGTTTGACAGTACTACAGTGATCTAACCTAAGACTGCAGTCCACAGTCGCCTGCATCCATCTCACCAGCATCAAGCATATGACCCAAATGATGTAGATAGTAAAATTAAGCAGGTCATACTGGGTGAGACACAGTGCACAGGTGAAGAGGAACAAGTGGTGGTTCCAGAGTAGGAGCAGGAACCAGATGGAGACATTGGACCAAATGTTCACAACCTTTATGATGCACTCCCACTATAACTCAGACGAAAGTGGGCAAAAGGGTCACAAATTAGGCCAGGATCCAGATGT
The DNA here is from genome assembly GCF_052327205.1 of Somniosus microcephalus. Taxonomy (NCBI): domain Eukaryota; kingdom Metazoa; phylum Chordata; class Chondrichthyes; order Squaliformes; family Somniosidae; genus Somniosus; species Somniosus microcephalus. The sequence goes on from NC_140987.1 coordinate 304,846,470, forward strand.
ACCTGGTCCACGCCTTCCATCAGAGTTTTAGCAGGGCCTTGTAAGGGGTGAAGCCTCTGCCTGCCCCAAATAAGGCCAGAGGTGTAAAAGGGGATGAGGGCAGGGAAAGGTACTTCTAAATCCTGGAGTTCCCACATCCCTGGCCCCTCACTTGCCAGGGGAATCATTTGCAGCCAGTATGTCAATGGAACCAAGCGTACTGGCCACTTTAGTGGCAGAAGTGGGGCATATCTGCAGGCTCAGGCCTGGGTTGCAGCCTGGACATGTGAAGAGTAGACAAAGGTCCTGCAATTTTTGGCACTCTTACAAAGGATGCTGGCAGGGTAAGTATCACTTCTTTTTCAGGGAGTGTCCCTGCAAACCTCCCCCGTTTCCCACCCCACCCCCACCTACCGGCATACTATGCGGGATTTTTGGTGAGCGGGTGCACCAGATGCGCCCCTAGAGGTGCAGGCACCTGCCTGTCACATTTCAATTAAAGGATTCCCACCTGACCCCACAACTTTGCCGGGGTCCCGGGTGGGCACATCCCTTCACTTACATTGGCCTGTAGTCCTTATAAACCTTTGGCCCAATTTGTCCAATAAGCCAGGATAAATCTGAGAGTTGTTGAATTTAGGTTCTTTGCGCTGCTCTACAGAGTAGATTTCGTCAAAGAAAATATCTTATTACGTGGGCCTTAGCACATTTGCTTAACAATTTCTGATTACAGTTAACTAAGAGTTCCAGAAACTTCTCAGACTGTTACATTCAGACTGGATACAGACGTTTACTTTTTATAACTTAAGCTTGGCAGATATCTTTCTATGTTCCATCTGGAGCCCTGTGTGTAGTTCTGCTTACTTAATCATAGAGGATATTATTGCTTTTAAGAGAGCGGAGGCGAGTAACAAAGATGATTCTGTATATCAGGAATTTAAGTTGTAAGAAAAGGTTAAGGAAATTGATACTATTTCCTTTGGAAAAGAGAACATTTTGAGGTGATTTAGTTGCTGTTTGAAGATTATTAAGAGAACTGATACTGTAAGGTTCTCAAAATTCCCACATTCCCCCAAGGTTATTAATAAAAGGGACCCTGTATGGACAATTTTAAAAGGGATACCCAAAAAGATGGCGTCCGTAACTCGTGACCAAAAGCCTGTAAGATTTTAAAAGCTTGGACTCTGTAGCACAAACAGGCAGCTTTCGGAAATCGAAATTTAAAATGCATTTCTGTGAAAAGGATTTTGTGTTTGAGAAAGCCAGGCAGCTTAGGCAAACACTGAATATGCATTGCGTCAGATCGAAACAGATCAAGCCCAGCTAGGCCTAAGCATAAGGCCATTAGTTTGTCCGCATAAATAATCGGAAACAGCTCAAGGGAGCCACCAAGGCCGGACAGGCCAATTAAAATGCATTAATGACAATACAACCCGAATACCGGGGCCATCAGGTGCGATAAACGGTCATCTAATGTCAGTTAACTTAGATTGGTATAATTATATTAACGAGCCTGCCTAAATTGGACAATAGTGTAATGTATATACCTTTAAGGGGGGAACTATCTTTTACAGCTCATGTATACTGCAGTACCGGCAGTGACCCCACCTGTATATAGCACTGAGTAGTAATCTGTACAGATCAGTTCCAGTGTGAGCCACGTTTAGTAAACACCTGTTGTACCGTTCTCCTGCAGTCTGTGTCTTATTATACACGGACACAACATTGGCGACAAGGCAAGTTCGAACCTACCTGCAACTCTGCATCACCTCCCGGGGATTCGTTCCTGGAGATCAGAGGTCAAGGCCAGAGACTCGGGCGTCGACCACGGGCAACCGCCCAGTCATCCAGCAGAGACTCGAGAATTGCGCGGGAGGCTGTCGAGAGCCAGGCTTGGCTTTCCAGTCGAGGTGGTCCAGCGAAACGGGCTGGCAACAGGTAGTGCACAGACCCTTCCCGGACAGCGGCGGGCTAGAGCCCGACCGAGCGGCACAGCAAAGGGCCGAGCAGCGTTGACGGGGAAGAGAGAGAGAGGGCGCAGCCGGTGTTCAGGGGCCGAGCAGCGTCGGAGAGAGGGAGAGAGAGACGCACAGAAACCCGCGAGGCACCACCATTGCCACAAGGACTGCTGAGAGCGGCGTTGGCAGCAGTGCAGGAGAAGCATGCGAAACCTACAGGGCACCGCCATTGCCACAAGAACCGCCGGGAGCGGCGTTGGCAGCAGCGGGGGAGGAAGGAAAGCGCGGGAGATGCCATTTTAAGTCATTGGGAGACGCCATTTTAAACCACACCCAAAATGCCGAAGAGTGGCAGTATCACCGCATTTGACAATGAAGTTGAAGATTGGACTACATATGTCGAACGAATAGAGGTATACTGCAAGGCAAATGAGGTGTCAGATGACAAGAAAGCGTCGGTATTGTTAAATTTAATGGGTGCAAAGACGTATGGTTTATTATGAAATCTAGTAACCCCAACGAAGCCAATGGAAAAGAGTTTTGAAGACATAGTAACGATACTACAGGAACATTTAAATCCCACACCGCTGCTGATAGCGGAAAGATTCAAGTTTCACAAACGGAACCAGCATAAGGATGAAAGCAATGCTGATTATTTAACAGAACTGTGCAAACTATTGAAACACTGCCAGTTTGGAGCGGGACTGGCAGATACCTTAAGGGACAAGTTTGTGTGTGGGCTTCAAAGTGATGGAACCCAGAAACGGCTTTTATCTGAAAAGGACCTTACGCTGGAAAAGACTTTCAGCATTGCGGTATCATATGAAGCAGCAACACAGGGCGCTGCAGAGATACAACAGAGACCGCAGGAATATGGCACAAACAAGATGTCATATGGAACAGAGAAGTGCTATCACTGCGGCAGAACAACACACGACGAGAATGATTGCTGGTTCAAAGACAAAGTGTGCAGACAGTGTGGAAAAGTAAAACACATAGCACGAGTCTGCAGGTCGGGAAAGAAAACTAGCAATAAGAAACCTACCAAAGGAAAGTACAAGAAGGTACATAAGATGATGGAGAATAGTTCAGACGAACAAAAGAGTGATAACGACTCTGAAAGCAGGGAACTGAGTTGTCTGAAACTACATAATGTGATCACAACGGAGGATCACCGAACCATTTGGGTCACTCTCAAGATAGCAGGAGTCCAGGTAAAGATGGAATTGGACACAGGATCAGCCCTAACAGTCATAAACTGACGGGACTACGAGCGGCTATTCTCACACATACCCTTGAGAGACACAAAAATTATTTTGAAGACGTACACGGGGCAAAAAGTCTACCCCAAAGGAAAAATAAGGGTGACCGTTATATATAACGGTAAGGAAACACCAAAACTAGACCTGTATGTATTGCAAGATGGAGGACCACCATTACTGGGACGTGAATGGATCCGGAAAATACAACTGGATTGGCATTCCATACAGGCACTGACTGTGGCTGACAAAAAGGATGACGACGTCACACCTGGGCGACTGTCAAAGATCCTAACTGACGTGAAAGAAGTGTTCCAGCAAGGACTCGGAACACTAAAAGGCATGAAAGCGACGATTAAAATTGAAGAAAACGCAAGCCCAAAATTTTTTAAGGCCAGACCGGTAACTTATGCCATCCGCCCAGCCGTCGAAGCAGAGCTGGAGAGTCTGGAACATTGAGGTGTACTGTCCAAGGTAGACTGGAGCGAGTGGGCTACACCCATCGTCCCTGTGATGAAAAAGTCATTGAGCAGCACGCCTGGGGAACCAAGGAAGGTTCGCATCTGTGGGGACTTTAAGGTAACAGTGAACCCGATCCTTCACACCGTACAATATCCACTTCCACGGATTGAAGATATTTTCACCTCACTATCTGGAGGGAAACGCTTCACGAAGATTGATCTGGCCCAGGCGTATCTGCAAATGGAGGTAGAAGAAGCATCAAAAAAATACCTCACAATCAACACCCATAAAGGTCTCTACCAATAAAACCGGCTGGTATTTGGGGTAGCATCAGCTCCGGCTATTTGGCAGAGGGCAATGGAACAAGTCCTGCAAGGGATCCCAGGGACCCAGTGTTATTTGGACGACATCCTGGTCATGGGCGAAAATGACAGTGATCACCTTGCCAACCTGGAGCAGGTGCTCACTAGATTGCAGGAATATGGGCTCCGAGCTAACCGCCCCAAATGCGAGTTTTTTAGAAAACAGATCTCGTATTGTGGCCACGTTATTGATAAAGAGGGGTTATATAAGTCCCCAGAGAAGATTGAGGCAGTAGTCAAGGCTCCAGCACCGGAAAATGTGTCACAACTGAGGTCGTTCCTCGGGCTGGTAAACTACTACCATAAGTTCTTGCCAAATTTGTCTACAATACTACACCCATTGAACACCCTATTGCAAACTGGGGTGCCATGGAAGTGGAGTGACGAATGTAGACGAGCTTTCCAGAAGAGCAAAACACTAATCACATCGAAAGAGGTATTGGCCCATTACAACCCAGCATTACCAATTCGGTTGGCATGTGATGCGTCACCCTATGGCATTGGAGCGGTGCTGTCGCACAAATTCTCGGACGGCTCAGAGAGGCCAATAGCCTTTGCGTCACGATCACTAACCTCAGCCGAGCGTAACTACGCCCAGATTGACAGGGAGGCCCTCAGCCTAGTGTGGGGAGTGAAAAAGTTCAATCACTATCTGCACGGGCAGAAATTCACCTTGCTGACTGATCACCAGCCTCTTGTATCCATTTTTAATCCGAAGATGGGCGTTCCGGTGATGACTGCGCAACGATTACAAAGATGGTCACATTTTCTAGGGGCGCACCACTATGAGATTGAATATAAGGGCACGAAACAGCATGGAAATGCTGATGGGCTATCACGCCTACCACTGCCTACTGCGGAGGAAGCACCAGCAGTGGATCCTGTCGAAATATTCCATTCGACTATAGTTGAATACCTACTGGTAACTAACGCTTGTATCGAAAAGGAAACCCGAAATGGCCCGACAATGTCTCGGGTATATGATTTGACGGTGAAGGGATGGCCAGCACATGGCGACTCACTGTTGCCAGCATTCTCGACAAGGAGAGAACAGCTGTCAGTGTGCCGGGGGACCTTGATGTGTGGATCCCGAGTGGTAATTCCACCCAAGTTAAGGGATAGAGTGCTCAATGAGTTTCATGAGGGTCATCTGGGAGGGGTAAAAATGAAAAGCCTAGCCAGGGCTTATGTGTGGTGACCGGGAATCGATAAACAAATCGAGGACCTGACAAAGAGCTGCTCAGGATGCCAGAAAGTCCAAAATGCACCACCACAGGCCCCTCTACACCCATGGGAGTGGCCCTCATCTCCATGGCAACGGGTGCATATTGATTTTGCTGGTCCATTCATGGACTCAATGTTTTTAATAGCCGTGGATGCGCACTCGAAATGGCCTGAGGTCATCAAAATGTCCTCCACCACAACGGAGAAAACTATTGCCGTCCTATGGACCATTTTTGCCAGGAATGGCTTGCCAGAACAGATTTGCTCCGACAACAGACCACAGTTTGTGTCCGAAGTGTTCCGGAGGTTCTTGAAAAAGAATGGGGTAAGGCATTACACATCCGGCCCATATCATCCAGCCACAAATGGATTGGCTGAGAGGTTTGTACAAACCTTTAAGAAGGCAATAAAGGCTATGTACAATGACAACATTCAGCTGCAGCACAAGGTGGACAATTTCCTGTTTGCCTACCGGAATGCGACACATGCAGTCACCAACCAGGCCCCAGCCATGATGTTCTTTAACCAAAGGTTAAGATCTCGCCTGGATTTGCTCAGACCAAACGTACGAAAAGATGTTGAGAGTAAGCAATTCCAGCACATCCATGAGAAGCCAACAAGGAGCTTCAATGTAGGGCAACCAGTCTTGGCCCGCGACTACCGAACAGAAAAATGGCAGCCAGGAACGATATGCACACGGCAGGGCCCACTAATGTACACAGTGGACATTGGGGAGAGCATTGTGAGACGCCATGCTGACCAGATCCTAGAGTCACAGGAACAAGTCAACCCCATGCCTCGCCCATACGTACCTGGTGATGAACCCGACGTACAGGTCGCATCTACCCCAGAAACAGTAGCATCGGAAGCTGATGAACCAACCGACGACAGGGGGCCAGAATCGCCTCTGCACCAAGAGCAAGACACTCGGGAAAGGCGCTATCCAGAAAGGATCAGGAAGCCTCCCCAAAGACTGAATATATAAATAGACTATTTTCAGCTAATGTTGCATGTTAAAAGTATTAATTGTAATTAGTTTGATATTTAATTGTTAAATGAGTGTTATGGTACTGTTAATCAAAAGAGGACGAATTTTAATGTATATACCTTTAAGGGGGGAACTATCTTTTACAGCTCATGTATACTGCAGTACCGGCAGTGACCACACCTGTATATAGCACTGAGTAGTAATCTGTACAGATCAGTTCCAGTGTGAGCCACGTTTAGTAAACACCTGTTGTACCGTTCTCCTGCAGTCTGTGTCTTATTATACACGGACACAACAAATAGCCTGACCTGATTTGGCGCGCAGATAAGGGCCTTCGGAAGGAGTATAATTGTAGGCCCATTGGTAGCCACGCTCTCTTCCTCCTGCGCTTGCTACCTGGCCACTGCCCGTGTCTTCCCCAAATCCATCAGGGATGCCTGGTACTGCACCGGACAAACATGGGGAGACAAGGCCAGACTAGATGAGACGAGACGAGATGAGACGAGATGAGACGAGATGAGATGAGACGAGACGAATTGAAAGAAGATTGAAGAACGCTTCGAATAATCGGGCCTTCAATCCAGCTAACCTGCGAATATCTTCATACAAAATTCACCTACTGCAATCCGAAGAAGAAGAGCCATCATCCCTGCAAGGTAAAGTACCCAAGCAAAGACTTTAATCTCGGGGTACTTTACCTGGACGACGCCCTTGCAGTGCCTTGAGACCACGTGACGACGGCAGGCCCCAGAGAGCACAAAGAGCAAACCCCAAACGTCACAATCGTTTTAACTCAGCAGATTCTGACTTGGTGAGCATGAATTCCTGGCCCCTCTTAGCTTAATCTCGTTAGGTATTGTATTGATTTGTATGTGGGTTCAATGACGACACCTTCATGAAAGAGAATGGCCTAGAAATTCATTAAGGCGCTGCCAGCTTTGCGCCCAGTTAACGCCTAAAGAGTGATTTTGCGACAGAAATGAGTTTGCGCAGATATTCAGCGCAGCGGTATTGGCGGCGGTAGCCGTTAGCGCTGCGCCGGCACCGATGACGTCATCGGTGTGCGCAGTGCCCCGGTTCTGCCCCAAAACCGGTCTGATCCCCATATTTAGTTGCGGCCGCCTCCTCCGAAGCGGCCGCAAACAGCGACCAGGAAACGGGGCCATCCTGCTGCCTTAGTGGGGCGCTTTAAAGTGGAAGGTGCGGCCGGCCGCTTTTTCGGCGGCCGCCTGCCCGCACCTCCTTCCCCGGCCTCCTCCACCCCCCCCCGCGGCATTACCGGCTGCTTTCCGCGAGCCCGGCACTTCTCCGTGGTGCCGGGCTCATTTGCCGGCACTATCCAGCGGCGATCTCCCCGTTGCAGGCAGCTCCCCCTTAAGAGAAGGAGGAGGCCTGCAGTACCGCAGCCTGCCGCTCCGCAGCGGCTGGCGCAGCGGCGCCAAGAGCGCTGATATTCAGTGTCAGTGCCCCAAGCGGAGGCGGGCACATCCTGGTATAGCGCCCGGTTCCGAATTGGGGCGCTAACAATGAATATCTGACGATCGCTAAAGGCTTCCCGCCCAGCGCTAACTTTTGGGTGCTAGCCAGCTGGCGGGGCCACAGTGAATTTCTAGGCCAATGTCTTTTAATCTAAAGTATGTTCAACTCAGTTAACAGCATTACAGGAGACACCATCTTAGAGATCCATCTAAAACCAAACTAAAACTAAACTGCCTCTCTCACATGCCCTCTGCTGGTAAGGCATAAATAATCAAACAGGCAAATATGCTGGTAAGGCATAATAATCAAACAGGCAAATACCATCACTATTTGCTGATATCATTACATCTCCCTTTCTTAAAACAAAAGTATTTTACTTTTATCTAACAACATGTTTTCTTTGTATTACTCTGCATTTTAACTGTAACACTTAATGAACTTACATTATCATTATCATTATCAAGGTTTTTTAACCTTGTTTTGTGTGTTCACATGAAATATGTAAATACACTAGAACTTGAAGAGAGAATAAGATAACATTACTTCCTTCTATTACAAGAGTCCTTAAACTTGCTCAATGAGTCTCTCAGGAGGCTTCATGTGTCTTGAGGATTTTCTGATTGATTGTCCTTGAATCTGAGTTGTTGCCTCAGATGATGATTTCTCAGCTGTGTGATCAGGTTGTTCAACAGTATCAGTCTTTTGACCTGCTGTGTGATCAAGTTGTTCAACAGTATCAGTCTTTTGACTTGCTGTGGCTGGTCCCATGAGAAGATCTCGACGATTTCTTCGCAGAACAGCACCCTCATCTGTCTGAATGGTGTATGATCGTGGTTGAACTTCACTCAGGACAGTTCCCTTCTGAGTCCATATGTTTGTTTTGTCTTTGAACCTTACTTAGTCACCAGTGTGGAGTTCAGGTAGGTTTGGTGTTCCTCTGTCATAGTAGTACTTTTGCTTTTCTTTCTGTTGTTCTTTGAACTTCCTCACTTTCTCCCCCTCTTTTGTTTTCAGGAGGTTCTCCGGGATGGGTAGGTTTGACCTTAGCAGACGTCCCATAAGGAGTTGGGCTGGTGACATACCACACTTGAGCGGCGTTGTGCGGTATACAAGCATGCTCTGGTAGAAGTCAGTTCCACTGTCTTTTGCCTTGTACATCAGTCTTTTCACTGTCTGGACCGATTTTTCCACTAGTCCATTGGACTGTGGAAAGTGAGGACTTGACGTTGTGTGGACAAAGTCCCACTCTTTGGCAAAGTGTCGGAAACTTGCATTGTAAAACTGGGGTCCGTTGTCTGTGAAGACCTCGCTTGCCACGCCATGTCTGGAGAATATGGCTTTCATACATGTTATCACAGCATCTGCAGTGGTGGTGTACAGTCTACAAACCTCTGGATACAGGGAGTAATAGTCTGTGACTACAAGATAGTCCTTCCCTTGACATACGAATAGGTCAGCGCCTACCTTCTGGTAAGGTCTGTCTGGCACTGGGTGTGGCTTTAGTGGTTCTACCGGATTGCTTGCTCGATATTTCAGGCACATTGTGCAGTTTGACACCTCATTTGTCACATCTTGGTTGATTCGTGGCCAGTACATAACCTCTCATGCTCTTTTCTTACACTTTTCGATTCCCAGATGTCCTCCATGGATCCTTTTTAGCATCTCTTTTCTCAGACTCTTTGGGATAACTATTTTACTTCCTTTGTAAATGATGTCTTTGACCAGTGATAGTTCCGCCCTGCAGTTCCAGTACTCTGCCATGTCAGGTGAGCAGTCTTGCTTCATGTTGGGCCATCCATCCAAGATGCTTTTCCTCAGTCGTCTCATTGTTTCATCTTTGTTTGTCTCAGTCTTTATGAGCTCCATTTTTGCATCTGCTATGGGCAGTGCACTTGTGATCATGTCCACGTAGGCGTTCACTTTTTCATCCATTTTGGTGTTTGCGGGCTCTCTTGGGTCAACAGCTCTGGACAACGTGTCTGCTGTATACATCAGCTTACCGGTGTGTACACAACATTCAGTGTATCGCGTTGCAGCCTGATCATCATTCTTTGTATTCTAAGCGGACATCCATTTAGTGGCTTTTGGAACAATGCAATCAAGGGCTTATGGTCAGTCTCTATACTGATTGCTTGTCCTGACACAAACTGGTGAAATCTTTCACAGGCATATGTGATGCTGAGCAGCTCCTTTTCTATTTGAGCATATCGCGTCTCCGCGTCTGTCATCGAGCGTGATGCATATGCAATAGGTTGCCAGTAGTCATATTTTTGCAGAAGAACGGCACCGAGCCCACTCTGTGATGCATCTGATGATATCTTGATGGGTCTCGCTGGGTCATAAAACCTCAGAACTGGTTCCTCTGTGAGCAGTTTCTTTAGATCGCTCCATGACTTCTCATGCTCATGATTCCATTCCCATTCTATGTTCTTTTCCGTTAGTCTTCTCAGTGGCGCCATCTTTTCTGAGAGGTTGCATATGAATTTACCCATGTAGTTGATCATTCCATTAAACCTCTGCACGTCCTTTTTGCATTGTGGCTTTGGCATATTCTCAATGGTGGACACCTTTCTGGGATCTGGTCTGATGCCCTCACTGCTAAGGATATCTCCCACGAATGTCAGTTCTGTCACCCCGAGCTGGCATTTCTCTCTATTCAGCTTCAGGTTTGTTTTCCTTGTTGCTTCCAGCACTTTTTTCAGTCTCTCGTCATGCTCAGTTCTCGTGGTTCCCCATACTATGATGTCATCCATCGATGTATCAACTCCCTCCAGGTGCTCATAGATCATATGGATAGTTTTGTGATACACTTCAGGAGCTGAGGCAATGCCAAATGGTAACCTTAGGAATCTGTATCTGCCAAATGGACTGTTGACCCTGCACAGTCTTGAACCTGCCTCGTCCAGTTTCATCTGCCAAAATCCTGATGATGCATCTAACTTGCTGAAATACTTTGCATTTGCAAACTGTGACATGATTTCCTCATGTGTAGGAAGCTTGAAGTGCTCTCTCTATTGCTCTGTTTAGATCTCTTGGATCCAGGCAAATTCTGAGCTTTCCATTCTTTTTGTCCACAACGACGAGGGAACTCACCCACTCAGTTGGCTCATCTATCTTCTGAATCACATTCAGGCTTTCCATCCTATCCAACTCTGCCTTCAGTTGCTTTTGAAGAGCAAACGGAACTTTTCTGCATGGATGTATGACCGTTGGCATACTTTTATCTACTCTGATCGTGTGTTCTCCTGGAAGGCAGCCTAGACCCTGAAATAGGTCTTTGTACTCTTTCATGAGTTCATCATAGACTGTCTCTCCTTCGCTTTCCACAACGAGGACTCTCTTTACCAGGTTCAGTCTCTCACAGGCTATTAAGCCTAGTATGGCCTGCACATCCTTTGGCACCACGATTAATGCTAGCGTGTGCTCTCTGTCCTTGTGTGTCACTTTGACAATGCATCTTCCTTTCACTGGTATATCAGTACCTGAGTATCCTGTCACTTTCACTTTTATTCCATGTATCTTTGGTCTGGGTCTAATTTTCTTAAAATCAGTCTCTGATATCACATTAACTTGTGCTCCAGTATCCAATTTAAATGGAATGTGTATGTCATTCCCTTTTAGTGTCAACATCCAGTCTCTTTTTTCTTTTTTGTTTTCAGACACGACAGCCACATAGAACTCCTCTATCTCGCTTTCATCTACTGCATGGACCTTGCTTTGTTGCGCTTGATTCTTACAGCAACGGGCATAATGGTTGTTTTTGTTGCAACTATTGCATGTTTTACCATATGCTGGACACTTTTTTGGTGGATGCTGTGTACCGCATCGACTACATGACTTTCGATTGTCCCTTTCATTTTTGTTCGCTGGCCACGCCTCTTTTTTCACATTGGCGCTCTTTTTGTTAAACGGTTTGTGTCCGTTCTTTCTCACTGCATCCACGTTGCAGCTACTGTCACTGAACAGCTCCTTTGCCTGCGACTTCACAGTCTCTGTAGCCCTACACAGTGCTATGGCTTTTCCCAGGTCTAGATTTTGCTCTCTTAGCAGTCTTTCCCTTAGACCATTATCTGGAATACCACACACCAGTCTGTCTTTTATCAGCGAGTCTGTCAGTCCCCCAAATTCACACGTTTTGCTTCTGTTTCTCAGTTCAGTCACATACTGATCAATAGTCTCTCCTGTTTTCTGTACACATGTGAAAAATCTGTGCCTCTCAAATGTCACGTTACATTTAGGTATGCAGTAGGCCTCAAACTGTTCCATTATTTTATCCAACTTCTTTTTGTCTCCATCAGCAGCGAATGTGAAGTTATTATACACCTCCAGCGCTTCATCACCCACGACATGTAAGAACACTGGCGCTTTCATTTTATCACTTTTCTCGTCAGCTCCAATTGCCGCTAAATACAACTCCAAACATTGTTTGAACCTCCTCCAACTTTCAGCCACATTACCTGTCAACTGAAGCTTTGCCGGTGGTTGTAATCCTTCCATTTTCCACTTCGTTAGCTATTTTCCACAGGTAAGTAACGATGTTCTCTTTTGGCTTGCTAATATGTGGAGAGCTGATTTAACTTCAGATTTTCCCTCTTCATCTCTTTCAATCCCACTTCTGACACCATGTATTGATTTGTATGTGGGTTCAATGATGACACCTTCGTGAAAGAGAATGTGTTTTAATCTAAAGTATGTTCAACTCAGTTAACAGCGTTACAGGAGACACCATCTTAGAGATCCATCTAAAACCAAACTAAAACTAAACTACCTCTCTCACATGCCCTCTGCTGGTAAGGCATAAATAATCAAACAGGCAAATATGCTGGTAAGGCATAATAATCAAACAGGCAAATACCATCACTATTTGCTGATATCATTACAGGTATAGGGGGTGGGATAAGGATAAGGGGACTGTTAATGTAGTTGTTTTCCCTCAATGTGCCGTGTGTTCCCCATTCCCATTAAAGTGTATTCTTTTTGATAAGCCTGTGACTGCATAGTGATTTCTCAGTATTTGTAATTTTTATCATCGTTTTAATAAAGTCTACGGTTTTTCATGTACCAAACCAATTGTCTACTCGTTTTCTGTATCGCCGCCTGCACCTAAGTCCGGTGTCGAGAACCCAGGGGCGTGGGAGCTGTTACGTCCGTGTATAATAAGAAACGGACTGCGGAGAATGGTACAACAGGTGTTTACTCAACGTGGCTCAAACTGCAACTGATCTGTACAGATTACTACTCAGTTTTATATACAGGTGTGGTCACTGCCGGTACTGCAGTATACATGAGCTGTAAAACATAGTCCCCCCCTTAAAGGTATATAGATTACAGGAGCAATTCGAACCGCTCACAGGCAGTCAGGAGCAGAACTGACTGGCCACACGCCACCCCCTACAATACATGCAAACTGTTCACTGGCGATGTGTTCCAATATCAGTGGAACAAGTTAAAATTAGGAGTAAAAAGGAGAAGTGCAGCATGTAGGATTCGCAAAATTGAACATTGTCCTATAAGGGTCTATTGGCAGAAAAGGCCTTAATTTTAAAGACTGTTTTAAAAGAAGCCCAGGAAAAGGGGCACACAAAATGGCCACCAGACACCGTGACCAGCTTTTTGGGACATTTTAAAATGGTTCCTGCAGTCCACAGACAGCTTTTGTGGATTCAGCCCACAGTAAGTTCTGGAATGCAATTTTGGAGAATGCGAAACCAGACAGAACCCCATACATATAGATTGGATGCAGATCCAATCAGATCGGCCTGTAGATAAAGGCCATCAAAATGTTTACCCGGACAAAGGGAAACAGCTTCAAGTTCAAAGGGGGACATCAAGGCCCATTAAAGACAATACAAGGTCATTCCAGACCAGAGATGGCAGTTACCGGCCATCCCGAAAACACTTTAAACACAATGACTACCCCTCTGTGCTGCAAGCCCGCCAAAAATTAAACAAAGACTAACCTTGATATGGCGGGAGATAAGGGCCTCCATGAGAAGTATAACTGGAGACCTGGGGTAGCCAATATAGAGAGAGCATTGTAGAGATCATTTTCGAGAGATCGTTCGGGGGTCCGAAGAAGGTGCAGTTCGGTTAGGAGTTCGGGTTCGGTAGAGAGGCCGTTCAGACTCGGAAGAAGAAGACGATTCGGTAGACAATTGGGATTGGAGACGTTTTGAAGACTCAGAGTAGCCATTGGTGGTTCAGGTTGAGTCAGCGTCCAGACCTGGGGTAGCTATCGGGAGATAATCGTCAAACCCCCGGGCCATTGACGAGACGAGAAGACAACGACCCTCCAAGAGGAAACCTTATGAATATGGTCAAACAGATGGGCTCTCTCCATGCCGACGTCCAGGCCTGCTAACATCCAGCCTGTCCATGTCCAGTACCTCGAGGGAGAAAAAAGTGTGTCGCAGCCCGCTGCTTTCCGCTGACCATGTGGAGACAGGACGCCTGAGAGTGCCAAAATGCAGACTTCAAAAACCTCTATTTTCTAACTGGGACTGGTGAGCATGTTTCTGGCCCCTCATAATCTAATCTAGCTAGGTTTAGCGGGTGGGCATTTTAGGGGATAATTAACAATGAGTTGTTGTCCCTCGATGTTCCATGTGTTTCCCTATTTCATGGTGAACCTTGTAAAGTATAATATGCCTGTGGATATATTGGTTAGTACTATATTATGATTTGTTTTTCCCTCCCATGTACCTTATTGGCTAACATTCAATTTTTCTTTATGCAATAAAATTTCACTTTGTTTCATTAAACTTGGTCTACAGAGTATTCTCTGCATTGTAGTTCCTGCCTCAAACTCCAGTGTACAGAACCTAAGGGGTGAGTGGGTCGAACCACTCGGTAAATTACTGTGCAAAAGAGAGAGGTCTCACCAGAGAGAGAGACCTAGCAAAAACCCCTTACTGAAAATGGCGACTGCGGCAGGACATTGGCAGCAGGATTGCAATGTATTAGACCCAGGTTTAAATGGACGAAATGTTATGGATGAGAGGATAGCGGATTATGTTTTTGGTAAGGTAAATCTCACTAAGCAGTGGATTTCCGATCTCTTACTGGATGGGCGTCCGGTAGACGCAGCCGTCAGGTGGACAGAGAGTAAAGAACACAAAAAGTCAGTAGAGAAGGCAGTGTGGCTGATGTGCTACAAAAGACAAGCCCAGATTTTGGACAGAGTCGTTGCAGCGCAGGCAGCCAAGATCAAAACCCAGGCATCAGAAATAGAGGAAAAGGCCATGGGTGGGGAAAAGCTGATCGCAACGCTTCACGCGCTGAATCAGGAATGCCAAACTGTAGCCAGCCAACATCAGGCTAATGTAGAGTACCTGGAATGCCAGGTTACTGAGGCAAAGATTCATGAAGCGAGAGTACGGGAGAAAAGCGCCCGCCTCGCACAACAGCTGAGAGCGCAGGAGGAGAAAATAGTGGAGGTTAAGGCAGCTTACAAGCTGGCCACCGAGCAGGGGTTTGAAAGCGCAGACCACGGCCCCTGCCAAAAGGCGATAGAAGACCTAAGAATGGCTCTGGCTAAGGCAAAAGGCATGGTATGCCTCGTAAGCCCAAAGGCAAGTCACATATACTTCCTGAAGGAATCCAAAAAACCGATTCCACGTGAAGTAGTTGTGGCACCAGCCACTGAACCCTCAGCACCGCCGAGCTATAATGAGGTTTGGCCCAAAGGGGGTTGGTAGAAGAGGAGGAAGGCGAGGTAGAACAGGAGGAAGAACAACCCCCGGTAGTGAAGCCGGAGCCGGCACCAATGTGTCCTGCTCGGCACCAGAGGTACGGTCCCGCCGCCGCAAATGGCGATGACGGACCCCTCCAGAACCACCTCGTGCTGCCCCATGGTGCCCAACAACTTAGAGCAATGGTGAGCCACCTCCCAAAACTCTGCGAGAAGGGAGATCCCTCAGTCCATTTTAGGGAGATAGAGCAGACAGCCACTGTCAATGACTGCGATGGTCCAGAACAGGTTAAGATGTTGCTATTCTCCCTGGATAGCTCAATCCTTCAGTGCCTCTCAGACGGGAGTAAGAGGGGGCAGAGAGGGTATGAGGAACTCCGGGGCGAGATCCTGGAGATTATGGGAGTGGATGACGGCAGCCCATTCCTCCGTGTGGAAGGGACTATGCAGCTAACTAGAGACCCCCCACGGGTTTTCGCAGAAAGGATGTGGCCAGTGTATCAGCGCAGCTGTCCGGGCATGCCTGGGCGGGCCGCAATGAACGATGTCCAGCGGGTTCATTGGCTCCGCTGCCTGGTTGCCAACAGCTTACTGCAGATACAGGCCCAAGCCAAGGTCCTGGTACCACAGAGGAGACAGTGCTCCGATAGCTCACCTTTGCGTATAAGAATTGCAGGGGTCAGGAGGCACCTCCCTCTAAGGGAAAAGTGCATGAGGCAAAACCTGCAGCCCCAAGTAAAAAGGAGTGGCATTAGGAGGGGAATCGCCCTCCCCAGGCCAAGCTCAATTGCTACGGGTGTGGGAAGGATGGACATTGGCGCAGGGACTGTAAAAATCTGTGGAAGGACAATAAGGGAAAATCTCCCGCAGCCCAAGCCCAAGCCCAGACCGCCGCCCCAGCACGAGTCCAGGTCCAAGCCCCAGCCCCTGTCCCAGAAAAGGATCCGGTGCAGCTAAAAATCCTGCTGCGATAGAATCAATTTTAGAGACAATGCGGTCTCTTATGATCTCACAGGGGAAGATAGCAGTCACCACCGGTCCTGTCGTTCCCGCAGCCCCGACCGCTTCACCCCAATGACTGGAGCCCATGCAGCCCATTTACCTGTGTTCGTTGCGATATGATTTATGGAGGCGACCCCTCATGGTGATGGAGGTAGAGAAGGTAAAAGGGACCTATCTGTTAGATACGGGGGCATCGTGCACCGTGATCCACACAGCTAACCTTACCACCTCACCTCTGTCCACCGGGGTTCCATATATTCTGTCGGGCTTCATGGGCAAAGAACAGGCTGGCGCATTCTCCATCCCCCTCTCCATTCATTTAGGACCACTCCGCACCACGTGGAAGTGTATACTGATGAAGTGGGAGGTGGAGGGTGGAAAAGGGATCCTTGGGTCCGATTTCTTAGTAGAACACGGGATCCTCGTGGATCTTAGAAATCACTGTCTCTGGGGAGCGAGTACGGGTAAGAAAGGCAAGGTAGTCATCATCCCAGGGAAGGAAGGGAAAGGGACCCTATGTACCGTGAAGCCAAAAGAGGGCTACGACCTCGAGCTCATGGTCGCCAGCATCCCACAAGATCTGCAGGCATTCGTGTCAGACCACCTGACTACGTTTGTCACTCACAAACACGATTGCGGGAGGGTCACCGGGTTTGAGGTCAGAGTAGACAGGGACCCCATGGCCCGACCCCAAAAACAGTACAACTTCCCCAGGGAAGCGGAGCCTGACATGGAGACAGCAATGTCTTCACTGGTGCAGCAGGGTGTGTTGAGGCCGATAGCCACCCACGTAAACTCTCCTTTGTGGCCGGTGAAGAAGCCGGACAATTACTGGAGAGCCTCGGTGGACTACAGAGTCCTCAATAGTAACATCCCAGCCTGCATGCCAACGGTAGCAGCAGTTGCCGACCTGATAGGGAGTATTCCAGCATCCGCGACCACGTTCACGGTGCTGGATATTTCCAATGGGTTTTGGTCCATCCCTTTACGGAGGGAGGATCAGTACAAGTTTGCCTTTACTTTTAAAGGGCAACAGTACACCTGGAACTGCTTGCCACAGGGTTTCCATAACAGCCCCAGCATTTTCCATCAATGTATGGCAGGGAACTTAAAAGAGTCCAGCCAGCCCAATCAGCTAGTGCAGTATGTGGACGACCTGCTCCTGTTCACAGATTCCAGAGAGGAGCATGGCCCACTATTGGCCGAGTTATTGGAGCTGTTAGGCAGAAAGGGTTTCAAGATGAACCCAAAGAAGGTATGGATCGGCCAGCAGGAAGTAAAATTCCGCGCTGGAGAGAGAGCCACAGACAAGGCTAGACGGGACTCGGTGCAAGACCCACCGGTCCCCACCACCGTAGCCCAGAAGTAGGAAGTAGGAGACAAGGTCATGGTAGGAAACTCTGCCCGAGTGGGGAGTTTAGAACCACTGTACATGGGGCCCTACAGTATTGTAGATAAAGCCAGCCCCATGGTATACGCAGTGAAGTTGCCCCGGCGCACTAAATGGTTTTACGTAAACCAGTGCAAACTATTTAAGCCGGGTGCAAAAGAGCCAACAACCGAGGCCAGGTCTGAGGGTAAAAATCCTCAGCCTGAGGTGTGCAAAAAGTCACAGACCACACAGGCTGGCGCCGCAGCCTGCTTGAGGGGAGGAGCTATCCCGCTTACCTGGGAGGTTTCCCCATTGGCCTGGGACTCGAACGGGGAAGAGCCCGAAGACCAAGGCCCCCCCCCTGACCCGAGCACAGTTAGGGGGGAGCCCGAACAGCTAGGCCCCACCCCTGATATGATTCTGGAGGAGGTGGAGTTGGAGGACGGAGGTCCCGCCCTCGGCTCAAGCTTAGGGGCCGTAGAACTTGGGGGCGGAGATTCTCCACCTGTAGGGACAGGTAGGGAGGAGTCGTCTGCCACAGACCCAAATCCCAAAGGGGCGGAGTCTGAGGGAAGGGAGCCGAAGCCGACAGTCGTGGAGAAGCCACGGGCTGTGAGGGCTAAAGTCCCAACCAAAGGTCCACTCGCAAAGGGAGCCTCGCCCGAAGTACCCCCTCGCAGATTGTCTCGGACGTCTCAGCCAATAAAACTGTGGCCAGATTCCCCCTACTTCAGCAGACACTGACTTGGGAAATCCCTAGAAAGACGCAGTCCCCAATTGGCAGCAAAAGGCTGCGGGGGACTCAAGCTACAGGTCAGTGCAGCCCCGCCACAGGGAGCGGTGAGCTGCAGTCCGAACAGGGATTAGGCAGGCCAGGGATGGGCGGCGCTGTACATAAGTTTAGTTAAGTTTAAGTTTGGTTAAGTATAAGGTGTATAAATTTTTAAGGTGATGGGTGTTATAAGAAATAGTTTTGGAATCTGCCCAGCATGTGTGTTTGTTTTGGATCGAGGTCGAAAGACCCGATCATGCCTTCACCTAAGCCAGAATCTCTCAGGAGCCTGGCTGTATCGTTTAATCTGTTGCAGGAACCAAAGGTACCATGGAGAGGATTCTCATCGTGTTCGTGGTGATCGGGTGTAGCTTGGCCTATCGGGGCTACACCAAGGACTCCATCGTGTATGGATGCTCCGGGGACACAGCCTCCATCGCGACTGATGGGACAGGTGAACGGGACGTTGAGGAAACAGCCACCTTCTTCCACGAAGGGAGGTGGCCAGGATGGCTGGGGTCGAACTCTACAGAATACTCCAGCCAGTCTGGGTTTGCATACGGAGAGACTTCTCTAATGTGTCCCAGGGTGAAGATCATCGCGCTCAGAGTCAGCGTAACCATCGGGAGGAAGATTTGTTTAGTATGCAATGGACATGTTCCTTTGGACAGATGGTGGTGGCTTCGGAAGCTGAGTAAGACCATGAAAAACTCCACGGTTGAGTGGGAGCGACTGGGTAACAATACCCATCGGACTATTACGGGGACTCATGGGGGATTGAGTGTCTGTTGGGACAAATGGTGGGAACCAGATGAGGGGATTTACATCTGCATGTGGGGTTCAGAACGCGTCTGCCCCACAGGCGTCTCCATCTTTTTCCAGAGACAGTGGCAGGATGCTGGGAAAGGGATGAGGTGGGACGTCAGCACGCAGGCGTGCGGTGTCCCATACTCTCCGATCCCGGTGAATGCCACTGAGCTCATCACCCGCCCCCGCAAGCCCCTGCCCACGATTCCGGTAGCCAAAGCCCGCAAGGAAGGGTGCCCCGCCACTACCAAGGGACCCAGGAATGGACTGGTATTGGTACCCACAGGTCAGGTGCCTATTCGAAACCACAGTGCGGGTTCAGAACTGCTGGCGCGAAGCCTATAAATTGCACCATGGAGGCAATGGCACAAAGCCATGTGCCCCCGCAGGTGGCATATATAGGAGGTGGGACATACTGTGTCACCACTGCAGCACCCCACTACCAACATGGACAGCACGGCTGGTGTCCGTTCAGTGACAGCAGTTTCTGCTTCAAACCCAAGGCAGAAGTTCAAGTGGCCCAAGAGTGAATTGTCCCTATTCCTGAACCTTCCACTGTTCACCTCACTGGCAAAGAAAATTTCATCGATCTGCAACGATTCGTTGCACATTTTGGCTACGTCATTCCCCCTCTCCCTGAACACCTCACCAAGATACTGAAAGCCGTTGCCGTTTCACAGAAACATTTTTACATGCTGGAGCAGAAGACATTCAAAATAGGGGCAGACATATTAGATATAGTGACCCCACAGTGGTGGGACCTGTTCACTAATATAGAAGTCCCTTCATGGATTAGGATAGCCTCCCACATCCTCGTTGTATGCCAGATTTTAATTGTGATTTATTTATTCTTTGTACATTGTAAGAGGGACAAACGTTTCCAGAAGTATGAGAACAGAGGAGAATGGAGGGAGCATTATGTGCGGGTAGATGAGGAGACACACGTTTAAATTTTGCTGCTATGTGTAAAGTTAGAGTTTCCCTCCCTCCTCTATTTTTGATAGTATTCATGTGTGATTTTGTGTGTATTTTCATTCTTTATTATTTTTATTGAAGTTTATTATGTGTGTTGTTATTAATAAAAGATAATATGTATGAACCAGGTGGTGTAGGGGTATTAGGCCCCCCTCCATGCCTGGAAATATGTGTGTCAGATTTTAACTCCAATGTATTGCCATCTATAGATGCTTAATGTACACTGTGGGTTTTCTGAAATGGGAAATGCATGTGTCGTGGGGTCATTGATAGGTAAATACAGGGGATGGTTTGATTATGGAGAGTCAGAAAATTTTGCTCATCCAGAATTATGATACTTCAAGCAAGTTATAGTATCATCAGGGGGGACTGTAGGATTCGCAAAATTGAACATTGTCCTATAAGGGTCTATTGGCAGAAAAGGCCTTAATTTTAAAGACTGTTTTAAAAGAAGCCCAGGAAAAGGGGCACACAAAATGGCAACCAGACCCCGTGACCAGCTTTTTGGTACATTTTAAAATGGTTCCTGCAGTCCACAGACAGCTTTTGTGGATTCAGCCCACAGTAAGTTCTGGAATGCAATTTTGGAGAATGCGAAACCAGACAGAACCCCATACATATAGATTGGATGCAGATCCAATCAGATCGGCCTGTAGATAAAGGCCATCAAAATGTTTACCCAGACAAAGGGAAACAGCTTCAAGTTCAAAGGGGGACATCAAGGCCCATTAAAGACAATACAAGGTCATTCCAGACCAGAGATGGCAGTTATCGGCCATCCCGAAAACACTTTAAACACAATGACTACCCCTCTGTGCTGCAAGCCCGCCAAAAATTAAACAAAGACTAACTTGATATGGCGGGAGATAAGGGCCTCCATGAGAAGTCTAACTGGAGACCTGGGGTAGCCAATATAGAGGGAGCATTGTAGAGATCATTTTCGAGAGATCGTTCGGGGGTCCGAAGAAGGTACAGTTCGGTTAGGAGTTCGGGTTCGGTAGAGAGGCCGTTCAGACTCGGAAGAAGAAGACGATTCGGTAGACGATTGGGATCGGAGACGTTTTGAAGACTCAGAGTAGCCATTGGTGGTTCAGGTTGAGTCAGCGTCCAGACCCGGGGTAGCTATCGGGAGATCATCGACAAACCCCGGGCCATTGATGAGACGAGAAGATGACGACCCTCCAAGGGGAAACCTTATGAATATGGTCTAACAGATGGGCTCTCTCCACGCCGACATCCAGGCCTGCTAACATCCAGCCTGTCCGTGTCCATTACCTCGAGGGAGAAAAGAGTGTGTCACAGCCCGCTGCGTTCTGCTGACCACATGGAGACAGGATGCCTGAGAGGACCAAAACGCAGACTTCAAAAACCTCTATTTTCTAACTGGGACTGGTGAGCATGTTTCTGTCCCCTCATAATCTAATCTAGCTAGGTTCAGGGGGTGGGCATTTTAGGGGATAATTAACAATGAGTTGTTGTCCCTCGATGTTCCATGTGTTTCCCTATTTCATGGTGAACCTTGTAAAGTATAATATGCCTGTGGATATATTGGTTAGTACTGTATTATGATTTGTTTTTCCCTCCCATGTACCTTATTGGCTTACATTCAATTTTTCTTTATGCAATAAAATTTCACTTCGTTTCATTAAACTTGGTCTACAGAGTATTCTCTGCATTGTAGTTCCTGCCTCAAAGTCCAGTGTACAGAACCTAAGGGGTAAGTGGGTCGAACCACTTGGTAAATTATTGTGCAAAAGAGAGAGGTCTCACCAGAGAGAGAGACCTGGCAAAAAACCCCTACAAGCAGAACCTTTTCATCCAAAGAGTGAAATGTGGAATAAATTACCAAGACAGGCCACAAAAGTGGACACTACAAATAGGTTTAAGAGACAATCAGATTTGTTTCTGATAATGAAGGGAAGCAAATACTCAAATAGAGCGAGAGGGCCTTGTAGTGACCCCTCTCCCTCCAGAGAGCCCCATAGACTCAGCTGAAACCTTCAATGGGGATCTTTACTTCGATCTTTGGGTCAACTCTGCCCCTTTAAGTTCTCATGCGAAATTTCTGGTGCTACAGTGACACCCTCTCCAACTGGCGGGCATCCTCTTGATGCCAGGAATCCAAGCGGGAGACCGCCATGCACTTCTAAAGAGCCCCGACCCAGGAAAATAAATCTGGGCTGGGGCAGGTATGGAGGGGTGGGTCAGGTGGTAGTCTTGTCCCACCAAAACTCTGCTCTGAAGTGAACAATCCAGGCCACTCAGTACAAAGTCCTTAAAATCATTAAAGGCAATCTATTCCTTGTAACATACTTAGCACAAAAGCCAGCAGGAAATAAATACCTTTACTGCGGTCTATTGGGCTGGTCAGAAACCTTCAATCAACAGGAAAGAAGCATGAACACAACCAGAAAACATTTTAAAATTAGGAAACTTAACTGGAAGAGAAGTTTACACAATTCCAATCCTAGCAACGGTCTAAATTCAGTGGGGAGCCTGCTGAACTATTTCATGTTGCCCTATATCTAATATATTATTGCAACAGATATGGGAACATAGATGAGGCAATGGATTCTGACATTATGCAGAGTGGCCTGAATTTTTTAATGGTGCAGGGAAAATGATGCCTTTACTATATACAGGATAACAGATCTGAATTCCTACCTCCTACAAGAAAAGAGGCAATTAGTGCTCTTCCAAATTCAAGACTTTATCTTGAATGTGTGTGATGAGGGGAATGGTAACATCTGTAGTTTTTCGACAAACTGAGCTCCTCTGTGCAAGCTCCATTGCTTGAATCTATCATCCTCCAGTCTTACACTGTCTGAAGAGAACTGCACCCTCCTCCAAAGCACTCTTAAAGGACGCCTTCTGTTTAGAATTATAAAACTGTCTCTGCTTTTGTAGCTCTGAAATTGTATTTTGGAGCCACCACCTCTGCAGCAAAGGGTAATGCTGCGAAGCATGTTCTTACAAAGCTTTTTCTTTAAACAGCACATTTTTTATCTACCTTACTCTTTTTGTGGAGAAATGCTCAGTGACAAGAATAACACTACGTTGCTGATGACATCATGTGTGTATCATATATGGAAGTACCACAAAGAGGTCAGTTCTAAGGAATGATCTCACCCTGCCTTTACTTGTTTTAGATACTAATAGACCTGTGTATTTCCAGCATTTTCTGTTTTATTTCAGCACTAAGAAGCTTTGCCAATTACTTTCCAGTGATGACAAGCCCTCTTTTTGAACTTTAAAACATTTTTTTGTTAATTTATCCCATCTGTGTATTATCCCCCTCTTTAGTCTGCCTGGCTTGATGGCTTTGTAGCCAAGAGGGCAGATGGACTGTCAGCTGCCAGTCAGTCACCAGTGAGCCCTATAGCCGGCCAGGAGGAGCTGGTAGGGACCATGCTGCTGTGACTTTCTCCCCTTCCAATTTTCATCGTAGCCTCCCTTGCAACTTCCCCATTCAGCATGGCTCAGATCATGCCCCCATTACATGGGATATGCAGCAATGCCACATTACCCAACAATGCGGCTTTCAACAATGCAGAATCTAGTGCAGGATAATCAGTGTAAACAGATCTCAATTGTGAATTTGTAAGTGGAAGCGATTTAACTGTAGTCCATACTAAATGCAGGCTTTAGTTTTTCTAGTATGTTGAGAATGTTCAAGTCCGGAACTTTTCTTTACAGACCGATGCTTGTTTTTACTGTAATGTGTAAACTTAAAGAGCACTGTTTGCCTTTAAATCGTTTCACCCAGTTAGCAAACAGAAGGCAGCACATAAGCTCAACCACTGATGTCATTTCATCCAAAGCTGTGTCGGCTGCTAAATTTTTAAAAATTTGCATAAATTATTAAACAAGCAAAGCGACACAAGTTTTCGCAGTAGTAGATCTAGCAGCTGCCACAGTGCAAACCTTCCCTGGTGACCAAGATGGCAGAATTATAGCTGTATTTTCAGATCTAGCTGTTCTGCCTGTAAACACACTTGAGGTGACAGTGTCCCTTCAAATCCATATGAAACGAAGCAGAAAATATGAATTCAACAACGGATTTCTAAGAGCTATTTGATTTTCTCTCTCTTTCTTTTACAGCACAGTATCTATGAAAAGTACATCTATGCTAACACACGAGAGGGTGGAGTTTCTGGGCAAGTGGGATTGTTCGTGCCAGCACAAAATGACCAAGCAAGCACTGAGAAATCAGGCAGAGACCCATGTTACCAGATCCCTGCCATCATCAGGCGGAGCTTAATCTTCCAGCTGGCCTATTCGGCTGACCTAAGGTGCTCTCGTATATTCTGAGCAGGAGGTTCATTTAATATTGAAATTGATGGAAATTGGATTTAAATGTGTCTCTGCACAAGTCCCTAATTTTGATACAGGAAGTGCACAGTGTGCTCTTCTGGCACATATAGAATAGAGAGTGAGAATGAAGTAGTTGACTCAGAGACTAGGGTCCTCAATTTAAATAAAGGAAACTACGAAGGTCTGAGGAGCGAGTTGGGTAGGATTGATTGGGAAATGGCACTCAAAGGGTTGACGGTGGATAGGCAATGGCAAACATTCAAAGACCGAATGGATGAGCTACAGAATATGTTCATCTCAGTTTGGCATAAAAATAAAACAAAAAAGGTGACTCAACCGTGGCTAACAAGGGAAATTAGGGATAGCATAAGATCCAAGGAGACGACATATAAATTGGCCAGAAAAAGCAATAAACCTGAGGATTGGGAGCAGTTTAGGATTCAATAAAGGAGGACAAAGGGATTAATTAAGAAAGGGAAAATAGAATATGAGAGTAAGCTTGCAGGGAACATAAAAACTGACTGTAAAAGCTTTTATAGATATGTGAAGAGAAAAAGATTGGTGAAGTCAAGCATAGGTCCCTTGCAGTCAGAATCAGGGGAATTTATAATGGGAAACAAAGAAATGGCAGACCAACTAAATTCATACTTTGGTTCTGTCTTCACAAAGGAGGACACAAATAACCTCCCAGAGATGCCGGGGAACATAGGGTCTGATGAAAGGGTGGAACTGAAAGAAATCGTTATTTGTAGGGAAATGGTGTTCGGAAAATTGATGGGACTGAAGGCCGATAAATCCCCAGGGCCTGATAATCTACATCCCAGGGTACTTAAGGAAGTGGCCCTAGAAATAGTAGATGCATTGCTGGTCATCTTCCAGAACTCGATAGACTCTGGAACAGTACCCGTGGATTGGAGGGTAGCTAATGTTACCCCACTATTCAAAAAAGGTGGTAGAGAAAAAGCGGGGAATTATAGACTGGTAAGCCTGACATCGGTAGTGGGGAAAATGCTGGAGTCTATTATAAAAGATGTAATAGCAGAGCACTTGGAAAGCAGTGACAGGATTGGACAAAGTCAACATGGATTTACAAAAGGTAAATCACGCTTGACTAATCTACTGGAATTTTTTGAGGATGTAACTGGTAAAATAGATAAGGGAGAACCAGTGGATGTGGTGTATTTGGACTTTCAGAAGGCTTTCGATAAGGCCCCACATAAGAGATTAGCGTGCAAAATTAAGGCACATGGGATTGGGGGCAAGGTATTGACTTGGGTAGAGAACTGGTTGGCGGACAGAAAGCAAAGAGTTGGAATAAACGGGTCATTTTCCGAATGGCAGGCAGTGACTAGTGGGGTACCGCAAGGATCGGTCCTAGGACCTCAGCTGTTCACAATATATATTAATGATCTGGACGAGGGAATTGGATGTAATATCTCCAAATTTGCAGATGACACAAAGCTGGGTGGGAGGGTAAGCTGTGAGGAGGATGTCGTGAAACTCCAGTACAATTTGGACAGGTTGGGTGATTGGGCAGAAACATGGCAAATGCACTATAATGTGGATAAATGTGAGGTTATCCACTTTGGTGGCAAAAACAGGAAGGCAGATTATTATTTGAATGGCAATAGATTGGGAGAAGGGGAAGTGCAAAGAGACCTGGGTGTTCTTGTGCACCAGTCGCTGAAGGTAAGCATGCAGGTGCAGCAGGTGGTTAAGAAGGCAAATGGTATGTTGGCCTTCGTAGCAATAGGGTTCGAGTACAGGAACAAGGATGTCTTGCTACAGTTGTACAGGGCCTTGGTGAGACCGCACCTTGAGTATTGTGTGCAGTTTTGGTCGCCTTACCTGAGGAAGGACATTCTTGCCATGGAAGGAATGCAGCGAAGATTCACCAGGCTGATACCTGGGATGGCAGGAATGACGTATGAGGAGAGATTGTGTCGATTGGGCTTATACTCACTGGAGTTTAGAAGATTGAGAGGGGATCTTATCGAAACCTATAAAATTCTGTCAGGCCTGGACAGACTAGATGCAGGCAGGATGTTTCTGATGGCCGGGGAGTCCAGAATCAGGGGTCATAGTCTAAGGGTAAGGGGTAAGCCATTTAGGACTGAAATGAGGAGGAATTTCTTCACCCAGAGAGTGGTGAACCTGTGGAATTCTCTGCCACAGAGGGCAGTGGAGGCCAGTTCATTAAATATATTCAAGAAAGAGTTGGATATATTTCTTAAGGCTAAAGGGATCAAGGGATATGGGGAGAAGGCAGGGACAGGGTACTGAATTTGGATGATCAGCCATGATCTCATTGAATGGCGGAGCAGGCTCGAAGGGCCGAATGGCCTACTCCTGCTCCTATCTTCTATGTTTCTATGTTTCTATGAAGGCCAGACATGTTCTGGGTTTTGAGGAAACTTGAACTGGAGATTTTTTTGAAAACTGGATTTCTGATTGCCCATGCAGCAGTGAGTAAAGTTCCAGGCACACCTACAAAGCTGCTTCACCGGGGAGGCAGTAATGGATTTGTGCCATCTGCTGGAATCTGACCTCCACCACAAGGGCGGCACTGCCAGTCACACTGAAGGTCACCATGGCATGCAGTTCAGAAAAGCGGCCAGATTGCACAGATACAGATAGTGGACTTCCGCATCTTACAAGGTGTCTTTTTGCACACTTTCAAATGAGTGCATAAAACAGCGATCAGGCAGCAGCCTTCTTTTAAATATAGGCCCTGTGAGGTCCAAAGCCCAGGCTCTGCAGCTAAAATGGCTAATGGGTTCCTGCTCCTCTGCTGTCACCATCTGCTCACCAGTGTTTTGTGATTCACTCAGAGTACCCTCCTTAAACTGACTGTCTAAATCCCCTTGGTTGGACGGACCTGTATTGCAACAGCAACAACATGCATTTATATAGTGCCTTTAACATGGAAAAACGTCCCAATGTGCTTCACAAGAGCATTATCAGGCAAAATTTGATATCGAGCCACGTAAAAAGGTATTAGGAGAGGTGACCAAAAGCTTGGTTAAAGAGGTCAGTTTTAAGGACTGAATTAAAAGGAGAGAGAGTTAGAGAGGTGGAGAGGTTTGGGTGGGAATTCCAGAGCTTAGGGCCTTGGCTGCTGAAGGCACGGCCACCAATGATGGAGCGATTAAAATCAGAGATGCGCCAGAGGCCAGAATTAGAAAAGCAGCGAGATCTCGGAGGTTTGTAGAGCCAGAGGAGGTCACAGAGATTAGTGAGGGGCAAGGCCATGGAGGGATTTGAACACAAGGTTGAGAATTTTAAAATTGAAGTTTTGCCGGACCGGGTTCCAGCATAGGTCAGCAAGCCCAGGGATGATGGGTGAATGGGATTTGGTGCAAGTTAGGATACTGGCAGCAGAGTTTGGATAAACGCAGCTTTATGGAGGTTGGAAAGTGGGAGGCCGCTCAGGAGAGCATTGGAATAGTCGAGTATGGAGGTAACAAAGGCATGAAGGAGGGTTTCAGTAGCAGATGGGCTAAGGTGCGGTGGAGACAGGCGATATTACGGAGATGGAAGTATGCGGTATTGGTGATGGAGAGGAAATGTGGTCAGCTCAGGGTCAAATAGGATAGTGAAATGCGAACAGTCGGGTTCAACATCAGTCAGTGACCAGAGAGGGGGATAGAATCGGTGGCTAGGGAATGGAGTTGTGGCGGGGACTGAAGTCATTGGCTTTGGTCTTCCCAATATTTAATTGGAGGAAATTTCTGGTCATCCAATATTTGGTTCTGGACAAGCAACGTAACAAATCCGAGGTTTGAAAGGGAGGGAGAAAATACCAGAAGAGAGGGAACCATTAACAATGTCAGCTAGCATGGGGGCCAGGGAGGGATGTTGGGTGGCAAGCAGTTTGGTGGGAATAGGTTCGAGGGAGCTGGAGGTGGGTCTGATTGACAAAATAAGCTTGGAGAGGGCGTGAGGGAACATAGGGGAGAAACTAGAGAATGATGCGAGTTCAGAGCTAGGGCAGGGGGGAAACCTTGGGGAAGTTTAGCTTGGTGTGCTATGGGAAAGGAGGGAAGTGGCAGATGCAGCTGAACGGGTGATCTCAATCTTAATGACAGGTGGAATGAGAGACACAGGGTGCTAGGAAGTGCTTGCTTTCTGTACGACATTGGGACCTGTGGCTGGTTTCCGGGATGCCTATAGAAACACAAGGGGATCGTGTTAGATTGCTAGCTTTGAGGCATCTCTTCAAACAGTGCCCACATGGTTATATAAACTGTGGAGTCTCGCACACAGCAGGCAGTTGATTGGAAAATCTCCGGCAGTGCACCTGCAATTTTCTGATTAACTGCCCACAATGTGCGAGGTCCAGCCAGTGGTCCAAGGTCTCAGAAAACTGACCGCTGTGTGTCTTGCATGTGCTGGAGTGTATGCATGTGAGTGAGTAGAGGAAGAAAGAATAACAGGAAATAATGGCCTAGAAATTCAGTCGCGTTTGCGCCCACTTATTGGCTATAAAGTGGTTTGCGCCGGAAGTTTTTTAGCGCCCGAAATTGAGTTGGTCCCTAACATCGGCGTTAGCCGGTAGCGCTGCGCCGGCACCGATGACGTCATCGGTGTGCGCAGCACCCCGGTTCCAATGGTAATCCGTCCCAATGGCCAAATTCAGTTGCGGCCGCCTCGCCCGTCGCGGCCGCAAACAGCGTTTGCAAAACGGTGCCTTACAGCTCCGAGAGGCCGGCGCATAAAGGTGGAGGGGCGGCCGGCCGCTTTCCCGGCGGCCGCCTGGCCGCACCCCCCTCCCCGGACTCCTGCACCACCCCCCCGCGGCATTGGTGTGTGACTCCCGCGAGCCCGGCACTTCTCCGTGGTGCCGGGCTCATTTGACGGGGGAATCCAGCGGCAATCTCACGGCTGCAGGCAGCTCCTCCTTAAGAGAAGGAGGAGGCCTGCAGTACCCCAGCCTGCCGCACCGCATCGGTTGCCGCAGCGGCAGCTGGGCGCCAGAAACTGACATTCTTCGCCCCAAACGAGGCGGTCAAACCCTCCAATAGCGCCCGCCTCCGTCTTGGGGCGGCGCTACTGAATTTCAGGCGGGCGCTAGGGGAATCCGGCCCAGCGCTAAATTTCGGGCACTAAAGACCTGGCGCGGCGATACCGAATTTTTAGCCCAATGTTTTTTAGCTCTGAACTTGGTCTCCAGGGGGTGATCTCCAGCTTCGCCCTTCCCCACTCATTCTGTACCTTCCAGCCCCAAGACTTGCAAAGTGGCTGATTTGAAAGCAGATGAGGGCTGAACATTGCAGGGCAGTTTTCACATGTGGGTTTGCTCCTGGAAGAGTTGCCTGTTCCTACAATGTGTGAGTTTAAAACTCGCAGCTCACTAGCCCCACAGACAGAGATCCAGGACTAGGACTTTAACTCACATTTGAAAAGGTACTGCTACAATAACTATTGTGCAGTAAGATTCGTACTGTATACTTGCACTAACAAAATTGCTGACTGTGTTTCTTAGGAGGTCAAAATCAGGCATGTAGGCCGAGAAAGCAGTTTCACGCCGGGAGCAAAGTGGGCACCGAAAGACACCATCCCGAGGCTCGCTCCAGCTTGGACCTCGACCCTCATTTCCATAAACCTGCGAGTTGCAGAAACCAATCGGGCCTCCTGATCAGCTCGCCGGTCGGGGCCTTCTCAAAACCTGCCAGTTCGGAAGCACAGATTGGGCTAATCCCACGCCGTGGAGCAATTTCTCCCCCATACACTTTAATAACCCATGCTCACAAACCGTGATGTTACAATCGAGCTCAGGGTCAGTCTGCTTCATCCGCAAATGAAAATTCAGTGATTTCAAAGCATTTTCAAGTTATGCGGTCCCAACAATAATATAGCTGTCACCCTGCTCTGTTATCATTAAAAGGTGACTGTAGTTAACTGACGATCACATGTATCAAGGACTATAACTGTGAGAGCATCCTATAATAGACACGCAACCGAGTGTTAATTAACAGTCTGGCGTGGCTGTTCCACCAGGTGTCCCTTACACATATAATGTATATAATTCACTTTAACCTAACTGCACGTGTATTACTTACCTGTTTGGGCCGTTGCCCCTTTAACTTACCTGTGAGGGCCGTTGTCCCTTTAAGACGCGCCCTAGCGCGCTGACGTCACGTCACGCATTACGTGACGTACGCGCGACGGCCGCTGGCACAGCCCGGCCTACCGCGACTTCGGCCGCATCGGCCAGCAGACATGAGCGACGCGATCCCCCACGGCAAGCACCGGCTCAGCTCGGCCTCCAGCTCCTGCTCCCGCGGTCACGACTTCGTCCTCAACGGCCAGCCTCCGCACCGGGGAAAACGCGACTGAGCGTGATGACGTCATCACGCTCTCCCGAGGACTACAGACTCAGTCCTCGTGGAGTCCCCGTCGGGGCAAGACCTACATCGCGGTGTTCCTGCATCCAGCCAGCTTACCTGTTGTATTTTGTCTGTTCAAGTGATTAAACAACTTATTTATCGTTCATCTGAAGTCGAACTTAATTATTTAGTAGGCATTCACCCTCAGAGGTCAACACGAATACCTACAATTGGTGACCCAACGACGTGAGTACGGGAGCTCATCAATTCCAACGCTACAATTGGTGACCCCGTATCCATGAACGTTTTTCACGGAAGAAACGCGCAACCTGAACCTCGTCTCCTCAGACGACGACCGACGAACAACCGATGAACAACTGTCTCCGTGGACGGTTTTCACGGAGGAAGCACGCAGCCTGAACCTGGCGACCCCGTCTTTGCGAACGTATTCGCAAGGGACGCGCAGCCTGGAGGTGATCTTGTTTTTCACGGACAAAACAAAAAAGCAGCCGGACCTCGATTTTTGTGACCGTTTTTCACAAAAGAAGCACGCCATGGAAGCACCAGCCGTTTCGCTGTCGCTGCTGCACTTCAGGGAGAAACAACCGCCCTCGTGCTTGGTAAAGGTAGAAGTCCAGTTCGCCGGGATTAGCGACGGGGGGAAGACCACGCATTTGCTTCCCGTCCCCGTAGTCGACTTTTCTACTGCCACACGGGTCGTCCGCCTCTACGTCCAACGCAACAGCAAATATAAAGCTCTCCAAGCGTGGGGTACAGCATGTTTGGGCCCACAAGATCGGAGCGTGCCCGGTGGGGATACCACGAGGACTCACCCTCGCGAACCACGAGGACGCACTCCATGTGCAACACGAGGGCCCAGCCCTCGCGGACCACGAGGACCCATCCCTCACAAGCCACGAGGCTCCACCCCTCGTGCAACTTGAAGACTCGTTCCCCGCCGACGACGCACCAGCCCGTCGGCCTGCTGGTTGTGTTACCTATCATACTTGCCGGCGAGTAAGAGAAGCGTGCCGCCTTCTCGGCAGTAGTTTCACTAAGTCAACAGCAACGATAAGCAGCGTTGCCGCCCTTCCGGCAGTTACCCCCCACCGAAAGCGACGACGACCCGGTCCGTCCCACCATTTCTCTGGTCCATCAGCACAAGGGTCCGGAGGCGATTCCTCTCCATAGAGCACGTGCTAGAAACAGGTTTTAAGCTACAGAAGGTCAAAAGCCTGCACTCTGATTTTCACGACCGGACAAGCACCGAACGAATAGCCTTCCTACTGGAACATTGGCAGAAAACCTTCCAAAAGCAGGTTACTATTCCTTCTACTGGTTCATTGCTGATATCAGGCCTTGTAATATCCATAGGTTCTGCAAAACTGCGTTTACTGGCTATAAACGAGGCTTTCAAAACCAAAGAGAGCACTGCTCTCCTGAAGATTGAGGGGGTATATTGCCGCGAGGAAACAGAATTTTACCTGGCACGAGAGGAGCCTACGTCTACAAAGCAAAGAACAGCACTGTCACTCCTGGTGGTAAACCACACAAGACTCGTGCTCATTGAAACAGTGGCATGGTCCGTGCCAAGTCCAGCAGTAACCTGCCTACCAGGGCTATGGGACACAGGATTCGTGCGAAGCTGTACCCATCAAGGATTTGAAGCACAGCTGCACGTCGATTGACAATACATAGCAAATGTTTCCCAGTCTACCTGGTTAATTTCCAGTTCCTTTGGCACCACAAGGCACAGAGTTGAATGCAATGTTGAGATGAGACATCACCGATGACTACTGTTCTGCTCTACTATATGAAATGGCGTTTCCCGGAAGCCTCTCAGTGATTTCATGCAATGAAGGTGACCATTTTCTTTGGAAGACACACACGGAACATTAATTGCCCAAAAGAACAACTACGTGGCAGTCTCGCTCAGTGAATCCTTCAGGTTGGCTTGATTGGGAAGTATTGGAATTAATCCACAGCTCAGCCTCCTTATACCATCGCTACGGCCAACAAGACTCACAAACCATCCTTTTTAGGATCTGCCTTTGACATGCGTGTGATTGATAGCCCAGTCCTCAACAGACAAGTAGAGCAAGAGTCAGAAATGGAGCTCAAGATGCACACCCCCTTGCTCAATCGCTTCCTCAATGTTGCTGCCTCACAAGCTTTTAGTTTCAAACACTTTGGCAGGGGCAATCAAGGGGTAAAATTGTTGCGTCACCGTGTGGACAGTGGCTCTTCCAATTGCCTTCCTGATGAAGAACTTGATTTGGTCACTCCCGTCAGTGAAGAGGACTTAAAAAATGAGGCTCAACACAGGGCCAGTTAACCTTTTAGTCCTACTATCATCCTAAAAGCTCCTCACAGCTTCGAAGCATCAGGAATTCAAAAACGAAAAAGGGACAATCCTTGCTATTTACAGTCGAACACCCAAGGAAACATGTAAACAACTACTAGAGTATTCTTTGACGAGTTACAACTCCCTGTATCTTCACTCTCTGTTGTGTTACCGTCGTAGCACTACGGCACGCACCGTCCCGTGCGTTCCAGTCTCCTGCAGATTTCATTAGACTGGAGACTTTGTGTTTTTCCTTTTCACTAACGTCGACAAAGCCATAATCCGCGCCTGCCCAGCTTACAAGCCACCATGAGTTGGCCAGCATATTTTGATATCGCCCGCCTGACCATCAACCGCCATCGTCGTTACGGCACACCAGGTATGATCGTCCACCTCCATGACACGGCCCGCTGTTTCGCCCAGGCGCCCGTTCGAAGCACGGGCTGCAGAGGTCGCACGTCTCCACGGTCCTTCGCTTGACCTATACGTTTTATTCGCCATGACGTGCATAAGGATCCGCTTATGACCAGCATCTTCAGACCTCGCCCGCCAAGTCGAGACAGCACGCCCACTGAGACCACCTGCTCGTCAGACCATCTCATCTTTGGACTTTCGTTAAAGCGACTTCTGGGGGGGTGCATGTGATGGTTCCACCGGGTGTCCCTTACACATATAATGTATATAATTCACTTTAACCTAACTGTATGTATATTACTTACCAGTTTGGGCTGTTGCCCCTTCAACTTACCTGTGGGGGCCATTGCCCCTTTAAGACGTGCCCTAGCGCGCTGACATCACGTCACGCATTACGTGACGTACGCGCGACGGCCGCCGGCACAGCCCGGCCTACCGCGACTTCGGCCGCATTGGCCGGCAGACATGAGCGATGCGATCCCCCGCGGCAAGCGCCGGCTCAGCTCGGCCTCCAGCTCCTGCTCCCGCGGTCACGACTTCGGCCTCAACGGCCAGCCTCTGCACCGGGTGAACGCGCCGACGTATCGGCGCGGGTCACGTGACCGCCCCAAGCGCGGGCCAATGCGCTAATGTCAGGACGTGGTCACGTGACACCCGAAGAGCGGGAAAACACGACTGAGCGTGATGACGTCATCACGCTCTCCCGAGGACTACGGACTCAGTCCTCGTGGAGTCCCCGTCGGGGCAAGACCTACATCGTGGTGTTCCTGCATCCAGCCAGCTTACCTGTTGTATTTCGTCTGTTCAAGTGATTAAACAACTTATTTATCGTTCATCTGAAGTCGAACTTAATTATTTAGTAGGCATTCGCCCTCAGAGGTCAACACGAATACCTACACTGGAAACCAATGGATCGAGTACCTCAAACTTGGTCATTTATATGTTGTACAATGCAGCAAATTGTAAATTGTTCAGTAACAAATAACTTGTTGAGTTCAATGCTCTTGATTGGTTGGTTCCTCGGAGTCATTTATCAGAGCTTTTCCATTATTCCATTAGGAGAGGCAGGAGGTTATGTAACTTAATGGGTGTGCTTTAATTAAATTAGAACTACGGGCAATTGGCTTAATTTATGAGTTTAATTATAACTCACCCTTTCAAATAATTAACTTCTTGTCTCTTGCAATGCACTTGATTGAAGTTACTTAGACTGAATATAATATTTTGGAAATGTACATCACATTGAATAACTTCATTAAAGCAAGATGACCCACCATCTCATTTTCATAGACTAATGTTGTATATACGTTGTTGTACCTTTATTGTGAGTTCAATAAAATGAATGTTCAGAGTCCATGCACTGATTTTGATGCCAAGGAAAATTATATGAGCAAGTCATTTGCACTAACTCATCTACCAAGTATCATCAAGCTGTTGTGTGTATTGTACAACTTGCCGACTTTGTTGGGGAAGAAGGAAGAACCAAGGCAAAGGCATATTCGTGACCTGAATCTACCCAATAAAATCACAGGAAGATTTGATGCAGCCATTGACATGGATTCTATTTTCTACCTTGCCCTGTAACAGGTTACTGG
This sequence comes from Somniosus microcephalus, assembly GCF_052327205.1. Classification (NCBI taxonomy): domain Eukaryota; kingdom Metazoa; phylum Chordata; class Chondrichthyes; order Squaliformes; family Somniosidae; genus Somniosus; species Somniosus microcephalus. The sequence continues at coordinate 304,881,795 of NC_140987.1, forward strand.
TGGAATAAAGAAAGAAAAAACAGGATACCGATGAAAAGAGAGAAAGAAAGAATTTGCATTTATACAGCACTTTCACCACCTCAGGATGTCCCAAAGCGCTTTACAACCAATGGAGTACTTTTAAAGTGTAGTCACTGTTGTAATATGATGCTGATATCACATATTTTGAAAAATATCGAAATATCTGCCGGAACAGCCACAAACTCGGTTGGGACCCGGAAGACTGGGATAAGTGTAAGTTTCCTGCATGGCCTTGTCTTGGTCTGGCGCTACAAGCCATTGATGTAAGGGAGGAGCAGGATCAAGGCAGGGACTCTCTTAATCAGTAGTTTCCGTGCCCTGGCCCTCAGTCAGGTCCTGGCGTACCTTTGGTATAAGTACGCCTGGTCTCACCAGGCATACCTGGCCGATAGCGGCAGCAGCGGGGCCCACCTGGGGGACCAAGCCAGGGTCAGTGTCTGTGTGTGATTATTTTTTACAGTTTGAAATGGCCCCCTGATATAGAACCCCTCCAGGGCAACCAGATTTCTCTTCCAGGGCCTAATCCATTATCCCTCCTCGTGCACAGCCAGTTTACGGCAGTGTTTCTGGGCTGATCGAGTGGGGGGTGGGTGGGGTGCGGCAGATGCACTCCTAATTGGCTGAAGGTCTCTTATGGGGGCCCCTCCCCCTGTCTCCACGAAACTCCGCGGAGTTCTGCTGCAGGCGCAATCCTGACATAACTCCCCCGACAGATTTTCTAGGCCATGAAGTATTTTTTTTAAACTGCCCATTAACACCTATTAGAATTGGCATAAAGATCCTGAATCCTGCAGGGTTAGTTTTAGATTTCTGGAAAAGACCTTAAGATTGTGTATCGCATTGAATCCAGCCTTAAATGTATTAGTGGCCCCAGCAGTGGTGGGGGTCATCCAAATTACAGAATAAGACCTCTTAGGTCTTTTGGTGTCAAGAGAGTACAGCCTATGCTCTTAGGATGACCAGAATTTAGCAGTGCTGAACAGATGACTGAATAAACTAAAGTAGTTAACTGTGAACGTCTCCTATAGAAATCAAAGCCTGGGAATGAGGCTAGTCACCATTCAGATGGGGTTTAGTAGGGGAAAAATTCAGGAGGAATGAAGTTCGAGGGGGAAAGCAATGAGATTTCTCCCATTGGCAGATGTTAATGGATCCGATCTATATGAAATTAGGCTGTTTATACATCAATTAATAATCAATTAATAATCAGCTGTCCTACACTATGAATGCCCATAGGACGCCTTCACATGTTATGTTGCATATGCTTTAAAAATCTGTGAAGATATTAAACTGAATATAAGTAGAAAATATTTAAAGATATTAGTGGGGTTGGGAAGGGGAATAAGCCTCTGGTACTGTTTTTGGGGTCAAGCCATGGGGTCCCCCTCTACGCTAACCTCAAACCCGGTGACTCTCCCGCAATCGTGCTTGTGAGTGGCAAACATCGGCAGGTGGTCGCACACGAATGCCTGCAAATCTTGTGGGACGCCCGTGACCATGAGCTCGAGGTTGTAGCCCTCTTTTGGCTTCACGGTACACAGGGTCCCTCTTTCTCCTTCCCCTGGGATAACGACTACCTTGCCTGGCTCACCCTTACCCGCTCCCCAAAGACAATGGTTTCTTAGGTCCACGAGGATCCCGTGTTCGACCAAGAAATCGGACCCGAGGATCCCTTTCCCATTCTCCACCTCCCACTTCATCAGTATACACCTCCACTTGGTGCGGAGTGGTCCTAAATGAATGGAGAGGGGGATGGAATGTGCGCCAGCCTGTTCCTTGCCCGTGAAGCCCGACAGAATATATGGAACCCCGGTGGACAGAGGCGAGGTGGCGGGGTTATCTGTGTGGATCACGGTGCACGATGCCCCCGTATCCAACAAATAGGTCCCTTTTACCTCCTGCACCTCCATCTCCACGAGGGGTCACCTCCATATATCGTATTGCAGCGCACACAAGTAAACGGGCTGCGCCAGCTCTAGCCATTTGGGCACAGCGGTCGGGGTTTCGGGAGCGACAAGACCGGTGGTGACGGCTACTTTCCCCTACGAAATCATCAGAGACCGCATTGTCTCTAGAATCGATTCAATCGCAGCGGGATTCATAACTGCACCAGCTCCTTGTGCTGGGGCAGGAGCTACGGCTTGGGTTTGGGCTGGTGCTGGGGCGGCGGTCTGGGCTTGGGCTTGGGCTGCGAGAAATCTCCCTTTATTATCCTTCCACGGATTTCTACAGTCCTTGCGCCAATGTCCATCCTTCCCACACCCGTAGCAATTGAGCTTGGCTTGGACAGGGCGATTCCCCTCCTGACGCCACTCCTTCTGGCTTGGGGCTGCGGGTTTTGCCTCATGCACCTTTCCTTTCTGGGGAGGTGTTTCCTGACCTCTACAATTATTGTACGCTACATTTAGCTGATGGAGTACCGTCTCCTCCATGACGCTGGGACCTTGGGGATCAAACCAAGATCTGGTTAGGGCCCGTATCTCTGGCAGGCTGTTGGCAACCAAGCAACGGAGCCAATGAACCCGCTGTTCGTTGCTCATTACAGCCCGTTCAGGCATACCCGGACAGTTGCGTCGATATACTGGCCACAGCCTTTCTGCGAAAACCCGTGGGGGTTCTCCAGATAGCTGCACGGTCCCTTCTACACGGTCGAACGGACTACCGTCGTCCACTCCCATTACTTCTAAAACTTCCTCCCTGAGATCCGCATACCCTTTCCGTCCCCTCTTACCATCCTCTGAGAGGCACTGAAGGATTGTGGAATCCAGGTAGATTAGCAACAGTTTCACCTGTTCCGGATCATCACAGTTTCCTCTCTCTCCCTGAAATGAATCGAGGGATTTCCCTTTACTGTGAATCGTGTGAGGTGGCTCACCATGGACCTTAATTGCGGGCCAGCGTAGGGCAACACGAGCTGGTTCTGGTGGGGTCCGATACTGCCATCGGCAGCGTTGGGACCGAAACTCTGGTGCCGAGCGGGACACATTGGTGCCGGTCCCGGCTCTGCGACCAGTGGTTCTTCTACACACTCCACCTCGGCTACCTCCTCTTTCACTACCCCCTCCTTTTCCAACCAAGTCTCACAAAAGCTCGGCGGTGCTGCGGGCTCGGTGGCCGGTACCACAATTACCTCAGCTGGAATCGGCTGTTTTGATTCCTTTAAAAAGTCCATGTGACTTGCTTTCGGGCTGACGAGACACACCATGCCTTTTGCCTTAACCAGGGCCGTTCTTAGGTCCTCTATGGTCTTTTGGCAGGGGCCGTGGTCTGTGCTCTCAAACCCGTGCTAGAGGGCTAGCTTGTAAGCTGTTTTAACCTCCACTACTCTCTCCTCCTGCGCTCTTAGCTGTTGTGCGAGGCGGGCGTTTTTGTCCCGTATCCTCATTTCATTAATCTTTGCCTCAGTAACCTGGCACTCCAGGTACTCTATCCTGGCCTGATGTTGACTAGCTACCACTTGGCATTCCTGATTCAGCGCGTGAAGCGCTGTGATGAGTTTTTCCCCACCCATGGCCTTTTCCTCTATCTCTGCTGCCTGGGTTGTGATCTTGGCTGCCTGTGCTGCAACGACTCGGTCCAAGATCTGGACCTGCTTTTTGTAACACATCAGCCACACTGCCTTTTCCACTGACTTCTCATGCTCTTTGCTCTCTGTCCACTTGATGGCTGCGTTCACCGGACGCCCATCCAGCAAGAGATCGGAAATCCACTGTTTAGTGAGATTTACCTTGCCAAAGACATAATCTGCTATCCTCTCATCCGCTGCATTTCGAATATTCAAACTTGGATCTACTACATTGCAATCCTGCTGCCAGAGTCCTGCCGCGGTCGCCATTTTCTGTAAGGGGTTTTCCTTGAGAGATTTCCCTGAGGTTTCTCTCTCTAGAGGCCTCTCTCTCTTGCACAGTAAACCTTGAGTGGTTCGACCCACTCGCCCCTTAGATTCTATAATCTGGACTTAGGGGCAGGAACTACAATGTCGAGAAAACTCTTGGAGACCAAGTTTGATGAAACAAAATGAAATTTTATTGCATAAGGAAAAATATCAAATCAAATGCAAGCAGATAAGGGAGTACATGGGAGGGAAAAACACACAAGCAAATCATAATGACACAGTACTAACTAAGGCAAATACAGGCATCTTGTACTCTACAAAGATCATCATGAAAGAAGGAAACACACAGAACATCGAGGGACAACAACTCATGTTAATTGGACCCTTAAATCCACCCCCTTATTAAACCTATCTAGATCTGATTGTGAAGGGCCAGAAACATGCTCACCAATCCCAGTAGGAAGTGCAAGGTTTTGAAATCGAGTCTGTGTTTGATCCTTTCAGGCGTTTCGTCTCCACGTGGATTGTGGAGCCCCTGCGAGCTGCGCCACACCTCTCTCCTGAGGTGGGGGTCGGGGGCGGCTGGACACCAGCGGGCCTGGATGTCAGCGGGGTTGAGGATCGTCGGCTCAACCCTGGTCAGAGGAGCCTTGGGCTGGCTCCCATCACTTCTTCAGTTTCCTTTTATCTGTTCTCCTGAGCCGGGATGGCTGGAAGGTTTCTTCTCTTGGGACCTTCATTTTTTTGTCTCTTCTCCCAAGTTGGGTCGATGGCCTCTCATTCCGGCAACGGCCCGGGGATGGTCGATGATCTCCCGATGTGTTTCCCCGGGGTGAGACGCCGGCTTCGAGACGGCCTTCTTGATATTGGCTTTCTTCTTCCTCCTGCGAGTGCCTGCTTCTTCTTCTGAGTGTCCGGATTCAAACTGTACTCAAGCTGCGTGTCTCTTCAAGCTCTCCTCTCAGCTCTCTCCAACTGCTGAAAAGTCTCTCTGATATACCTTTCTTCCAGAAACTTCCGTCTCCCGCCCAAAATCAGGTTAGTCTTTGTTTTACTTTTGGCGGGCTGGGAGCACAGCGGGTTAGTTATTATATTTTAAAATGTTTTCGATGACCGGTAAAGGCCCATCTCTGGTCTAGAATGACCTCCATTGTTTTTAATGTCCTGCTGATCTCGTTATCTAGTCCTGGGTGCTGTTCTCATGAATATGAAATTGTCCCCTTTTGTCTGGGTCAACATTTTGATGGCCTCTGTCTCCAGGCCGATCTTGACTGGATCTGCATCTAATCCATATGAATACGTGTGGGTCTCGTTTCGTTCCCTCAGAAACGGCTTCCAGAACTTGCTCTGGGTTGAATCCACAAAGCTGTCTGAGGTTGCGCAGGAACCATTTTAAAGTGTCCCAATAAGCTGGTCACATGGTATGGTGGCCATTTTGTATGCCCCTTTTTCTGGGCTTCTTTTTTTAAAACAGTCTTTAAAATCATGGCCTCTTCTGCCATTTGATCCTTTTTAATATAAAGTCCAATTTTGCAAATCCTACACTCCCTCCTGATGATACTGTAACTTGCTTGAAGTATCATAATTCTGGGTGAACAAAATTTTCTGGCTTTCCACAATCTAATCACCCCCAGTATTTACCTATCTATGACCCCACGACACATGCATTTCCCATTTCAGAAAAATCTAGTGTACATTAAGCATCTCTAGATGGCAATACCTTGGAGTTAAAAATCTAACAACTTACTTCCAGGCGTGGAGGAGGTCCTTATACCCCTACATCACCTAGTGCATACACATTACTTTCTAACAATAACATCACATCTAATAAAACTTCAGTAATAAAATAAAGTACATACACGAAAATTCAAGAGTACATGAATACATATCAAAAATAATACAGAGGAGGGAGGGAAAATTTTAACTTCATACAAAGCAGCAAATCTAAACGGGTGTCTCTTCTTCTACCCGCACATAATGCTCTCTCCATTCCCCTCTATTCTCATGCTTCTGCAAATGTTTGACCTTTTTACAGTGTACAAACAGTAAATAAACTACAATGCCAACCTGGCACACTACAAGAACGTGGGAGGCTATCCTAATCCAGGAAGGGACTTCTATATTAGTGAACAGGTCCCACCACGGTGGGGTCACTATATCCAATATGTCTGCCCCTATCTCTAAAGTCTTCTGCTCCAGTGTGTAGAAGTGTTTCTGTGAAACAAAAACGGCTTTTAATATCTTGGTGAGGTGTTCAGGGAGAGGGGGAATGATATATCCAAAATGTGCAACGAATCGCTGCAGATCAGTGATAATCTCTTTCACAGTGATGTGAACAGTGGAAGGTTCAGGAATGGGGACAATTCGCTCTTGGGCCACTTGAACTTCTGCCCTGGGCTTGAAACAGAAGCTGCTGTCACTAACCAGACACCAACCATGCTGTCCGTGCTGGTAGTGGGGCGCTGCAGTGGTGACACAGTATGTCCCACCTCCTATATATGCCACCTGCGGGGGCACATGGCCTTGTGCCATTGCCTCCATGGTGCAATTTATAGGCTTCGTGCCAGCAGTTCTGAACCCGCACTGTGGTTTTGAATGGGCAATCAAGTGCTGGGGACACAGGATGATGTGTGCTCCCCGGCTCCGGCACCCCGAGAGGTCAGTACCCGTCATTGCATGCTCCCATCGAATGACATAAGGTGGGACCCCGGTGTAGTGAATGTGCGCACCCCCCTGAATGACTCCAATGTTCTCCACCCTGTATACCGGGGCGGGTTTTGCTGTCTTTCCCATCACCAGCATTCTTACCACTATACCCATAATGGTGTGATTAGACCGTCCACAGTCCACTGGGACTGGGTAGGCCTCTGAAGCTAGTCTGAGCTGGCACGGACTCAATGTATTCTCAAAAGGGTGGAGGGCTGCGAGGTGCTTGTTGCTGATCCAGGAGGGGACTAGATCTTGCTTTAAATCCTCCAGATTACTGTGGCCCTCGCCCAGTAACCACGCCCCGTACAGCACACAAGCTTCATTCTGCGCAGCCTGATCGGACGCATTCCGATCCTCCCTGATGAGAGCATTTACCGTTCTGGCATGTTTCTCCAGCTCAGCTATTATCTCTTTTAAGTGTAGTGTCATGGCCTGGTCCTCGTGTAACTCAGAATCCACTACCTTATTCTCGTCAGTCAGTATCTTTCTTAACTGTGTTTTCAAACCATTGATCTGGGTTTGCAGCTCCACATCATCCAGTGTGTTGATGACGGAAGTTCCTGTATTAAAAGCTGCGAAAATATAATTTACTGCACCCGTTCTTTGCCTCCCTACTCTGTCCAAGACCTCATGTGGTGTGGTGTACAATTTGGCTCTGTCGACATCGGCAAAGTCGAATTCGTAAAACTGTTTAAACATGTTTGTTAACAGGACCTGGTACAATTGCTGCATTTCCCTGGGGCACCACGCTGGCAATTGTACCTCGGTGAGGTTTAAAATCACCGAAGCCACCTCGTAGTGGACCCCTTGGTACAGTATCTGTCCTGTGGGTACCAATACCAATCCGTTCCCGGGTCCCTTTGTCGTGGTGGGGCACCCTTCCTTGAGGGCTTTAGCTACCGGAACTGTGGGCAGGGGCTTGCGGGGTCGGGTGATGAGCTCAGTGGCGTTTACTGGGACCTGAGAGTATGGGACTCCGCACGCCCGTGTGCTGACGTCCCACCTCATTCCTTGTCCAGCATCCTGCCACTGTCTTTGGAAAAAGATGGAGATGCCTGTGGGGCAAGCGTGTTCTGAACCCCACATACAGATGTAGATCCCCTCATCTGGTTCCCACCATTTGTCCCAACAGACACTCAACCCCCCGTGAGTTCCCGTTATTGTCCGATGGGTGTTATTACCCAATCTCTCCCATTCCACAGTTGAATTTTTCATGGTGCTGCTCAACTTGCGCAGCCACCACCAACGGTCCAAAGGTACATGTCCATGGCAAACAAGGCAAATCTTCTTGCCCACGGTGATGCTGATCCTGGGTGCAATGATCCACACCCTGGGGCACATCAGAGACGTTTCTCTGTATGCAAAACCCGTCTGGCTGGAGTATTCAGTAGAGTTCGACCCCAGCCAGCCTGGCCATCTTCCTTCATGGAAGTAGGCAGCAGTCTCTTCAGCGTCCCATGAGCCGGTTCCGTCAGTCGCGATGGGGCCTCTAGTTCCAGAGCACCCATAGATCGTGAAGTCCTTGGTGCGGCCCCGATAGGCCCAGCTCCATCCGATTATCACGAACGCGATGAGGATCCCTCTCATCTTTACTGGTTCCTGCAATAAATCAAACAATATAGCCAGGCTCCCGAGAAATTCTGGCTTAGGTGACGGCATGATCGGGTCTTTCGACCTCGATCCAAAAAAATACACACATACTGGGCAGATTTAAAAACTACTTAAACTCTAATCATCTTAATATTTACACACCTTAAACTTAAACCTAAACTTATGTACAGCGCCGCCCGTCCCTGGGCGGCTTGCCTAATCCCTGATTGAACTGCAGCTCGCCGCTCCCTGTGGCGGGGCTGCAGTGACCTGTGGCTCGGGTTCCCCGCAGCCTTTTGCTGTTAATCGGGGACTGTGTTTTTTCATGGATTTCTGAAGTCGGCGTCTACTGGGAACGGGGGAATCGGGCCAAGGTTTTACCGGCTGAGGCGTTCGAGTCGACCTGCGAAAAGGTACTTTGGGCGTGGCTCCCTTAGCGAGTGGACCTTCGGGTGGGACCTTAGCTCTCACAGCCTGTGGCTCTTCCACGACTGTAGGCTTCGGCTCCCTTCCCTCAGGCTCCGCTCCTTTGGGATTTGGGCAGGCTCCCTTGGCGAGTGGACCTTCGGGTGGGACTTCAGCTCTCACAGCCCGTGGCTCTTCCATGACTGTGGGCTTCGGCTCCCTCCCCTCAGGCTCCGCCCCTTCGGGAATTGGGTCTGTGGCAGATGGCTCCTCCTCACCTGTCCCTAGAGGTAGAGAATCTCTGCCCCCAATTTCTACCTCCCCCACACTCGAGTCGAGGGCGGGATCTCTGTCCTCCAACTTCACCTCCTCCAGAATCGTGTCGAGGGTGGGACCTTGTTGTTCGGGCCCCTCCTCGTCCGAGTCCCAGGCCATTGTGGAAACCTCCCCCCAGGTGGGCGGGACTGCTTCTCCTTCCAAGCAGGCTATGACGCCAGCTTGTGTGGTCTGTGACTCATCGCGCGCCTCAGGCTGAGAATTTTACCCTCAGACCTGGCTTCTGTTGCTGATGCTCTTGCACCCGTTTTAAACAGTTTGCACTGGTTGATGTGAAACCATTTAGTGCACCGGGGCAACTTCACTGCGTATACCATGGGGCTGGCTTTGTCTACAATGCTGTAGGGCCCCATGTACAGTGGTTCTAAACTCCCTACTCGGGCATAGTTTCTCACCAGGACCTGATCTCCAACTTCCCACTCGATTGTCTTTCGGGGTTCAAGCAGCAATCGGTTGCCCTGATGCTGCCTCCCCATGTTCCCAACCGCTTGCCCATAGATCTGTTTCAGGCGCTCATAAAGGTTCCGGGCAAACTTGTCCCGATTCACCTCTTGGAGCTGCCCCTCAGTGAGCACCGGGGCTAGTACATGGGTGGGGGTTCACATGACTCTTCCAGTCATTCATTCGTGCGGGGAGTACCCCGTACTTTTAGACTGGCTAGCCCGGATCCCCATGAGGGCTAGAGGCAAGGCCTCTGCCCATTTCTGGGGCGAGTCCCTTGTCTCCTTCCTCAGCTTTTTCTTTAAGGTGCGGTTCATGCGCTCCACAATCCCAGATGACTGCGGGTTGTGGGCCACGTGCCACTTCCCTTCAATGACTAAGAGCATGAGGGTGTCCTGCATCACTTGGCCAGTGAAATGAGGCCCTTGGTCAGACTCCACAAATCGTGGTAGTCCCCACCGCGAGAACACCTCCTGGACCAAGATCCTGGCAGTACTAAGTGCCGTGGCTGCTCGGCATGGGAAGGCTTCCACCCACTTGGTGAACACATCTACCAGGACAAGGCAGTACTTATAGCCTCCCTGGGCGGTGGGCAGGGGCCCAATGTAGTCGACCTGTATCGACTGCCATGGTCCCTCTACTCTCCTGATGTGTCCCATGGGCACCTTCCTTTTCTGGGTGTCTGGGTTGTTTGCAGCGCACACTAGGCAACTGGCGCAGAACTCGCGGACGTCGTCCCGAAGTCCCGGCCACCACCCCGCCTGTTCCACCCGTTGCCAGGTGACCTCAGGCCCGGGGTGTCCTGCTCCTGGACCCTCTTGGGCCAGTTGAAGGAATTCCCTCTGGTGCTGCTGTGGCACAACCCACTGGTCCTCTCGGAACAGCATGCCTTCCTTGATGGAGAAGGCTGCTGTACCGTATGGATCCTCTACTTCCTTGCCCTCTGTGATGGCCTTGAGGACTGTTTTTAGGGCGGGATCTAGGGTTTGGATGGTCTTGAGGTCTGGGGGCAGTGTTACCCCTGTGGTACCCTGAGTCCCATCCCTGCCTCGGATCACTGCCACGGGTTTGGACCCATAGGGATCCCAAAAGGTACCGGTGCGGGCACCCTCCCTGGCTAGCGTATCTGCTTGCCGATTACCCTCGCCGCGGGGTTCCGTGGAGGAATGGGCCTTTACCTTGTGGATAAAGACTTCCCCTTTCTCTCCCACCGCAGCTAAGATCTTTTCTAACAGGGGCTTCACGGTTAAGGGTTGCCCGTCCGCAGAGGTATATCCACAGCGGGACCAGATGGCTAGGTATTCCATACACGAGTTGCATGTGAACATGCTGTCCGAGCAAATCGTGTATGGGGTGGGGAAGATCTCGGGGTGTGTAACGGCGTACACTACCACAGCCAGTTCAGCCTGCTGGGCGCTCATGGTGCTGGGGAGCTTAATCGCCAGGGCAATGCTTGCCACGGGGTCACACCCTGTGAGTCGTTCGCCAGCTGATACCGCGCTGGAACCGTCTACGTAGATCTCGCGGCCCGTGGGATATATCCCGGCCCGTAAACCTACGTTCACCTCCCATACCCCTTCTACGGAACACCGATGGGCTGTTCTGGGATATATCATGTTGGCCGCGAGCTTGGGCTCGCAGAGACCCTTTACCTTCAGCTCCATCTGTGAAAGGAGGAGGGTCCAGCGCGCAATGCGTGCACTGCTTACTGTCCCATCCTTAATCCGTCCGTCTAGAAGCATTCGGGTAGGTGTGTGATGGGTGAGGAGAGTAATGGGAGAGGTGCCTGTGAAGATCAGAGATCTTTTCACAGCCCAATGCGTGGCCAGGAGATGCCACTCGCAATTGGAAAAGCTCCTTTCCACATCAGTGAGCACCCTGGAGGAATAGACCACTGGCCTCAGCTTGCCGTGTCGCTCTTGAAGCAGTACAGCGCTCAAGCTATCCCCGCTAGCCAGTACCTCCAGGAAAAACTCCTCTCCCCCATCTATGGCCCCCAGGGCTGGCGTGGTCTGCAAGTCCCTCTTGAGTTTCTCAAATGCTGCCTGGCAACCCTCATCCCAGGACCACTCTACTCCCTTGTGTAGGAGTCGGAGCAGCGGGGCTGCTGTGGCTGCATAGTCCTCAATAAAGTCTCTCCAGTACCCGATCAGCCCCAGAAAGGACCTCACACCCATTACGGTGGTGGGGATCGGTAGATCTTGTACCGATTCCCGTCTGGCCTTATCTATGGATCTTTCACCGGTGCGGATGGTCAGACCCAGGAATTTCACTTCCTGCTGGCCAATCCGTGCCTTCTTTGGGTTTACTTTGAAACCCTTTCTTCTTAACAGCTCCAATAACTCAGCCAATAGTGGGCCATGCTCCTCTCTCGAGTCTGTGAACAGGAGCAGGTCGTCCACATACTGCACTAGCTGATTGGGCTGGCTGAACTCCTTTAAACTCCCTGCCATGCATTGATGGAAAGTGCTGGGGTTGTTGTGGAAACCCTGTGGCAAGTAGTTCCAGGTGTACTGTTGCCCTTTAAACGTAAAGGCAAACTTGTACTGATCCTCCCTCCGTAAAGGGATGGACCAAAACCCATTAGAAATATCCAGTACCGTGAACGTGGTCGCGGAGGCTGGAATACTTCCTATCAGGTCGGCAACTGTTGCTACTGTCGGCGTGCAGGCTGCGGTGTTGCTATTGAGGACCCTGTAGTCCACCGTGGCTCTCCAGGAATCGTCCGGCTTCCTCACCGGCCATAACGGAGAGTTCACATGGGTGGCTATCGGTCTCAACACGCCCTGCTGCACCAGTGAAGATATTGCTGTCTCCATGTCGGGCTTCGCTTCCCGGGGGAAGTTGTACTGTTTTTGGGGTCGGGCCATGGGGCCCCCATCTACGCTAACCTCAAACCGAGTGACCCTCCCGCAATCGTGCTTGTGAGTGGCAAACGTCGCCAGGTGGTCGCACACGAATGCCTGCAAATCTTGTGGGACACCCGTGACCATGAGCTCGAGGTCGTAGCCCTCTTTTGGCTTCATGGTACACAGGGTCCCCCTTTCTCCTTCCCCTGGGATGACGACTACCTTGCCTGGCTCACCCTTACCCGCTCCCCAAAGACAATGGTTTCTTAGGTCCACGAGGATCCCGTGTTTGACCAAGAAATCGGACCTGAGGATTCCTTTCCCATTCTCCACCTCCCACTTCATCAGTATACACCTCCGCTTGGTGCGTAGTGGTCCTAAATGAACGGAGAGGGGAATGGAATGTGTGCCAGCCTGTTCCTTGCCTGTGAAGCCCGACAGAATATGTGGAACCCCGGTGGACAGAGGCGAGGTGGCGGGATTATCTGTGTGGATCACGGTGCATGATGCCCCCGTATCCAACAAATAGATCCCTTTTACCTCCTGCACCTCCATCTCCACGAGGGGTCGCCTTTATATATCATATCGCAGTGCACACAAGTAAACGGGCTGCGCCGTCTCTAGTCATTTGTGTTAGATCCGTGATTCTGAGGGTATGCTGTTTTTCAATAACCACACGGATGCTGCAACTTAACAATAAACCGGTATTTACTGGAGGAGGGTAGTCTCAAGACTGGGGGTACAGAGGCATGCGCAAAGCTTATATACAGGTGTGGTCACTGCCAGTACTACAGTATACAGGAGCTGTAAAAGTCACATACACTACAATTCCTCCCCTTTTATATTAGTAGTACCCCTAATATTCAAATAACAATTAACACTTTAACATGTACATTAAACAACAATAGTCCATTTATAGATTCAGTCTTTGGGGCGGCTTCCTGACCCTTTCGGGATAGCGCCTTTCCTGAGGTTCTTGTTCTTGGTGCAGAGGCGATTCTGACCCCTGTTCATCGGGTAGATCATCGGGTTCCACTGCTACTGGTTCTGAGGTAGATGCTACCGGTATGTCGGGTTCATCCACAGGTACTCGAGACATGGGGTTGACGCGTTCCTGTGACACTAAGATCTGATCGACGTGGCGTCTCACAATGTTCTCCCCGATATCCACTGTGTACATTAATGGCCCCTGCCTTGTGCATATCGTTCCGGGTTGCCATTTCTCTGTTCGATAGTCACGGGCCAAGACTGGTTGCCCTACATTGAAGCTCCTTGTCGGCTTCTCATTGATGTGCCGGAATTGTTTGTCCTCAACATTTCTTCACAGATTTGGTCTGAGCAAGTCCAGATGAGATCTCAACCTTTGGTTAAAGAACATCATGGCCGGGGTCTGGTTGGTAACTGCATGTGTCGCGTTTCGGTAGGCTAATAAGAAATTGTCCATCTTATGCTGCAGTGGAATTTCATCATCGCACATGGCCTTTATCGCCTTCTTAAAGGTTTGTACGAACCTCTCAGCCAATCCATTTGTGGCTGGATGATACGGGGCGGATGTGTAATGCCTTACCCCATTCCTTCACATACATTTTTGAAACTCTTCGGACACAAACTGTGGTCCATTATCAGAGCAAATCTGCTCTGGCAAACCATTTCTGGCAAATATGGTCCGTAGGACTGCAATCGTTTTCTCTGTTGTGGTTGAAGACATTTTTATCACCTCAGGCCACTTTGAATGAGCATCCAATGCTATTAAGAACATTGAGTCCATGAATGGACCAGCAAAATCGATTCCCGGCAACCACACATAAGCCCTAGCAAGGCTTTTCATTTTCACTCCCCCCAGATGACCTTCATGTAGCTCATTTAGCACTCTCTCCCTTAACTTGGGTGGAATCACCACTCTGGATCCACACATCACTGTCCCCTGGCATACTGACAGCTGTTCTCTTCTGGATGGGAATGCTGGCAACAGTGAGTCGCCATGTGTTGGCCATCCCCTCACCATCAAATCATATACCCGAGACAGCGTCGAATCATTGCGGGTCTCCTTCTCTATATCCGCGTTCGTTACTGGCAATCGTTCAATTATTGACGAATAAAATATCTCGATAGGGTCCACTGCTGGTGCTTCCTCCACAGTAGGCAGTGGCAGGCGCGATAGCCCATCAGCGTTGCCATGCTTTTTCGTGCCTTTATATTCTATTTCATATTGATTCGCCCCTAGAAACAGGGACCATCTTTGTAACCGTTGTGCAGTCATCACTGGAACGCCCTTCTTAGGATTAAAGATGGAGACAAGTGGTTGGTGGTCAGTCAGCAAGGTGAACTTCTGCCCATGCATATAGTGGTTGGATTTTTTTACTCCCCATACTAGGCTCAGGGCCTCCCTGTCAATCTGGGCATAGTTGCGCTCGGCTGAGGTTAGTGACCGAGACACAAAGGCTACTGGCCTCTCCAACCCGTCTGGGAATTTGTGCGACAGCACCGCTCCAATACCATAGGGTGATGCATCACATGCCAAATGAATTGGTAGTGCTGGGTTGAAATGGGCCAACACCTCTTTTGATGTGATCAATTCTTTACACTTCTGGAAAGCTCGTCTATGCTCGTCATCCCACTTCCATGGTACCCGTGTTTGCAGTAGGGTGTTCAGTGGGTGTAATACTGTAAGGGTTGGGGGCTTCTTTAAACTGGTTTAAAGTAATTTTCCTGGTCTTGCAGCCTTTGCCTGCCATCAGACCAATTCCAATAAAACCAATTTTAAAACAGCGGTTCCGAATCGCTACCCCTCCTCTAGTTCTGAGTGGAGGAACTTATAATTAATGATTTTAAAATGGAACAAGTGGTTTGGATGAGAGAAAAAAATCAAGTTTTATTACCTAAATAAACTACAATCAAAAGAAAAAACTATATCACACGAACACAGTAATTACAGTAAAAATATATAACAGGGGGTTGCAGATGGTGAAAACGAGGGATACAATGGCTACAATGTTATTTAAACAATCTTAGCAATACCCTTAAATCACCACCCCTTATCTCCTGCTAGGTTGCCTTGTTGAGGAGTCAGAACACCCTGCTCACCTTTGGTCCAGCGAAGTAAGAGTGCGAGATAGCTTCTCAGCCACTATCTTTATACCTGGTGAGGTCCCTGCCGTTCTGCCTTGCAAGGGCTGTGTGCAAAATTCCCCACCCAAAGGGTCCAATACACAAGAGAAAGCTGTGATTGGCTAACTCAAAGTGGTTAGACTGGGTTAATGTGTCTTCCGGAGCTCCCTGGGCTGAAATAAAAGAATGCAACAGCCCTATTGTCAAGTGCTGGGTGATTTAAAACCCATTCAATTGTTAAACGTTTCCCATTCAAGGTACAAAAGTCTCTTCTGCAGTTTAGATGTATCCACTCGATATACAAACAAATGCTAATAGCATTCAATTGCTTTGTAAACAAAGCATTATCCTTTGTCTTCGGCCATGTGGTGACAGCCATTTTTATCCCTGGAAATTTAAAAGCACAATGCCCAGGGATTCTTTAATCAAAAAAATTGATCTTCAGAACTGTAAATTATTGCGAATTCTTACAGTCTGCCCTTGGATACTTCCAGCTTGCTTGTGGTATCCTCTTGAAGAAATGAGCAATAATTTCTGACCCCTCACAAACAACCATCCCCTGTATTTACCTAATAGCTATCTGCCACTGATCCCCGTCCCGTCTATTCCCCTTAAACTCAAGAAACAAACCATGATACGGTAGGCATCTTACAGATACTTCAGTTTTCAATAAGGGGTCTCATACCCCTACACGCTTGTAAAATTATACAGTGTAAACCAAATTTACAATCACTTTTTTTTTACATCATAAGTTATTACAAAATGTTGCAATCTTAGTTACACAATGTAATCAAAATGACCCCAAGCACGGAGAGGGTCCTACGCCTCTGCTCAACTTGGAGTTGTCACAAACTGGTCCCAAGCACGGAGAGGATCCTACGCCCCTGCTCAACTTGGGGCTGCAACACAAAATACAAAAAATCATTAAACAACATGCTTAAATGAACCCCGATCATCACGTGCCGATGATGGGTCATGAAATTCGAGTGGGCATTGCTCCTCCCACTCGGGCAGTAAAAGTACCTTCCACCCCCCTTTGATCGTCTTAAACTTTAAAACAGGCAGAATGGATTTACAGACCAGCCTGCTCCGCCAGCCCCGAGCTGTTCCCTTGTCCTTTTGTGGAGGCGGGGTACCCCTCATGTTTAAAAATTACCTTGGCACAGACCGAGCCCGGGGAGTATGGGATCTCATGACTCCCAGTCCCTCCACCTCCCGTCTTCCCTCAACTGGCTGCAGAAAATGATGGGTGCCTGTGTGGCGGCTCTCCCTGGCCCCACACTGATCTGGCCACCCACTCATCCTTCCCAGCCACACTTATCCTCTTTGCCCATGGGTCCCCGGGTGAGTTCCTCCCTCCCCCGACCACACCCATGCGACTCTTGGGTCTCCCCCTCCTCTATACAATCATTCCCGGGCCATCGCCACCCACTCCCGGGGAACGCGTCCCTATGACCAGGCGCCCGCGCTTCCCCATCATGACTCCTCAACAGCGAGGTCTCCCGCAAGTGAACTTCGGTCAGGATAGTGCTGGGTTGGGGGCCGTGCCCCACCCAGCTGGGGCCATCTCCTCCCCGTAGGAGGAGTAGGGAAATTCCTCTGGACTCTGTCCGTTTTTTTCCCGAAGATCGCTGCGGGGTCTCCTGGATTCGTTCAGTGGCGAGGTGATCCCCAACATTCCGTATCTTCATTCGATGTCCAGCTCGGGCTGGGCGAACATGGCTGCTTCATTTTCCCATCTCCTGCAAAAACTTAAAAGGGACATGCAGCCAGGTCTCACTGACCTGCTGCCTTAGGTGGAGACATGGTCGGGTCCCTCGACCTCGGACCAAAAATGCAAACATTTGGCACACATGTAAACTTAAACTCTTTGCACTTTAACTTAAAACTAGTTAAATCAACAAAACTTAAAATACACCTTAAAAGCACGCTATATACACACACATAGCTATAATACAAATGCCGCCCATCTCCGGATGGCCAGGCTAATCTCTGGCACCGTCGCAGATTGCTGCTGGCTGCAGCAAAGCTGGACTGCCTCCTGTCTCTGGTCCCCGCAGCTTATGGCTGTTGATTGGGGACCTCTGTTCTTTGGCTTCTCCCCGGTTCGGGAGTCCGCCTTACTCCACCGTAAAGTGGGTGACCATGCTTTCTTAGGCTGGGGCACCCGCTGAGACCTTCTGAGGGGTGTCTCTATGGGGGAAACTTTGGCTGGCGGACCCTGAGCTTGGGTCACAGCCCCAGCTGGCTGGGAACCTTCTCCCCCATGTCCAAATAGCCCGCACTGTATAATGTACCTGGCAGCCTGCCGGTGCGAGTCTCTCTCTGGGTTTGTCTGCTTTTCCCTGGAAACAAGTCACAGTTCCTGTTTTTGTAGACTGTGAACTTGAACTTGCATGGACAGCAAACTCATGTTCCCTCACCCAGGTGGCTTTAAATGGGGAATTTTGGACCTGCCTTTCATCTGGGGCCAAAACTATCCCCTGTGTGCCTCCCTTGTCCCAGATTTCTGCTACTGGACCTGCTCTACAGGGGTCCCAGAACTCTCCTTCCCTGTTCCCCTGCTTAAACAGCTTACTCTGAACATGAATGGCTCCTCCCCCCACACAAGCCACAGTGCTTGCCTGTGAACTCGAACTTGCTGTGGACTGAGGATTCCTATTCTCAGGCTCACTCCTCACGGGCGGACTGTACCTCCATTGTTGGAGGGGGTACACTGGTCCTGGTCCCCACCTGCCTAGTGGGGCCTGCTGGCATTCTACCACCCCATTGTCCACCCCTCCTTGCTGCCAGGGCTCCTCAGAACTCGGAGCTGTGGGCTGCGGTCTTGGGGTCTCTAATTCCCAATCTAGCACCGTTCTGGGTGCTGCCTGTGGGATGGTTCTACTTGGGCTGCCAGTAAAGTCCAGCTGACCTGCCTTCGGGCTGATCAGACAAATCATCCCCTTTGATGCATTTAAAGCCATGTTAAGGCTTTCTATCTCTGACCTACAGGGGCCATGATCTGCTTCCTCAAACCTTAGGGCGCAGGCCAGCTTATAGGCTGCCTTTGCTTCCCTAAACCTTTCCTCCTGCTCTCTCTTCACACCCTTCCTAACCCAGCCACCTATACCCCGATAGGTCAGCCTACACACTGCTGCTAACATCCGCAGGGCTACCCACATACTGAAAACAACGAGAGAAACAAGAGCTGATGCTTTCTCCAGATCCAGACCACTTATTAAATCAAAAACTGCCTCCACTTCTACCTGGCTCGCCATTGTAAGGGTTGGGGCTTCTTTAAACTGGTTTAAAGTAATTTTTCTGGTCTTGCAGTCTTTGCCTGCACTCAGACCAATTCCAATAAAACCAATTTTAAAACAGCAGTTCCGAATCGCTACCCCTCCTCTAGTTCTGAGTGGAGGAACTTATAATTAATGATTTTAAAATGGAACAAGTGGTTTGGATGAGAGAAAAAAATCAAGTTTTATTGCCTAAATAAACTACAATCAAAAGAATAAACTATATCACACGAACACAGTAATTACAGTAAAACTATATAGCAGGGGGTTGCAGACGGCGAAAACGAGGGATACAATGGCTACAATGTTATTTAAACAATCTTAGCAATACCTTTAAATCACCACCCCTTAACTCCTGCTAGGTTGCCTTGTTGAGGAGTCAGAACACCCTGCTCACCTTTGGTCCAGCGAATTAAGAGAGCGAGATAGCTTCTCAGCCTCTATCTTTATACCTGGTAAGGCCCCTGCTATTCTGCCTTGCAAGGGCTGTGTGCAAAATTCCCCACCCAAAGGGTCCAGTACACAAGAGAAAGCTGTGATTGGCTAACTCAAAGTGGTTAGACTGGGTTAATGTGTCTTCCGGAGCTCCCTGGGCTGAAACAAAAGAATGCAACAGCCCTATTGTCAAGTGCTGGGTGATTTAAAACCCATTCAATTGTTAAACATTTCCCATTCAAGGTACAAAAGTCTCTTCTGCAGTTTAGATGTATCCACTCGATATACAAACAAATGCTAATAGCATTCAATTGCTTTGTAAACAAAGCATTGTCCTTTGTCTTCGGCCATGTGGTGACAGCCATTTTTATCCCTGGAAATTTAAAAGCACAACGGCCAGGGATTCTTTAATCAAAAAAATTGATCTTCAGAACTGTAAATTATTGCGAATTCTTACAATACCGTGGACAAATTTGGTAAGAACTTGTGATAGTAGTTTACCAGCCCGAGGAACAACCTCAGTTGTGACACATTTTCCGGTGCTGGAGCCTTGACTACTGCCTCAATCTTTTCAGGGGACTTATGTAACCCCTCTTCATCGATGACGTGGCCACAATACGAGATCTGTTTCTGGAAAAGCTCGCACTTGTGGCGATTAGCTCGTAGCCCATACTCCTTTAATCTGGAGAGCACCTTCTCCAAGTTGGCGAGGTGATCACTCTCATTTTCGCCCGTGACCAAGATGTCGTCCAAATAACACTGGGTCCCTGGAATCCCTTGCAGGACCTGATCCATCACCCTTTGCCAGATAGCCGGAGCCGAGGCTACTCCGAACACCAGCCGGTTGTAGTGATAGAGACCTTTATGAGTGTTAATCGTAAGGTATTGTTTCGAAGCTTCTTCTACCTCCATTTGCAAGTACGCCTGGGCTAGATCAATTTTGGTGAAGCGTTTACCTCCAGATAGCGAGGCAAAAATTTCCTCAATTCGTGGAAGCAGATATTGTACCGTGTGAAGGACTGGGTTCACTGTCACCTTAAAATCCCCACAGATGCGGACCTTCTTTGGTTCCCCAGGCGTATTATTCAACGACCTCTTCATTACAGGAACGATGGGTGTAGCCCACTCGCTCCAGTCCACTTTGGACAGTACTCCTGAATGTTCCAACCCTTCCAGCTCTGCTTCAACAGCTGGTCTGATCGCATAAGGCACTGGTCTGGCCTTAAGAAACTTTGGGCTTGCATTTTCCTCTATTTTAATCATTGCTGTTATGCCTTTTGGTGTTCCTAGTCCCTCCTGGAACACTTCTTTTGCGTCAGTTAGCATTTTTGACAGCCGTCCAGGTGTGACGTCGTCATCCTTTTTGGCCTCAACCTTCAGTGCCTGTATGGAATGCCAATCTAATTGTATCTTCCGGATCCATTCACATCCTAGCAGTGGTGGTCCTCCATCTGGCAATACATATATATCCATTTTGGGTATTTCCTGGCCTTTATATATCACTTTCACCCTTATTTTTCCTTTGGGGTAGACTTTTTGCCCCGTATACATCTTCAAGACAATCTCTGTAGCTTTCAAGGGTATATGTGAAAATAGCCGCTTGTAGTCCCTTTGGTTTATGACTGTTAGGGCTGATCCTGTGTCCAATTCCATTTTCACTTGGACTCCGTCTATCTTGAGTGTAACCCAGATAGTCTGGTGATCCTCCATTTCGGTTACCTTATGTAGTTTCAGAGAACCCAACTCCTTGCTTCCGGAGTCTGTGTCACTTTTCTGTTCGTCTGAACCACTGTCCATCACCTGCTGTACCTTTTTGTACTTCTCCTGTGGAGATTTCTTACTGTTAGTTTTCTTCCCAGACCTGCAGACTCTTGCTATGTGTCCTGCTTTCCCACACTATCTGCACACTTGGTCCTTGAGCCAACAATCCTTCTGGTCATGTGTTGTTCTGCCGCAACGATAGCACTTCCCTGTTCCATAGGACATTTCATTGGTGCCATATTCTTGCGGTCTCCGTTGTATCTCTGCAGCGCCCCTTGCGGCTGCTTCATGTGATACTGCCGTACTGAAAGCCTTGTCCAGCGTAAGATCCTTTTCTGATAGAAGCCGTTTCTGGGTTCCTTCACTTTGTAACCCACACACAAACTTGTCCCTTAACGTATCTGCTAGTCCCGCTCCAAACTGGCAGTGTTTCGATAGCTTGCGCAGTTCCGTTAGGTACTCAGCATTGCTTTCGTCTTTGTGTTGGTTCCTTTTATGGAACTTAAATCGTTCTGCTATCAGCAGCAGTGTGGGGTTTAAGTGGTCCTGTAGGATTTCTACTATGCTTTCGAAATTCTTGTTCACCAGCTTCTCTGGGGTTATTAGATTTCGCAGTTACCCATATGTTTTTGCACCCATGGAATTTAACAAAACCAGTGCTTTATTAGCATCTGGCACTTCATTCGCCCTGCAGTACACCTCAATACGTTCCACATATGTCGCCCAATCTTCGACTTCATTGTCGAACGTAGAGATACTGCCACTCTTCGGCATCCCTGGGTGTGAGTTAACTGTCAAAAATGGCGTCTCCCGCCCTTCCCCTTCTTCTCCGCTGGCACAAGATGGCGTCTCCCGCGCTTTCCTTCCTTCCTGCGCTCGCCCTTCTACTCCGCTGCGGCTTCTAAAAATGGTGTCTCCCGCGCTCTTCCTTCTTCTCCGCGGGTCAATGGCGTCTCCCGCGCTCTCCCTTCTTCTCCCCGCGGATCCTGTCCAGCCCGTGAGCCCTGGCTGTGCTCTGCGCGTTCTTCTTTTAATTTTTTTATCTCAACGTCGCTCGGTCTTGAACCCGGCTGTTTCTTAACCCTCTCCCTCTCCGGTTTGTTTTCTTTATTCGATGCCGCCCGATTTTCAACCCCCGGCTGCACCCTGTGCGCTTCACCCTCTGTCTTACCCCGTCGACGCTGCTCGGCTTTCTCTCCGCCGTCGGTCGGCTCCAGATGCTGCTGCCCGGGAAGGTTCTGCGCTGGACCTGTCGTCAGTCTCTTGCTGATTGTTGTGGCTGGGGAACCAAGCCTGGCTCTCCACAGCCTCCCCTGCAATGTTCACTCTCTGCCTGATGACTGGGCGGTTGCTCATGGTCGACGCCCGTGTTCCTGGCCTCGACTTTTTTTTTTAGTTGTAGGTAGATTCGAATCGACACTCGTCGCCACTGTTAGATCCGTGATTCTGAGGGTATGTTGTTTTTCAATAACCACACGGATGCTGTAACTTAACAATAAACCGGTATTTACTGGAGGAGGGTAGTCTCAAGACTGGGGGTACAGAGGCATGCGCAAAGCTTATATACAGGTGGGTTCACTGCCGGTACTACAGTATAAAGGAGCTGTAAAAGTAGTTCTGTCTTCAAGGCACATACACTACAATTTGGGCACAGCAGTCGGGGTTTCGGGAGCGACAAGACCAGTGATGATGGCTACTTTCCTCTGCAAAATCATCATTGTCTCTAAAATCGATTCAATCGCAGCGGGATTCATAACTGCACCAGCTCCTTGTGCTGGGGCAGGAGCTACGGCTTGGGTTTGGGCTGGTGCTGGGGCGGCGGTCTGGGCTTGGGCTTGGACTGTGGGAAATCTCCCTTTGTTATCCTTCCACGGATTTCTACTGTCCTTGCGCCAATGTCCATCCTTCCCACACCCGTAGCAATTGAGCTTGGCTTGGACAGGGCGATTCCCCTCCTGACGCCACTCCTTCTGGCTTGGGGCTGCGGGTTTTGCCTCATGCACCTTTCCTTTCTGGGGTGGTGTTTCCTGACCTCTACAATTCTTGTACGCTACATTTAGCTGACAGAGTACCGTCTCCTCCGTGACGCTGGGACCTTGGGGATCGAACCAAGATCTGGCTAGTGTCTGTATCTCTGGCAGGTTGTTGGTAACCAAGCAATGGAGCCAATGAACCCGCTGTTCGTTGCTCATTACAGCCTGTTCAGGCATACCCGGACAGCTGCGTCGATACACTGGCCACATCCTTTCTGCGAAATCCCGTGGGGGTTCTCCAGATAGCTGCACGGTCCCTTCTACACGGTCGAACGGACTACCGTCGTCCACTCCCATTACTTCTAAAACTTCCTCCCTGAGATCCGCATACCCTTTCCGTCCCCTCTTACCATCCTCTGAGAGGCACTGAAGGATTGTGGAATCCAGGGAGAAAAGCAACAGTTTCACCTGTTCCTGATCATCACAGTCATTAATGGCTGCTGTTTCCTCTCTCTCCCTGAAATGAATCAAGGGATCTCCCTTTAATGTGAGTCATGTGAGGTGGCTCACCATGGACCTTAATTGCGGGCCAGCGTAGGGCACCACGAGCTGGTTCTGGTGGGGTCCGATACTGCCATCGGCAGCGTTGGGACCGAACCTCTGGTGCTGAGCGGGACACATTGGTGCCAGTCCCGGCTCTGCGACCAGTGTTTCTTCCACACACTCCACCTCGGCTACCTCCTCTTTCACTACCCCCTCCTTTTCCGACCAAGTCTCACTATAGCTCGGCAGTGCTGAGGGCTCGGTGGCTGGTACCACAATTATCTCAGCTGGAATCGGCTGTTTTGATTCCTTTAAAAAATCCATGTGACTGGCTTTCGGGCTGACGAGATACACCATGCCTTTTGCCTTAACCCGGGCCGTTCTTAGGTCCTCTATGGTCTTTTGGCGGAGGCCGTGGTCTGTGCTCTCAAAACCGTGCTCGAGGGCTAGCTTGTAAGCTGCCTTAACCTCCACTACTCTCTCATCCTGCGATCTGAGCTGTTGTGCGAGGCTGGCGTTTTTCTCCCGTATCCTCATTTCATTAATCTTTGCCTCAGTAACCTGGCACTCCAGGTACTATATCCTGGCTTGATGTTGACTAGCTACCACTTGGCGTTCCTGATTCAGCGTGTGAAGCGCTGTGATGAGTTTTTCCCCACCCATGGCCTTTTCCTCTATCTCTGCTGCCTGGGTTGTGAACTTGGCTGCCTGTGCTGCAACGACTCAGTCCAAGATCTGGACCTGCTTCTTGTAACACATCAGCCACACTGTCTTTTCCACTGACTTCTTATGCTCTTTGCTCTCTGTCCACCTGATGGCTGTGTCCACCGGACGCCCATCCAGCAAGAGATCGGAAATCCACTGTTTAGTGAGATTTACCTTGCCAAAGACATAATCCACTATCCTCTTATCCATTGCATTTCGACCATTCAAACTTGGATCTACTACATTGCAATCCTGCTGCCAGAGTCCTGCCGTGGTCGCCATTTTCTGTACGGGGTTTTCCTTGAGAGATTTCCCTGAGGTTTCTCTCTCTAGAGGCCTCTCTCTCTTGCACAGTAAACCTTGAGTGGTTCGACCAACTCGCCCCTTAGATTCTATAATCTGGACTTAGGGGCAGGAACTACAATATAGAGAAAACTCTTGTAGACCAAGTTTGATGAAACAAAATGAAATTTTATTGCATAAGGAAAAATATCAAATCAAATGCAAGCAGATAAGGGAGTACATGGGAGGGAAAAACACACAAACAAATCATAACGACACAGTACTAACTAAGGCAAATACAGGCATTTTATACTCTACAGAGATCATCATGAAATAAGGAAACACACAGAACATCGAGGGACAACAACTCATGTTAATTGGACCCTTAAATCCACCCCCTTATTAAACCTATCTAGATCTGATTGTGAAGGGCCAGAAACATGCTCACCAATCCCACTAGGAAGTGCAAGGTTTTGAAATCGAGTCTGTGTTTGGTCCTTTCAGGCGTTTCATCTCCACGTGGATCGTGGAGCCCCTGCGAGCTGCGCCACACCTCTCTCCTGAGGTGGGGGTTGGGGGCGGCTGGACGTCGGCCTGGATGTCGGCGGGGTCAAGGATCGTCGGCTCAACCCTGGTCAGAGGAGCCTTCGGCTGGCTCCCAACGCTCCTTCAGTTTCCTTTTATCTCTTCTCCGTAGCCGGGGTGGCTGGAAGGTTTCTTCTCTTGGGACCTTTATTTTTTTGTCTCTTCTCCCAAGTTGGGTCGATGGCCTCTCGTTCCGGCAACAGCCCGGGGATGGTCGATGATCTCCCGATGTGTTTCCCCGGGGCGGGACGCTGGCTTCGAGACGGCCTTCTTGATGTTGGCTTTCTTCTACCTCCTGCGAGTGCCTGCTTCTTCTTCTGAGTGTCTGGATTCAAACTGTACTCAAGCTGCGTGTCTCTTCAAGCTCTCCTCTCAGCTCTCTCCAACTGCCGAAAAGTCTCTCTGATATACCTTTCTTCCAGAAACTTTCATCTCCCGCCCAAAATCATGTTAGTCTTTGTTTTACTTTTGGTGGGCTGGGAGCACAGCGGGGTAGTTATTATATTTTAAAATGTTTTCGATGGCCGGTAAAGGCCCATCTCTGGTCTAGAATGACCTCCATTGTTTTTAATGTCCTGCTGATCTCGTTATCTAGTCCTGGGTGCAGTTCTCATGAATATGAAATTGCCCCCTTTTGTCTGGGTCAACATTTTGATGGCCTCTGTCTCCAGGCCGATCTTGACTGGATCTGCATCTAATCCATATGAATACGTGTGGGTCTCGTTTCGTTCCCTCAGAAACGGCTTCCAGAACTTGCTGTGGGTTGAATGCACAAAGCTGTCTGAGGTTGCGCAGGAACCATTTTAAAGTGTCTCAATAAGCTGGTCACATGGTATGGCAGCCATTTTGTATGCCCTTTTTTCTGGGCTTCTTTTTTTAAAACAGTCTTTAAAATCATGGCCTCTTCTGCCATTTGACCCTTTTTAATATAAAGTCCAATTTTGCAAATCCTACAAAACCACCTGTCTATTCGATTCTTTTCTGTATCGCCGCCTGTACCTAAGTCCGGTGTCTAGAACCCAGGGGCGTGGGAGCGATTCGAACCGCTCACCAACAGTCAGGGGCATAACTGACTGGGCGTACGCGCCACCCCACACCACCCCCTACAGAAATGGTGACCGCGGCAGGACACCGGCAACAGGGTTGCGGTACAGTGGACAATGGTTCGGATGAGCAAACCATGATGGAGGAAAGGATTTCTGATTATGTGTTTAGCAAGGTGAATATCAATAAGAAGTGGATCACAACTCTGTTAAAGGCTGGGCATCCGGTAGATGCAGCAGCTAAGTGGAGAGAGGGAAAGGAACACTAGAAGTCTTTAGAGAAGGCAGTTAGGCTGATGTGTTTTAAAAAGCAGGTACAGCTTTTGGATAGGCTTGTTGCAGCACAGGCAGTCGAGTTAAGGGAGTCAGCCCTGGAGATCCAGGATAAGGCTCTTGCAGGGGAGAAGTTATTAGTAGATTTGCAGGCCCTGAATCAGGAGAGAGTGCATTTAATGGGATACCTACGGTGCCAAGTCACCGAGGCCAAGGGAAATGAATTAAGGTTGCGGGAGAAAAACGCCCACTTGGCAAGGCAGATTAGGGTACAGGAAGAGAAAGTACAGCAGGTAAAGGCAGCGTACAAGCTAACGAGCGAGCAGGGGTTTGAGGAGGCAACCCACGGCCGCTGTAAAGAGAGGATAGAAAATCTGAGCCGGGCACTCCGGAAGGCAAAAGGCATGGTATGCCTCATAAGCCCAAAGGCAGGCCAGGCAGATTTTATGAGGAACAAGGGGAGGACAGTTCCAACGTCACCGGTAGTGTCTAGCGACAACCCGGTTGAGAGAGAGGAGAGCTCACGACCACCACCCGTAGCGCCAAGTTTCAGCGAGGTTTGGCAGCAAGGGGGGGTGGAGCCAGGAGTGGAGCCAGTGGGGGAGGCGGAGGTGGAGCAAACCCCGCCAGAGAGGTCGGAGCCGGGACCGAAGTGCCCAGCACGGCACCGGAGGTTCGGCCCACCCGCCAATGGCGACAATGAGGGGCCCCTCCAAAACCAGTTCATATTACGCTTTAACACCCAACAGCTCAGGGTTATGTTCAACCATATTCCAAGGCTCTCTGAAAAGGGGGACCCCTCAATCCACTTCAGGGAAGTAGAGCAGGCCGCCAGTGTCAATGACTGCAATGACGCTGAGAAGGCCAAAATGCTGCTATGCTCCCTGGAGAGTAGTCTCCTCCAATCCCTCTCTGACGAGTGTAAAAGGGGGCAGAGCGGGTATGAGGAGCTTAGAGATGCGGTTCTGGAGGCCATGGGGATGAATGTGGGAAGTTCTTTCTCCCGTGTGGAGAAGCCGATCCAGCTCTCAGGGGAAACCCCGCAGGCTTTTGCGGACCGGCTGTGGCCGGTGTACCGGAGGACCTGTCCGGGATCGCTGGACCGGGCGTTGCTGAAAGGGGATTCCCTGGCCCATTGGCTCCATTGCCTGGTGGCGAACAGCTTGCCACAGGTCCGGGCCAAGGCAGAAGCCTGGTTCGACCCCAAAAATCCCCAGACTACCGAACTTACGGTAATTAGGCAGCTCACTCTGGCTTACAAAAACGGTAGGGGAGCCGATGCACACCCACCCAAGGGAAAGGTGCATGAGGTAAAACCCGGACCGGGTAGGAAATAGTGGCACCAGGAAGGGAGTAACCCCCACAACACCAAGACCAATTGTTACAGGTGTGGGAAGGATGGTCACTGGTGGAAGGAGTGCAAAAACCCTTGGAAAGATAACAAGGGAAAGCATCCCACAGCCCCAGCCCAAAAGGCGGGGGCAGGGATCCCTTCCGCAGAGGTCAAGTCACTTTTGGACACCATGAGGTCCTTATTGACTGGCCAGGGGAGAGTAGCAGCCGCCACCGGTGCTCTCACCCCATCCACCCCATCCAACCCAAAGCCGTGACTAGAGCCAGTGCAGCCTGTTTATCTGCGCTCTCTCCGATACGATGAGTGGAAAAGACCCCTTTTGGAGATGGAGGTGGAGAAGGTGACGAGGACTTATCTGTTAGACTCAGGGGCATCATGCACCCTGGTCTACTCAGCTAAACCCACCACCTCGCCTCTCTCTAACGGGGTCCCATACAGTCGATTGGGATTCACGGGTAGGGAACAGGCTGGCTCGTTTTCCATCCCGCTCACCATTTGATTGGGACCGCTCCGCTCCGTGTGGACCTGTGTCCTGATGAAATGAGACGTGGAGGGTGGAAGAGGGGTCCTGGGAGCCAACTTTATAGTAGGCCACGGGATCCTAGTAGATTTGAGGAATCACTGCCTTTGGGGGGCAGGTAAAGTGAAGAACGGAGAGGTAGTAGTAATTCCGTGAAAGGAAGGGAAGGGGACCCTGTGCACCATGAAGCCCAAGGAGGATTATAACCTCAGGCTCATGGTCAGCAACACCCCACCAGAGTTCCAGGCATTTGTGCAGGCCCACCTGGCCACATTTGCCACTCACAAACACGACTGCGGGAGGGTCACAGGGTTTGAGGTCAGCGTAGACGGGGACCACATGGCCCAACGACAGAAACAGTATATCTTCCCTAGGGAAGCAGAACCGGACATGGAAGCAACCATGTCCTCGTTAGTGCAGCAGGGAATGCTGAGACCAATAGCTACCCACGTGAATTCTCCGTTATGGCTGGTCAGAAAGCCGGACAATTCTTGGAGGGCCACGATGGATTATCGGGTGCTCAATAGTAACATCCCAGCCTGCGCACCCACAGTAGCAGCAGTTGCCGACCTCATCGGGAGTATTCCAGCATCCACGACCACTTTCACGGTGCTGGATATTTCCAATGGGTTTTGGTCCATCCCTGTAAGGAGGGAGGATCAGTACAAGTTTGCCTTTACTTTTAAAGGGCAACAGTGCACGTGGAACTGTTTGCTGCAGGGCTTCCACAACAGCCCCAGTATTTTCCATCAGTGCATGGCCAACAGTTTGAAGGATTTTAGCCAGCCCAGACAGTTGGTCCAATATGTGGATGACCTGCTCCAGTTGACTGATTCGAAAGAGGAGCATGGCCCGCTATTGACCGAACTGCTGGAGCTGCTAGGGCAGAAGGGTTTCAAAGTAAACCACAAGGAAGCGCAGATCGGCCAGCAGGAGGTGAAATTCCTCGGTCTGACCGTGCGCGCTGGAGAGAGGGCCATAGATAAGGCTAGGAGGGAGGCGGTACAAGCACTACCGGTCCCTAACACAGTAACGGGTGTGAGGTCGTTTCTAGGGCTAACCGGGCACTGTAGCGATTTCATTGAGGACTATGCAGCCACTGCAGCCCCTCTGCTCCGACTCCTACACAAGGGAGTGGAATGGCTTTGGGATGAGGGTTGCCAGGCAGCATTTGTCAGGCTCAAGAAAGACTTGCAGAGCGCGCCAGCTCTAGGGGCCATAGATGGGGGGAAAGAGTTTTTCCTGGAGGTAGCAGCCAGCGGGGACAGCCTGAGTGCTGTGCTGCACCAAGAGCGGCACGGCCGGCTGCGGCCGGTGGTCTACTCCTCCAGGATACTCACTGATGTGGAAAGGAGCTATTCCAACTGTGAGCGGCACCTTTTGGCCACACATTGCGCTGTGAAAAGATCACTGATCTTCACAGGCACCTCTCCCATCACCCACCTCACCCATCCCACACACACCCAGATGCTTCTGGATGGGAGGATCAAGGATGGAACAGTGAGCAGTGCCCGCATTGCCCGCTGGACCTTGCTCCTTTCACAGATGGATCTGAAGGTGAAGGGTCTCTGTGAGCCAAAGCTCACAGCCAACCTGGTATATCCTGGAACAGCCCACCGGTGTTCCATTGAAGGGGTTTGGGAAGTAAACATAGCTTTACGGGCCGGGATACACCCCACAGGCCACGAGATCTATGTAGACGGTTCCAGCACGGTATCTGCTGGCGAGCGTCTCACAGGGTGTGGAGTTTATGACCCAGCAGCAAACAATGCCCTGGCGATTAAGCTCCCCAGCACCATAAGCGCTCAGCAGGCTGAACTGTCTGTGGTGGTGTACGTTGTTACACACCCTGAAATCTTCCCCACCCCCTACATGATTTGCTCGGACAGCATGTTCACGTGCAATTCATGTACGGAGTACCTGGCCATCTGGTCCCGCCGCGGATACACCTCCATTGACGGGTGATCCCTCACAGTAAAGCCCCTGCTGGAAAAGATCCTGGCAGCAGTGGGGGAAGAAGGGGAGGTTTTCATCCACAAGGTGAAGGCCCATTCCTCCACAGAACACGGCGGCCAAGGCAACCAGCAGGCTGACTTGCTCGCCAAGGAGGGTGCCCATACAGGCACGTTCTGGGACCCATTTGGGTCCAGACCCATGGCGGCGGTCAGTGGTAGGGACGGGACCCAAGGGAGTGTAGGGGTAGCGTTAACCCCCGACCTTAAGACGGTCCAAGCCCAAGACCCCGTCCTAAAAGCAGTCCTCAGTGCAGTCGCTGAGGGAAATGGAATAGAGGGTCCGTACGGCACTGCGACCCTCTCTGTTAAAGAGGGTATGCTGTTCCGGGGGGAACAGTGGGTTGTGCCGCAGCAGCACCAGAGGGAATTCCTTCAACTGGCCCATGAGGGTCCAGGAGTGGGACACCCCAGGCCTGAGACCACCTGGCAGCGGGTGGCATAGGCGGGATGGTGGCCGGGACTCAGGGACGATGTCCGCGAGTTCTGTGCAGGCTGTCTTTTGTGCACTGCGAATAACCCCGACCCCCACCAAAGGAAGGTTCCTATGGGACACGTCAGGAGGGTAGAGGGAGCATGGCAGTCGATACAGATCGACTACATCGGGCCCCTGCCCACCGCCCAGGGAGGCTATAAGTACTGCCTAGTTCTGGTGGACGTGTTTTCCAAATGGGTAGAGGCCTTTACCTGCAGAACAGCCACAGCTCTGGGTACTGCTAGGTTCCTGGTCCGGGAAGTGTTCTCGCGGTGGAGACTACCACAGTTTGTGGAGTCCGACCAAGGGAGTCACTTCACCGGACAGGTGATGCAGAACACCCTTGTGCTGTTAGGCATCGAGGGGAAATAGCATGTGGCCCACAACCCGCAGTCATCCGGGATTGTGGAACATATGAATCGGACACTGAAGGAAAGGTTAAGGAAGGAGACGGTGGACTCGCCCCGTAAATGGGCTGAGGTCCTACCGTTGGTTTTGATGGGGATCAGGGCCAGCAAGCCTAAAAGCATGGGGTACTCCCCGTACAAGTTAATGACTGGCCAGTTTATACGGACCCCCACCCATGTGCGAGCCCCGGTGCACATGGAAGGTCAGCTCAGGGGTGTCAACCGGGACAGGTTCGACCGAAACCTCTTTGGGCACCTGAAGCAGGTCCATGAGCAGACGGCTGGGAACATGGGAAGGCAGCAGCAGAGTAACCGATTGCTGCTCGAACCGAGAAAGCACTACGAGTGGGAGATAGGAGATCAGGTCATGGTAAGAAACTATGCCTGAGTAGGAAGTTTGGAGCCATTGTACATGGGGCCCTACAGCATTGTAGATAAAACCAGCCCCATGGTATACGCCGTTAAGATGCCCCGGCATACAAAATGTTTCCATATCAACCAGTGTAAGCTGTTTACACCTGAAAGGGGAAAGCAACCAGTTGAGGTAAGGTCTGAGGATAAAGATCCTCAGCCTGCAGTAGGAGCGAGTTCACAGACTGCACAGGCAGGTGCTGTGGCTTGCTTAAAGGGAGGGGCCATCTCGCCCATCGATTGGGACTGTACTGGTCTCGCTAGACGTACTCTTATCCAGTTATCTAGTCAGCTAAACACTCATTCAAATAACTCCTCGAGAAACGGTGCGGTTTTGAAGCTTTACTTGAATAAAATTGTGAAACTGTAAACAAAGACAAAGTATGTTTTGTACACAGAGCTGAGTACTATACATTAGATGTTACATAAGATACAAACATGTTTATGAAAACAGAATAGACTAATTGTATAATTAAATAGCACTGAAGCTAAACCTCGGTAGCTAACATCTAATAAACATCTTATAGACAAAGTATTGTCAAAATACTATACTGACAAGGTTGTTATCATATTACTAAACAAGGATACTCACAGACATTGCGTCTTGCCTAGCATATAAGGAAGGATGGAGGAGGATTGAGAATGGCTGCTTCATGTGGCTTTGTTCACAACTCAGCAAAACATTCCCTGGAATACTACTTCCGGGGCAGACAAGAAGAAGGTCAAATAGCACACTGCTATACGATAACTACCACTAGAGGGTGCTATCTGCATGTAACAAGTCCAGAACAGGGACACTCCCCCGCTCTTCTGGGATCCAGATGAGGGGAAGAGACCTGAGGTCGAAAACCATGTCCCGGACCCAGCCATGGGACCTGGGGGCAGAGACTCTCAGCTCGCAGCAGCAGGCTATGAAAAGTTACCTGCCCCTAGCCCGGGTTCGGGAGATGTCAAGCCTGAGGGAGCAGCGGTTCGGGTTAAAGGCCCAGCGGCCAAGAAAGCCCCATCCACCAAGGCCCCCAAAAGGTCCCCATGGACACCCCAGCTGAGAAAGCCATGGTCACCAGCCCTCCAGTTACCAAGGGCCGCCCCTCATGCCAGTGAGAGGTGCAAGGACAGAGGTCCTCAGCCAGCAGCCGCGGGCTGCGAGGGACCAACAGTGAAGGATGGTGCGGTCACGCTGGGGGTGGCGGTGAGCCGCAGTCCAACCAGGGATTAGCCTGGCTGCCCGGAGATGGGCGGCGGATGTATATAGTTTTAGTTTACTTTAAGTTTGTGTTTATTGTTAAGTTTAATTATTTTAGCTTAAGTTTGGGTGTTTTAGTTTAAGTTAAATAAGGTGATGGGTAGTTTTTAGTATCAGACTGGCTTCCCACATTCTCGTGTTTGCCAGTTAGGGATAGTGTTGTATCTAGTTTGCATTCAGTGTAAGGGAAAAGGTCAGTTGTTAACATTCCGTAACCAGAAGATCTGGAAGGAACATTATGTAAAGGTAGAGGGAGATACGCCTGTTTAAGTACTTTTCCTTGTATTCTGATTAAAGATCATTGTTTTTTTGTGTTTGTTATTTTTAACAAAGGTTTTTCTGTTGTTTGTTGCGACGCGTTTAATAAAGATGTATGTGTACCAAGTGGTGCAGGGGTGTTGGACCCCTCCATGCTTGGATGTGTGTAAAGTCTGTAATTTACTCTCTGTATGCTGATGTACACTACATTTTCGCGGAATGAGAAGTGCATGTGTCGTGGGTATATTAGATAGGTAATTACAGGGGAAGGTTGACTATGGAGGGTCAGAAAAATTTTGCTCACCTTGTAAAAGTATGATACTTCAAGCAAGTTTTAGTATCACAGGGGGGAGTGTAAGATTTGCAAAATTTCTACATTTCCCCAAAGGTTATTATTAATAAAAGGGACCCTGTATGGACATTTAAAAAAAAGGGTACCCAAAGATGGCGTCCGCACCACGTGGCCAAAAGCCTGCAAGATTTTAAAAAGCTTGGACTCTGTGGCACAAGCAGCTTTTGGGAAATCGAAACCAAAGCTGCAGTTTCTGTGAAGAGAGACTTTTGTATTTTGAAAAGCAGACAGGACTTTGAATATGCATTAAGTCAAATTGGAGACAGATCAAAACCAGTTAGGTCTATACTTAAGGCCATCAAGTTGTTTGCATAAATAATTGGAAACAGCTTAGGGAAGCCATCAAGGCTGGTCAGGCTGATTAAGATGTATTAATAACAAAACAACTCAGACATCGGGTCAGTAGGTGCGATTACCGGCCATCTAAAAACAGTTAGTTTAGATAGCTACAATTATTTAAACTAGCCCACCAAGATTGGGACAAAGAGCTGACCTGATTTGGCGCACAGATAAGGGGTATAATTGTAGGCCCACTGGCAACCGACTCTCTCTCTGCTCTCTGCCCTTGCTCTCGGCTCCTGCTCCAGTCCCTCGCCCTCGTGGCTGCTGTTCTTCCCCTGTCCCACGCTAACCGCCTGGCCACTGCCCCCGCCTTTCCCATCTCAACAGGAACGCCCGGACTTGCACCAGGCGGACACGGACAAACCAGGCCAGGCCAGGCAGGACAAGACGAGGCGAGGTTGTGAGGAAGACGAATTGGGAAGACGATTGAAGAAACGCTTCAAATAATCGTGCCTTCAATCCATCTCACCTTCGACTATCTTCATGCAAACTCCAACTGCCGGCCGAGGAAGAGGAACCATCATCCCTGTGAGATAAAGTACCCAAGCAAAGACTTTAACTTTGGGGTACTTGTACCTGGACGACGCCCTTGCAGCACCCCGAGACCACGTGACGACGGCAGGCCCCGGAGAGCACAAAGAGCGAACCCCAAGCCCACCGCTGTTTGAATTCAGCAGATCTGTGATTGGTGAGAATGAATTCTGGCCCCTCATAGCTTAATCTAGTTAGGTATAAGAGGTGGGATAAGGATAAGGGGATTGTTAAGATAGTTGTTTTCCCTCGATGTGCTGTGTGTTCCCCATTCCCTGTATAAGTATAGTTATTTTGTATTTGCCTGTAATTTTATACTAGAAGCTTTTCGTAAGATTGTGTTATTTTCTGTTCAATAAAATCTTGGTTTTCTCACATCCAAACCATCTGTCTACTCGAGTCTTTTCTGTATCGCCACCTGTACCTAAGTCCGGTGTCTAGAACCCAAGGGCGTGGGAGCGGTTTTAACCGCTCATAAACAGGCAGGGGCATAACTGACTGGGCGTACGCGCCACCCCACACCACCCCCTACAATCCATAGCATAGGGGGTGGTCTGCAAAAGTGGAAGCCTTCCCAGCAAAGCCAAGTAATGCACAGAGCATAATTCTGCCAAGCAAACATAAAAACAAAAGCAATCCTGAAAGAAACTCCATGAATATTTACCTTCTTCTTTAAAGTGCCCTAGTAAGCAAACCACTGAATCTTTGCACTCGATTTTAATAGCCCTGAGGAGGCGGATTTGGAGGCGGGTTTGTAGCAAAAATCGGAAAAAATGTCTTCAGACACCCAACCTGCCTCCATCCCGCCCCCACCCGATTTTCATGAGTGTCTGTTCAGCCACTCCCAAACTGACCCGACTGGAACCTGTGGGACATGTAGTTAAGGCAGTTCACAGCCTGTTAACTGCCTTGCTAATCCTATTTTGATAGAGGTTTCCCATTTATGTGCCTCTGGCTCCTGTTTCCCATCTTGTCAGAAACAGGCCAGCTGCAAGGAGACGAGTTGCTGGAGGACAAGATTTGTGGAATTGGTGCAGCACTTTAAAAGCCCCCGTGAAACATGGCTGACATTCAAATGCAACAACCTTTGGAATAAGATTTTGCAAATCTACTGACCTTGACTGTTCAAGCTGACAGCCATCTGCAGTGTGACCTGATAGGAATAATTTCAGGCCACTTCTAGTGTGCGCTTGCAAGCTACCTGCCTCAAGTGAAATCTATAGCTACGGGATGGGAAACATTTATATCCTCTCATCCAGGTCGTCCGATTCAGAGGAAGAGCAGCTGCAACAGCAGCACAACCAACCACAACAGCAGCAGCAACACCAGGAGTGCCAACCTCCTCCTCACCCGCCTGATGATGCACAGGGCAGAGAGCCTCAGCAAAGGGCTACACCTTGCTGCAGGAGATACCCGCAACACAGGGTTTACAGGCAGAGAATCAGCTTCCTCAGCATGACTGAGCAGCATTGCCAAAGGAGGCTGAGACCTTCGAGAGACGTAGTCGCTGACGTCTGCGCAATGCTGCACAAACACCTGGAGCCCAGAGGAGCGTGTTGACACTTCTTACCAGGGGCTGTCAAAGTCACCACCGCACTCAACTTCTTTGCTTCGGGCGCCTTCCAGGGATCAGCTGCAGACATTAGTGGCATCTCCCAGTAGGCTGCACACACCTGCATCAGGCAGGTCACCGATGCCCTCTTTGCAAAGGTGCACAATTATATCCACTTCTCCACAGATGGCCCAAGTGTGACGGCGTGTGTGGTTGGCTTTGCCAATATGACAGGCTTGACAATGGTGCAGGGCATCATTGACTGCACACATGTAGCCATTAGGGCACTGTTGAGTCTGTGCTTTCAAATGTAGTTATGCTGAATAACTGGACACAGACTACAGAAATACTTAAACAGGTCTTTAGTAACTGAGGGTCAGGGCTGAACTGGAATACACTTTGCTCCACAGGGTTTATATACCGGTGTGGTCACCACCGGTACTACAATGTACAGGAGCCATCAAAAAGTAGTCCATCACCTTAAGGTATCCTCTTAAGGTGGTACAGGTTACATACACTACAATTCCTCCCCTTTTAGCTTAACAGTGTACACCCCAATTTAAACATTACATGGATAACATATATACAACTTTCACACAAAACTGTTCAAAGATTCAGTCTCTGAGGAGGCCTCCTGATCCGGGCCAGATAACGCCTTTCAGGGGTCTCTGGTTCTCGGTGCTGGGGTGACTCATCCATTTGATCTCCTATGGATTGAACATCATCATGTACGTTCGAGTCTGAGGTAGATGCTACAGGCTCAATAACTTCTTCAACTGGTGTCTCTGCCGTAGATATGGGGTCGACCCTTGTTCTCGATTCCACAAGTTGGTCAGCATGACGTCGTATTACGTTCTCTCCAACGTCTACCGTGTACATCAAGGGTCCTTGTCGGGCACGAATTGTTCTGGATTGCCATTTATCATTCCTATAGTTCCTGGCCAACACTGGTTGTCCTATTTCGAAACTCCGAGTGGCCTTGTTATTTACGTGCTGGAATTGCTTGTTTTCGACTTCCCTACGCACATTGGGTTTTAACAAATCCAACCGGGACCGCAACCTCCTGTTACAGAACATTATGGCAGAGCTTTGATTTGTCACTGCATGCGTGGCATTTCGATATGCCATCAGGAAATTGTCCACCTTGTGTTGTAGTGGAATATGGTCTTCGCTCATGGCCTTTATCGCCTTTTTGAACGTTTGTACAAATCTCTCGGCCAACCCATTGGTAGCCGGATGATATGGGGCAGATGTATAGTGTTTCACCCCATTCTTTTTCATGAATTTCTGGAATTCTTCTGACACGAACTGTGGTCCGTTGTCTGAACATATTTGTTCCGGCAACCCATTCCTTGCAAATGTGGTTCTTAGAACTGCGATCGTCTTTTCAGAGGTAGTGGTCGACACCTTAATCACTTCTGGCCATTTAGAATGTGCGTCTACCGCTATCAAAAACATGGAATCCATGAATGGACCTGCAAAGTCGATATGCACACATTGCCATGGGGTTGAAGCCATTCCCACGGATGCAGCGGTGCAATTGGAGGTGCGTTTTGAACTTTTTGGCACCCTGAGCAGCTTTTAGTCAGATCCTCTATTTGTTTGTCGATACCTGGCCACCACACATAAGCCCTAGCAAGGCTTTTCATCTTGACTCCCCCCAGATGACCTTCATGCAGTCCCTTCAGAACTCTCTCCCTTAATTTAGGAGGAATAATCACCCTTGTTCCATACATCAATGTTCCTTGACAGACGGACAGCTGTTCTCGTCTGGCTGAGAAGGCTGGTAACAGTGGGTCGCCATGTGCTGGCCATCCCTTCACTGTCAAATCGTAGACCCGAGACAGTGTCGGGTCATTTCGGGTCTCTCTCTCAATACTCGCATTGGTGACTGGTAAGCATTCGATGATGGTTGAGTGAAATATCTCGATAGGGTCAACTGCCGGTGCCTCTTCCGCTGTAGGTAGTGGCAGGCGCGACAGCCCATCAGCATTACGATGTTGCTTTGTACCTTTGAATTCGATATCATATTGATGTGCCCCTAGGAATAGGGACCATCTCTGAAGCCTCTGCGCCGTCATAACCGGAACACCCTTCTTAGGGTTAAAAATGGAAACCAATGGCTGGTGATCTGTCAGCAGCGTAAACTTTTGGCCTTGCAGGTAATGGTTAAATTTCTTAACTCCCCACACGAGGCTGAGAGCCTCCCTATCTATCTGAGCATAGTTGCGCTCTGCGGAGGTCAATGTTCTGGATGTGAACGCGACTGGCCTTTCCAAGCCATTTGGCAACTTATGTGAGAGCACTGCCCCGATACCATATGGAGAAGCATCACAAGCTAAGCAAATAGGCAGCATTGGGTTAAAGTGAGCCAACACTTCCTTAGAGGTGATCAGTGCCTTGCTTTTTTGAAAAGCCCGCTTACAATCCTCGCTCCACTTCCATGGTACTCCCATTTGCAAAAGAGTGTTCAGCGGGTGTAACACCGTGGATAAATTTGGAAGAAACTTGTGGTAATAGTTAACCAACCCAAGGAACGACCTCAACTGGGATACATTTTCCGGAGCGGGAGCTTTCACAACAGCTTCGATCTTGTCAGGTGACTTATGGAGCCCCTCCTGGTCAATGACGTGGCCGCAGTACGAGATTCGCTTTTGAAAGAACTCACATTTCTGGCGATTAACTCTGAGTCCATATTCTTTCAATCTGGTGAGCACCTGCTCCAAATTCGCGAGGTGCTCCTTATCATCATCTCCTGTAATCAGAATGTCATCCAGGTAGCATTGTGTGCCTGGAATTCCCTGCAATACCTGCTCCATGGCCCTTTGCCAAATCGCTGGAGCCGATGCCACTCCAAAAACCAGTCTATTATACCGATATAAGCCCTTATGTGTGTTGATCGTGAGATACTGGCGTGACGCTTCATCAACTTCCATCTGTAGGTACGCCTGCGCCAGGTCTATCTTGGTGAAGTGTTTCCTGCCAGACAGCGAAGCGAAGATATCTTCAATCCGCGGAAGCGGATATTGCACCGTGTGAAGAACCGGATTAACAGTGATCTTGAAATCGCCACAGATGCGAACCTTCCCAGGTTCCCCCGGCTTGTTGCTCAACGAACGCTTCATGACGGGAACAATGGGTGTGGCCCATTCGCTCCAGTCCACCTTTGACAGTACTCCTGAATGTTCTAGCCCTTCGAGCTCTGCTTCCACAGCAGGTCGTATCGCATAAGGTACCGGTCTGGCTTTGAAAAATTTTGGGTTTGCATGTTCTTCAACCTTGATGTTTGCCGTAATTCCTTTCAATGTTCCCAGTCCCTGTTGGAACACCTCCTTAGCATCGTCCAATATTTTGGACAGTCGTTTAGGTTTGACATCGTCCTCTTTACAGGAATCTACAGTTAGTGCTTGTATGGAATGCCAGTCCACATTTATTCTCAAGATCCATTCCCGTCCCAGTAGTGGCGGACCTCCATCAGGTAACACATACAAGTCCATTTCCTGACTTTCTTTACCATTGTAGACCACATTTACCTTTATCTTTCCGATGGGGTATACTCTTTGCCCCGTGTATGTTTTCAATACAATCTCCGTATCCCTCAGGGGAATGTGTGAGAATAACCTTTTGTAATCTTGCTTATTCATGACCGTCAATGCCGATCCAGTGTCCAATTCCATCTTCACTTGGACTCCTGCTATCCGAAGCATGACCCAAATAGTTTGGTGGTCTGCTGTGTTACCCACATTATGTATTTTTAGACAACCCAGTTCCTTACTGCTGGAGTCTGAATCCATCTTCTGTTCATCCGAACTGTTCTCTGTCACCTTGTGTCCTTTTTTATACTTCTCCTGCGGCGACTTTTTGCTGTTGGTCTTCTTTCCTGACCGGCATACTCTCGCTATGTGACCGAGTTTGCCACATTGCCTGCATTCTTTATCTTTGAACAAGCACTGGTTCTGGTCATGCGTTGTCCTTCCGCAACGATAGCACTTTACTGCGCCCAATGTCATTTCATTGGTGCTGAATTCCAATGGCCTTTGCTGCATTTCTGCAGTGCCTCATGCTGCTGCCTCGTGTGATGCTGCAATGCTGAAAGCTTTGTCCAGCGTAAGATCCTTTTCCTCTAGCAGTCGCTTCTGGGTTCCTTCCCTTAGGAGCCCACACACAAACTTATCTCTCAGTGCGTCTGCTAGTCCTGTACCGAACTGACAGTACTTCGATAACTTGCGCAGTTCGATTAAGAATTCAGCGTTGCTTTTGTAGAATTTAAATCGTTCCGCTATCAGTAGCGGCGTGGGGTTTAAATGCTCTTGCAGGATAGTAACAATATCCGCGAAACTCTTTCCTACTGGTTTATCTGGTGTTACAAGGTTCCTTAATAACCCGTACATCTTCGCACCCATCGAGTTTAATAGGGTTAGTGCTTTCTTATCCACCGGTACCTCATTCGCTGTACAGTAAACTTCAACGCGTTCCACATAAGTGGCCCAATCTTCCAGATCGCTATCAAAAGCAGTGATGTTACCCGTTTTTGGCATCCTTGTTGAGTTTCCTTTCCTTCGGATTATGATTATTATTTTATTTTGCAAAATGGCGGCTTCCCGCGCTTGGCGGCTTTTCCCGCGCTTGTCTTCTTCCCCCGCCGACTAAAAATGGCGATTACTGCGCTGTTGCCGTTCTCGCCTCCCAGCGGTCCTTTATTTTCCCCGACGCTGCTGCTCTTGTTCCCCGCCGCTCCCGCGGTCCTTGTGGACATAAACGCTTTTCTGGCTGCTGCGCGTCTCTGCCCCGATTGCAGTCCGGCCCCTGACACCGGCTGCGGTCGTGTTCTCCGCCCTTTTCGTCGTTTCCCTCCCCTTCTCTTACTGACAACTCGGCCGACTTCCCCCCCGTGCCGCTCGATCGGGCTTACCCGCCGCTGTCGTCGAAGGGATGTTCACTGATGTTAGACTTCGTGGCCAGAACCCAACCTGGGTTCCCGATTGCCTCCCGTGCTATGCAGTGCCCAGCAGGATGTTGAGGGTGGATGTCCTTGTTCGACGCCCGTTTCAGAGGCGAAGCTTCCTTTGATGCAACTGCCACTAGGTAAGATCAGACTCATCGCCACTGTTGAGTCTGTGCTTTCAAATGTAGTTATGCTGAATAACTGGACACAGGCTACAGAAATACTTAAACAGGTCTTTAGTAACTGAGGGTCAGGGCTGAACTGGAATACACTTTGCTCCACAGGGTTTATATACCGGTGTGGTCACCACCGGTACTACAATGTACAGGAGCCATCAAAAAGTAGTCCATCACCTTAAGGTATCCTCTTAAGGTGGTACAGGTTACATACACTACAGGCACCCCATCACAACCCAGCTGTATTTGTCAATCACAAGGGATGTCACTCCCTGAACGTCCAGCTGGTGTGTAACAACAGGAAAATCATCATGCATGTTTGCGCAAAGTACGCTGGCAGTTGCCATGACTCCTTCATCTTGCGCCAGTCTACTGTTCCTCAGCTCTTCCATCCGCCAACTTTCCAGATGGCTTCTTGGCGACAAGGACTATCCCCTGAAAAAGTGGCTTATGACACCAATGAGGAGGCCATTAAACGATGCTGAGGAACGGTACAATGTGAATCACATGTCGACCAGAAGCATCATCGAGCAAACCATCGGCTTGCTCAAAATGCGCTTCCGATGCCTAGCCTGATCTGGAGGAGCCTTGCAGTATACACCAGCCAGGGTGTCCAGAATTGTCGTTGTCTACTGTACCCTGCACAACATCGCATGGCAGCGTGGCTTAGTGCTGCCCCATGAACAAGTGGCTCAGCGCACAGCCGCCTCGGAGGAAGAGGAAAAGGATGAGGAAGAAGAAGAGGTTGAGGAGGAGAATGGGGAGCGACGCTTTGCAGGGCCGGATGTGGCCAATTCAGCAGCAGACGACCACATTGCTGGCCATCAGGCAAGGGATGCACTCATCCATTCCAGATTCATGTAAGGTCACGTTTCAACCACAGGTGGCTGGCACATGGAGATGAATATAAATCCGACAGTCTCAAACCCCAGGCATCATCCGTCTACTAAAGCGCTAAGTGTCACAACCAACATTCTACATGACATGTGCCCTGAGCCCTCACTCTTGAACTTCCATTTCCCAGAACACAGAGGCCACACTTTAGGTGATCTCAGCAGATCATTAAACCTTTTTTGACACTGAACCCATGTATGTCTGCATACAGATCTCGAGCTCACCTCCTCAGCAATTTGCAGCCAAGCTGCCTTGGTTTGCTGAGGTGGCCTCCTCCTTCCGTTTCCAGGGAAGAGGAGCTCCTGACGTCCTCTAACTCCCTCCACAAGAGCATGGAGAGAGCCTGTGATAAAAATGATAACTTCCGGGAAGTTATGTCATCACTTCCTGTGAACTATGAACTATGAACTATGAACTGTGTACATACCTCACTTCCTGTCATATGTCACTTCCTGTTGGACTGGTATAAATACTGGTCTGTTCAGTATTGTAAGAGGCTTCTACCAGAGGCATGGTAAAGACCTCTCTTGTGTATATAGTGTGTTTATAAGTTACTTAAAGCTTACTTTAAAGTTACTTGATGGTAAGTCTCCTTTTTCTTACATCAATTTAAGTAACTTAGTATTTACACTGACAAATACTAGACCTTCAGACAAACTCGGAAGTTAAGGATCCAGGGAACCACCCATCATGGAGAAAATCCTTAGACCTATTCGTCTGGACTTGGACCCGAATACACCAGCAGCTGGCAGGGTATGGAAGCATTGGTATCGTACTTTTGAGAATTTTCTGGATGAATGTAAAGCGGATGCTCCTGCTAAATTGAAGATACTTGTCAATTATGTGACCCCAAAAGTGTTCGAATATGTTGATGAATGGGATAATTACGAAGAGGTGATTCGGGCACTTAAGAAACTGTATGCGAAGACCCCAAATGAGGTCTATGCTAGACATCTACTGGCCACAGCCCGACAAGGGCCAGGGGAATCAATTGACGAATTCCTGCAAGAACTTCGCAGGCTCAGCGTAGATTGTAACTTTCAGGCAGCCTCAGCTGAGCTGTACCGCCAAGAAATGATTCGTGATGCTTTCATCTGCGGGATTGCCTCTCCATTTATACGCCAGCGTCTACTAGAAAGTAAAACACTTGAGCTACAAAAAGCTTTTGACCTAGCTTGTTCACTGGATTTGGCAAAGAGAAATGCAGACCTCTATCAGCTGCCCAGATCTCGATCTGCTGCTGTAGCTGCAACCAGACAATTCAAGCGGTCTCAGGTGAACCCTATCATGGGGGAATCTAATTCTGATAATTCTGATGAAGAAGAGGAGGACGACCCCACTTTAGCAGCCTCTTGGCAATCTAGGAAGGAATGCTTCTTTTGTGGAGATGCTTTTCACCCTAGGAAAACCTGCCCTGCTCGCAA
The DNA here is from genome assembly GCF_052327205.1 of Somniosus microcephalus. Lineage (NCBI taxonomy): Eukaryota > Metazoa > Chordata > Chondrichthyes > Squaliformes > Somniosidae > Somniosus > Somniosus microcephalus. The sequence continues at coordinate 304,924,869 of NC_140987.1, forward strand.
TGCAATCTGCAGTTATTGCGGGAAAAAAGGACACTTTGCTAAAGTTTGCCTATCAAGGGCCTCTACGAGGGCCAATCCAGCTAAGGCCTACCGAACTGCCCCAATTAGGGCCTATCAAGGTGCTCCAGCTAGGACCTATCAAGCTTCCTCTCGAGCTCTCTCCCGAAGAAGCACACCCAGAGTTTTAGCCACTCTCTGTGCAACGACACCAATTACAGCTGCTTGCCCACAGAACCTGTCTCATGCAGCCACAAAAATTTCAATTAAAGGGCATACCTTAGATGCCTTAATTGACTCAGGAAGTACTGATAGTTTCATTGAGGAACAGATTGTTGCGAAATTGAAACTACATGTCTTCCCATCGGACCAGGCAATTGCGATTGCCCAGTCATCACTTAATACCAGAATCTCCGGCTTTTGTGTTGTTGATATGACACTTCATGGTCGTATGTATCCCTCCACCCGACTTTCGGTGCTCAAGGACTTATGTAGTGATCTCCTCTTAGGGCTGGACTTCCAAAAACAGCATAAGAAACTCACCATTGAGTTTGGTGGATCCAAACCCGGACTTACTATTTCTAATATACCGTCTAAATTACCATTTTGTGCATTATCAGCAGCTTCACTTGATGAACCCTCATTATTTGCCAGTATTCCGCCTCAATGCCAACCGATAACAACGAAATCGCGGCGCTTTAATCAGGAAGACCAATCTTTTATTGCGGCTGAAATCTCTCGACTTCTAGCAGAGGATATCATTGAACCATGTTCGTCGCCCTGGCGGGCTCAAGTCGTCATTGTCAAGAACCCTCTAAAACCTCACAAACAGCGACTATGCATCGATTATTCGCAAACCATCAATCAATATACCGACTTGGACGCCTACCCATTGCCATGCATTGATGATATGGTTAATAAACTGGCCGAATACAAAGTGTTCTCAACTTACGATTTAAAAAGTGCCTATCATCAGTTACCCTTGAAGGTCTCAGATAAGCAGTACACAGCCTTTGAGGCTAATGGGCGGCTGTACCAATTTCGTCGCCTCCCATTCGGGGTTACTAATGGAGTGGCTGTCTTTCAACGGGCAATGGATGGCCTGGTTAAGCAGGAAAACCTAAGGGACACTTTTCCCTATCTTGATAACATTACCATTGCAGGTCACGATCAACAGGAACACGACTCCAACCTCCAAAAATTTCGGGATGCCCTCCATCGCCGTAATTTGACCCTGAATGAATCCAAATCTGTTGAGTCGCAACCGACCATCAACATCCTTGGCTACTGCGTAGGCAATGGTATCATTAAGCCAGACCCAGAAAGACTTCGCCCGCTCCAAGAGCTCCCGTCACCTAAGAATCCGGCTTCTTTACGTCGGGCTCTCGGTCTGTTTGCATACTACGCTAAATGGATTCCTCATTTTTCGGACAAAATCCAACCCTTGCTGCATGCTAGATCATTTCCACTGGGAACAGCGGCTGTTGCAGCCTTTAACCTTCTCAAAAAACAGTTGGAGAAAGCGGCTCTTCACTCCATTGATGAGAATCTCCCTTTCGTGGTTGAATGTGATGCCTCGGAGGTGGCGATCTCGGCTACTCTGAATCAGGAAGGTCGTCCTGTAGCATTTATGTCCAGGACCTTACAAGGTGCCGAGCTACATTATCCTCCGGTTGAGAAAGAAGCCACAGCCATCATAGAGGCAGTACGGAAGTGGAACCATTTTCTAGCTCGCCAGCACTTTACATTGATCACGGACCAACGATCAGTCGCCTTCATGCTCGATAATCGAAAACGAACCAAAATTAAGAATAATAAAATACAACTTTGGAGGATGGAACTGGCCCCTTTTGGTTATACCATTCTCTATCGGCCTGGCAAGGAGAATGTGGCCCCGGACACCCTCACACGGGCATTCTGCTCCACTATGTCATCCTCCACTCTCATGGATGTCCACAATGGTTTGTGTCATCCTGGCGTTACGCGCATGCTACATTTCGTACGATCACGGAATCTCCCTTTTTCCACTGGAGATGTAAAGAAAATATGCTCAGAATGCCGGCTTTGTGCGGAATTAAAACCTCAGTTCTTCCGCCCCTCAGATGGTATACTCATACATGCAACCCAACCGATGCAACGACTTAGCATCGATTTTAAGGGCCCAGTGCCCTCTTCAACTCGGAACACATATTTGCTCACCATGATCGACGAATATTCACGTTTTCCGTTTGCCTTCCCCTGCTCCAATATGCTGGCATCCACAGTGATCTGCTGCCTTGAGCAGGTATTTTCTCTCTGTGGCATGCCGGCTTATATTCACTCAGATCGGGGTCCATCCTTTATGTCAAGGGAACTCAAGGACTACCTCTCAGAACGGGGAATTGCTACAAGCAAAACAATACCATACCATCCCATCGGAAATGGGCAGGTAGAGAGGTATAACGGTATCATCTGGAATTCTGTACGTCTCGCTTTAAGATCTCGGGGCCTACCAGACCAGCAATGGGAAACAGTGCTTCTGGATGCATTGCACTCTATACGGTCCCTGCTTTCTACAGCCACAAATACTACACCTCATGAGCGGTTCTTTGGATTCCAGCGTCGCTCATCTCATGGGACATCACTCCCGTCATGGCTAACTACTCCTGGACCTGTATTACTCCGAAGATACGTTCGGACGTCTAAAAATGACCCTCTTGTAGACGAGGTCGAACTAACCGATGCCAACCCCACCTATGCCAACATACGATATTCCGACGGCCGAGAATCTACCGTATCATTACGGGATCTGGCTCCCTGCCCACCAGGACCTAGTGGGACATCGGGTGATGGCATTTCACCAGGAAACTCTTGGGACCTATCGGGTACCCCTCTCCAGGATCCTGATCGGACACCAACTAGCTTGGTGCCGGTAGAACCCCGTGCTCAAGGTTGCGACCCTCCCAGTACCGCGCATGAAAGTACTGATCCGCCACAGACCAGCTCTGCACCTCCCTCTGAACAGAGGCAGTCCGACTTTGAACCTATTGGGGCTCGTACTCGAAGCCATGATCTCCCCGACCCTTCACAGGGCAATCCAGGCCACACAGACTCTGACCAATGGCCAACCGCATGTAAGCGGACCAGCGACCCTCTATGACGGGAATCCAAACGGGTGCGACTCTTCCTTGTTCGGCGGCTGCGGACCAAAAGGTAGACCACAGCCTGCTAATCCTGCAGGAGGGAAGAATGTGATAAAAATGATAACTTCCGGGAAGTTATGTCATCACTTCCTGTGAACTATGAACTATGAACTATGAACTGTGTACATACCTCACTTCCTGTCATATGTCACTTCCTGTTGGACTGGTATAAATACTGGTCTGTTCAGTATTGTAAGAGGCTTCTACCAGAGGCATGGTAAAGACCTCTCTTGTGTATATAGTGTGTTTATAAGTTACTTAAAGCTTACTTTAAAGTTACTTGATGGTAAGTCTCCTTTTTCTTACATCAGAGCCCTCATTGAACCTGGGTGCAGCCTTAGTTTTTGGGACTGCCATTCCTGCAGCAGCCAGCATCTTTAAGAGAAAAAAGCATTAATTTTACTAAGCCAATGATTGGAACACATCTGGCATATTTTTCATTTCTTAGTCACATACAGGTAGACTACCCTTTATCCGGACTTCCGAAAACCGAAACCCTCTAAAAACCGAAGGTTTTTTCGTTCAGCGTAAGTCGTGTGTACGACTTACGCTGAACGAAAAAACCTTCGGTTTTTAGAGGGTTCCGGTTGCGGAAGTTCGGATAAAGGGTAAGTCATGCGCACGACCCCCCGCCGACACCCCCGCCGACCCCGCCAGCACCGACAACCGCCGACCCCGCCAGCCCCGACAAACGCCGACCCCGCCAGCCCCGACAACCGTCGACCCCGCCAGCCCCGACAACCGCCGACCCCCCCGCGGACCTCGCCGGCCCCGACAACCGCCGACCATGCCAGCCCCGACAAACGCCGACCCCCCCACGGACCCCACCAGCCCCGACAACCGCCGACCCCGCCAGCCCCGACAACCGCCGACCCCCCCCGCGGACCCCGCCGGCCCCGACAACCGCCGACCCCGACAACCGCCGACCCCCCCGCGGACCCCGCCGGCCCCGACAACCGCCGACCCTGCCAGCCCCGACAACCGCCGACCCCCCCGCGGACCCCGCCAGCCCCGACAACCGCCGACCCCGCCAGCCCCGACAGCCGCCGACCCCCCCCGCGGACCCCGCCAGCCCCGACAACCGCCGACCCCCCCCGCGTACCCCGCCGGCCCCGACCCCGACTGACTTACGCTGAGCGTCAGCGTAAGTCGTGCGCACGACCCCCCGCCGACCCCCCCGCGGACCCCCGCTGACCCACCTTCCGAAATCCGAAATTCTCCTTTATCCGAAACTCGGCTGGTCCCGAGGTTTTAGGATAAAGAATAGTCTACCTGTACTACAGTGATAGATAAAAAAATCATAAATATCTTTCTGGAATAATATGACCAGCAATTTCATTCAATTATTTGTGTTCACACCAGCCACTGTCAGCTCCCCTTTCTATATAATACAGCACCAAGCCATCCCATTGACATTTTTTGCAAAGGGGACATGGCCCCTTTAAATTTTTACTCCAAAAACGCGCCATCAGACGCGAGAAACTGACATGCTCCAAGCAATTGCCTGGAGGGACCCGCACATCGGCCGTAACGAGGTCAATGAAACAAAAATCAGAACTGCAGGCTGGCTGCATCCAGGAGCGGGTCCGAAAGCTGCTGAGCAGCGGGCTCGCCCTCAACCTGCCTCCTCGATAAAAATCCAGCCCTACGAGTCAAGTTCTTGTGGGCATGTAATTAGGAAGGCAAATGGAATGTTGGCCTTTATTGCAAAGGGAATGAAGTATAAAAGCAGGGAAGTCCTGTTACAACTGTACAGGACGTGTGTGAAACCACACCTGGAGTACTGCATACAGTTTTGGTCTCCTTATTTAAGGAAGGATATACTTGCAATGGAGGCAGTTCAGAGAAGGTTCACTAGGTTGATTCCGGAGATGAAGGGGTTGTCTTATGAAGAAAGGTTGAGCAGTTTGGGCCTATACTCATTGGAGTTTAGAAGAATGAGAGGGGACCTTATTGAAACATATAAGATTCTGAAGGGGCTTGACAGGGTAGATGCAGGGAGGATGTTTCCCCTCGTGGGGTAATCTAGAACTAGGGGTCATAATTTCAGAATAAGGGGGCACCCTTTTAAATCGGAAATGAGAAGGAATTTCTTCTCTCAGAGGGTCGTGAATCTTTGGAATTCTCTTCCCCAGCGAGCTGTGGAGGCTGGGTCATTGAATATATTTAAGGTGGAGATAGACAGATTTTTGAATGGTAAGGGAGTCAAGGGTTATGGGGAGCGGGCAGGGAGGTGGGGTTGAGGCCAAGATCAGATCAGCCATGATCTTATTGAATGGCGGAGCAGGCTCGAGGGGCCAAATGACCTACTCCTGCTCCTACATCTTATGTCTTATGTCTTATGTCTAATGTTCTTATGGCTTGTGCTGTGGGTGGAACCTCTCCCAGCATCAAGAAATTGGGGCACAGGCTCATTAAGCCCTCATTAAATAAAATTAGGAAGCTTGCACATGCTGACTGTGCAGGCCTCCAAACAGGAGCCTAAAAAGTTGATTGGATAATCATACATGAAGTAAATGTGGCTCTTGAGGTCCCATGCCTGATCTTCTGATGGTCAACAGTGGCGTGTGTGATCCCACTGGTGATGGGGAGCCTGGGAAAATATAACACGATTTGTGTCATACTTTTTGGACTATTTAATTAATCAAGTACCATGCTCCAGGACATAAATAACTCAAGTTCAACAAGTTGCAGCTAAATATTTTTCTATTCTAACATCATTAGGAAGACATTTCTGAAAGTAAAGTTCATTTTATCCGAATCCAGAATCACAATGGTAATTTGTATGCTTTTCTATTCTATTAACTTTTACAGATGAAAGAATACAGAATTATTTCCCCGAGGCTAAAAGATGACATAATCTACAGGTAATATTTAATTAAGTTCTGGCATCAAATGAACCTAGTATGTTCGTAGATAATGTTTCCTTTCTCTCGCCAGTGCGTCTGGTGAAACCCTCCTCTTAGTGAACTATTGCTGAGAGTCAGTCAAGGCTACGAGATTAATTTGTGGAACTCAGTCAAGTCATCCGACATTTAGACATTGCAGCTTTCAAGTTGCCTAAAGATTGTGAAGAATTATTATGTAATTGTATTGATTCTAATCATTATCGTCTTCTCTAAAAATGTATTGGGTTTGCAGATAATCCTGCTAAATTATAGTACTGTACATCTCTTGCAAAAATAGTAACACTTTATGTACTGAAACCACATGAACACTGTTTTTTATGGCTGTGTTGGGATATGGAGGACTGAGAATGTTCCAAGCACTTGGTCATTTTGCCATTTCAAGTGTTAAAGATGTAATTTGCTTCTATTTCTAGCCTCTAGATTCTATTAATCATTTCATGTTGTGTAATTTGAATTTTCTGTTAATTCAAATTGAAATTATGCAAAAATCACCTTGTGCAGTTTTATGACAATTGCTCAACTCATACTGGGTAATTCAATTATTTTTCGAGCAAGAAACAACTTCAAATTAACGGTAGACATTGGGGGAGAATTTGGCACTGTAGCGTCTGTTTTTTGGGCGCTACGAGGCCTCCTAAAGTTCAAAAATGGCATCCGTGATGCGTGTGCGCACTTCCGATGGGAAGTGCACTGGACACCATATTTGTAAAGGGGTTTGTGTGTATCCACCTAACGACCGCTGGAACCATGCAGAGCAGCGAGATCATGATGTCAATCAGTGTGCAACACTGATCTGACACCAGCACTGCCATTTTCAAGCTGCATGCTACAGCCTAAGTCCTCTCATAACCCCACACAGCTGAACACAATGTTAAATGGCATGAAGGCCACCCCCCCAACCAGCGCTATTTCAAGGGATTATGAACTACTTACAGGTTAGTTGCTCGGTTATTTTTGCTGGCGGCTGGTGCAATTCTACGCGTTTGGTGAGCTTATCCATACTTGTCTAAAGTTTCAATACTCTTCAGGGAGTGGTCTGGCTGGTGCTGAAGTACTTTTTTTGGTGATTTAAAGGCTTGTGCTGAAACCAATTGCTTGCAGACATGGGTGGCCTAGTAGGCCTTGGAATTCAGCATGACTGGGAGAATGAAGAGAGGCCACCAGAGCAGGACCAGCTGCTAGAAGAGGGAGGAGAAGGAGGGGGAGAAGGACTCTCAGTAGGAGGCCGTATCTGCTGAGGGTGTTTAGGGAGTAATTCTCTTACCTGAACCTCATTGAGAACCAATGCTTGAGATATCTGCGCTTCAATAGAGAGATAGTCACTGAAATCTGCCACTTGCTGCAGCCATAACTCCAACAACAGAGCAGGGCAAGGATCACATTGCCAGTGGCTGTGAAGGTGACTGTGGCTCTTAACTTTAATGTTTCTGGCTCCTTCCAGGCTGCTGCTGGAGATATTAGCAACATCTCGCAGTTTGCAATACTCTGCTACACAAACGAGGTCACTGAGGCTCTCTATACACAGAGAGACAGCTTCATCTCTTTCCCTCTAGCCAGAGACAAGCAGGTGCAGTGAGCACGAGGGTTTGCTCAGGTTGCAGGCTTCCCCATGGTGAAGGGTGCCATTGACTGCATGCACACTGCTTTAAGTGCACCTCATGTCAACCCTGCCATTTTCCTGCACCGAAAAGGATCCCACTCCCTCAGTGTGCAGCTGGTGTGTGACCACAGGCAGCGCACCACGCAGGTCAATGCCCGGTATCCTGACAGCTGTCATCATTCATTCATTTAGTGACTATTGGGTGACAAGGGTTATCCACTCATGAGCAGGTGTCAAGATTCGTGGTGGTCTGCTGCATGCTGCACAACCTCGCCATCATGAGGGAGCATCCCTTGCCACCACCTATCAGGAGAAAAGCTGAGGAGCAGGAGGACGAGGAGGAGGAAGAGGAAGTGGAGGAGGAGAAAGTGGAGAAACAGGAAGAAGAGGAACAGGAAGAGGAGGGAGAGGAAGAGGAAGGGAGGCTGCAATGTAGACAGCCCCTTTCTGTCCAGGCACTACATGATAAAATAATTAATGAACAATACCAGTAACCTCAACCACACCTTCCCATTCACCAACAGTCCCACACTCCTTACCTTTCCTCTGACACTGACCACAATGCAAAAATTAAAGCCAACACAAAACGCACATTCCAATCCAAATTTATAAATTAAATCATAACATAGTGCATACAAAGATAAAGCATGGCAGCAAGTTGAGACTGCATGACAGCAGACTGAGCTTCCAATGCAGCACTCAGACGTTGGGTGGAAGCTGCTTGAGCTGCAATGGAAGCTGAGACATGGAAAATCAGACGCTGCATCATGGTGGGTTCCACGGGGGTGCTGATGGAGGTGGCCACCCGTTCCAGGTTGGAAAGGATGGGCTCCAAGCTCTGCGCAAAGCCCTGTGCCAAGTTGATGCTGGACTCCTCCATGCTCCTTGACATTGAGCACAGGATTTCCGACAGAATTCCCAGTGCACCAAGCATTTGGGTGTGTACACCCATCAACCTTGTTCTGTAGCGTGGCCCACGGCCTCAGTGATGCCCCTTCCATGAAGGCCAGCACTTTCTCCTCCATGAAGGTTAGAACATACATGCGCACTTCTCCCCCTCCGGTTAATTCCTGCTGCCTCCTGTTATGCGCCATCTTCTCCTGCAATAAAGAGGGAAGTGTGTTAGTGAGTGCCGTGCAATAGGTTTGGGTGATGTGGCTGTCATGGTTGAATAGCTGCCAGTTTGTTTGAGCTGTGAGATGTGCATGTTGCAACAGTGCTAAGTGTGTAAGGGTGAGGTAAACCATATGAATGTTGGGTTGAGTCCTGATTGATAGAGATGGCTGGTAGGTGGGTGATGAGGGTGTAGTGAATTGAGCAGTGGATGAGGTTAATGGTGCAGTTGGTAGGATCATTCACTGACCTTGACAATTCGTGTGAGATCATTAAACTTCTTCCTGCACTGCATCCAGATTCTTGCAGTTATACTCCTGGCATTGACCACCGCTGCATATATTCCCTCTGCTTCCTGGAGGGCCTCCTGCTCCCTTGTGGATACAGGACATTTCTCCTCCATTCCACCTCTTCCATCAAGACCCCCAGTGTAGTGACTGAAAACCTTGGAGCCTGCTCTCTCCCATGGTCAGCCAATCTTCCACAGAACACCTTTGAAAATACTCTCAGCACCTCCAGCAGCCACAATGCTCCTCCCCTTTAAGAGGTGCAGGCTGCCTTTAAGTAGTGCTAGACACTTGCGATATTGGGCCACCTGCTGATGCGTGCATCAATGAACAGCGCAGTGAGCATTGGCTGCACACAGCAATCATGGAAATGAGCAGGCAGCATGAAGTTGACATCCTGCCAGCATTGCAATCAATGGGCGCGGGTTAATCGCGCATTGTGGTTATCCAATTTAACCCCCAAAACCTCCTTTCTGCTCTTGTTCTTTTCCTTTTTCTTTCTATGCTAACTGTGGGGTTTAAGGAATTATAAAAAACAAAACATGCAATTGAAGAAACAATACATGCTGTAATTGTACAATGCACACCTCAGTAATACATCCTATAATCCAGTGGTTTATTGCCAAATTTTATTTTTTTACACATTTTAAATTTTGTTACATACATTATGGCCTCAAAATTAGTTTGCACTGGCCTGCACCTGCCAGTGCAAACTGGGCGAAAGGGAACATTTACATCAGACCAGTGAACTGCGGACACCTGCTGGGCATCCCCAAGCAGCTCGCCGGCAAAGAGGATTGCAATCGTGGGCCACTGCGCCACCGGCAGCAGCCCTCACATAGGTCCTGAGTATGAGGAATTGATCGAGAGGAGGGGGGGGGCAATCGGCAGGGGGAGGGGCAGCAATTAGCAGAGTGCCGAGTGGGAGCCGGCAACGGTCTTCGGAGCTCCTATGGAGCTGGGAGGAGCACATGCAGCTGAATTCAGGGAAAACCAATTTGGTGAAGGGGACATCAAACAAGTGTTAGACCCCTCATTTACATGCAAAGGGCCTAACGCCTGTTTCAGGCATGGGCCCTGGATACCTCTTTTGATGCTTCTACCAATATGCTGAGCACTGCACTCCAGGCTCTGAATCTAAGCACGTGCACTGCCAATTTTATGCCTCTGCTGAAGTTGAAAGTTACCTCCAATAAGTGTCATTGAGCTACTGACTGCGGGAGGTGTCTTCACTCTGCCATCCACACATAATCATTATCTCAACCCTGAAATAAGATAACAGCCCGTAAACCTCTTTCAGGTACGATTATAACATGCATAGTGGAGTGCATGATGGTGGTTTTATTGATGTTTTGTTTTGGGCTGCAGGCATCACAGGTGTCACCAACAGCCTATGCATGATCCACACAGCAGTGGTCACAGAACAGCAGTCAGAAGTGGGGACCCTCGCTGATTTCTTCCTTCTTTCATCCAGGGCTGCCAAAGCCAATTGAAATACTCCTGCTAACACTCTGGCTGAGATGAGTTAACTCAGCACAGACTGGGGATTGTTCCAGAGGCTCTCCTGGTCTATATAGCTCACCAGCACAGTGGGCAGTGCACTTATTCACTAAACCATCGGAGGGAGCTCGGATTTATAATGTCACTTCACGTAAATGTTTGACTAATGTAGAGCATATTAGCTGTGGTTGAAGAGGAAAGTAGTTAACTTGATCTGGTCATTATATTACCACAGCGGCTTAAGAGTTAAATTAAACAATCTGTGTCTGAACCTGAGCCTTTGTCTGAATCCAAGCTAACCCCCAACTGAGCATTTGATTTAATGGGCATTTTTATCCTATCAAACATACTCTCAGTGTTCACGTTAAAACAAAAAGGAAACCATAATTCCATTTTAGAAGTCCATGAGCAAAGCCTAGACTTTATTTGTACTTCAACACTGCCACAAAGCGAGGATCGGAGGACTTTGTTTCCTCAAGAAAAGTGGTTTTTATATTTCTCCTTCTGTCCCCCCTACTGGGTCACAGCGGTTGGTTTCCCTTTTCTAAAAAGGGGATATCCTTTCCAACTCCTTCAGACTACACTTAGGAGAAAAGTCGGATTGAGAAAAAAGCGAATGCAGCTGTTGCAGTTTATAAAGATGACACTGTGGAATGTGCTAGTGAACCCTGACTTCCTGAGCATGCTCCAGGCTATGTGGCAGCCCCTTAACTGAATCTTGCTACAGAACTGTAACTTTCAAGTAGAGACTGAAATTATGTAATACTGTGTTATTTCCCAGTGATCAACAGTGGATTATCACTCGTTAAACGTACATTGGTAACACCATAGCTGTTAATCCTTTGGTGTAGCCATTGCACGAATCAACTACCCGGATGCATTGGCTGTTGGTGACACCTGTGATGCCTGCAGCTCGAAACAAAACATCAATAAAACCACCATCATGCACTCCACTATGCATGTTATAATCGTACATGGAAGAGGTTTCCGGGCTGTTATCTTATTTCAGGGTTGAGATGATGATTATAAAGCAGTTGAACTTTACTCTTGCAGTTGATGGCACCATTGAATCCCTTGATAAGATTACTGCCTAGTAATCACTCTCAGGTATCCATTGTTCTCTTTTTAATTAGTCCTTTGCTAACAATATACAGTTTTATACACATGTATCAGTAATCCCGAAAAGAGTCTGTAAAGAGTGTGTTTCAGCAAGAGGTGCAATTTCTAAATGTTTTTATCATTAGTTTAGTTGCACTGCTCAATCTGCCAATTTTGCAGATTTATGCCTGTTCTGTGGCCCAGCACTGTGTTGTGCTCCTCCAGTATGTTAAATAAATACACATGATACATTTGCTATTATTTAAATCCAATGGCATCATCTTTGTTTTTCTTTCCGCAGAGCAAGTTCAGAAATAAGAATGACTTGGGTTCAAGCCATTCTGCATTTATTGAATTTCTCATTCATTCCTAATTAAATAACACTTTAAAGAAGTTTTGTCATCAGGAGACACATTTATGAGACCCAATTGTACTGATAAATACTTAAAATAAAAACAGCATTAATAAGAACTCCTGCACTATCTTCCATCTTTAGCAGGATGGAGGTTACAGCAGGATTATCAAACCAACACAGACAGACTATCCCACCAGTGGTAACAAGAAGAAATATTCCTATTAGCAGTATGCTGATCTCCCACTAAGAGAACAAAACAAAAATGGGCTGCAGCCAGTCTTCTGATTGTCCCTTACTCCCTCACACTGACAGGAGGAGCAATCATTGGGACTTAAGGAAAGTGGTGTGTTGGTGGAATTGGTGACCTACCACAGTACATCAGTAAAGGACAAAGGACTACTTAGAAGCCAGTCTTACCCCTGCTACAGGACTCCCTGCAAAAAGTACAAAAGTACTCAGCAATGTAAGCAATATCACTCTGAGAACGCCTCCTCAGTAATATAGCCTGGACTTCTATCTTTGGCAGGATTGAACATCAACTACATTGCCAAGTTGTACTTCCCATCAGAAACCCTTCCACAAAAATAAAGTGAACCAGGCCCATCTCTGGGGTAACCAGATCACTTACTGCACTCCAGCTCTGAATAAAATGGTAAGTGCCACATGTAAAACATGTATTTTTTATTTACTTCTCACGAGTGGGTTTCCAGCAATACCGCCCATTGTGGGGACATCACACCCACAGTGTTTTATTTGGGTAGTGTGTTATTCAGGTGAGATATTTTATGACAAGGGAACTCAGCATTTATTGCAAAAGCATGGACGTATTGTCCAGTGTAAGTGTTGTACCTGACATTTTTAGAGTATGTTGCAAAACCATTTTATTATGGAAAACAAATTTATTGACATAGCTGTCTCAGAAACTGTGCTGACTATGCTATACAACTAGAGGCAGTTCAATGAACTTCTGCAAATCTATCTTGCTTGCCACTTACCTCTCATAGTGACAGGGAAAAAGTTGCACAGGAGCAGCCATCATTCTCTTTTAATCAATCCATCAAGGGAGGCCTTTGGCAAGAAGATACCTCACAGATATGTCAAACAAATTGCCTGTAAAAGAAGCCAGTGAGTGTCAGTCGGTGCCAAAATAAAGAGTGCAGTGATTCAAGTCACCAAACTGCATGAGAATAATAAGCAGCTAAAGGTGCGAAAATACATTATTATTAACAAAAATACATCAACATTTTTATTAAATCATCTTGGGTATTGAATGAAAAAAACACAAGTATGTTATTTTGTACCATACTTGTTTGAAATGCTGAATGTTAGTTATATAAATGCTATTAGTTTGAGAGAGTTCGTGGAATGAAGCATGGTTGTTTGAATTATGCTCAGACCTATTTATCTATCTATTCTCCTCAGTCTGGAGCGTGGTGTGGTCCAGCCTGCAGACATCTCCACAGAAGCCATCAATCCTGCCCCTTGGTTGACCTACCAGGAGGCACATTTGAATGATGTGTGAATGGACCTCCCTCAGTTCAGTTTTCTTTCTCTCCCACAGACAAACATGCACGCAACTGGAGAAACTCACCCTCAAGGGGAAAGTTGAGCTTGAACATCAGACAACACTCGTATTTGTTCTGGGGTTTCCTTGTTCGCAATGAGTAATAAAAAATTAATCATAATAGTGTTTTTTTTTATTGCTGCAGACATATTATAGCAGTTCAGGAACAGTTAAGCAATGAAATTATCCCCATGTGGGTGTGCATTTAAAAAACAGGTTAGATGTTAGTGGACACATGATCTAGTGCATTTTTAAATAACATAAATCAATTAATTCAAATACTTTACAGTACTATAAATGTACATTTCATAGAATCATAGATATTATACTGTAGAAGTTCATTTGGCCCACCATACCTGTGCTAGTCCTAACTCATCAACTGGAGCTATCTAAGTCTATTTCCCTGTATCCTTTTATATTCTTCCTTTTGAAATGTTTTATCAATTCCCTTTGAAGTGATTTGATGATGATGGTTTGTCCATCGTTGTCGATGATGGCAGGTTATGAGTCTTTCATCTCCAATTAATACAGGTTGTGGGTTCTCATATGACTGTAAAGTGCAATTTTTGTAGGGAATGTTTTCCCACATGCAGGACATTGGATGTGAGATTGACCTGAGGACTAGCCTTTCCTTGATTTCATTTGGGCTTTCTTTTCTTTGGCTAGCTGGATACGACAAGATTCAAGCATGTCGCGCCATGGTATTGCAGGCCTTCCTCCCCTTCTTAAAGGGGCGGGGCCTTGCACAGCATGACCCAGGGCCCAGCTGGGCCAACGGGGATCGGGAGAGCCGGCAAAAGAGCCCAGCACTCAAGAGAAGTGCCGGGCTCATGAAGCACAGCCGACACTTTGTGGGGGCCGGGTCAGGAGGCTGGGGATGGCAGAGGGGGCAGGTGCAAATAGGTGGCCAGCAACAAAAATGGCCGCCTGGCACCTTGCCTTTAAATAGCGCCGCCCCGACCGCAGGTAGGCCCCCCTGACCCCGTCGGACATAGTGGCCGGCGGTAAGTCGGGGGCGCTAACGAAGATTGCGGCCGGGGCACGAGCGAGGCGCTGCGCACGGCAGTGACGTCATCACCAGCGGCGCAGTGCCACGGGGCGCTACTGGTTACCGCTGCCACTAACCTCCCGCTGAATTTCGCGGGAGGCGTTGGTGGCACCGCGCCCGGGGGCTAGTTACTTTGAGCCCCGTTAGTGCCCTCTTAGGGCACTAACTGGAGATGCAAAGCAACCTAATGTTTCCCCCTATATCTTTTGAACTGACCACCATAAGAGGGCTTACCAAGCTTCATGTGACCATAGAATACCTTATTGGGTAGTCTAGTATCAGGCTTTCAGACTAAATGACCATCTAACTGTAATGTATGTAATGTATATATACCTTAAGGGAGAGAACTACTTTTTACAGCTTCTGTATACTGTAGTACTGTCAGTGACCACACCTGTATATAAACCCTGAGTAGTGATCTGTAAAGTTAGTTCTAGAGTAACCCTCATTCAGTAAACACCTGTTGAATCGTTCCCTGCAGTCTGTTGTCTGATTATTGAAGGACAGAACATTAAGATACACGGATCTAACATTGGTGACAAGGCAGATTCGAACCTACTTGCAACTCTGCATCATCTCTCAGGGATTCGCTCCTGGAGAACAGTGGAAGAGGGTCGAGTCCAGAAGCACGGGCGTCGACCACGGGCAACCGCCCAGTCATCCAGCGGAGATTTGAGCATCGCAGGGGAGGCTGTCGAGAGCCAGGCTTGGCTTTCCAGTCACGGTGGTCCAGCGAAACGGGCTGGCAACAGGTACTGTGCAGACCCTTCCCGGACAGCGACGGGCTAGAGCCCGACCGAGCGGCACAGAAAAAGGCCGAGCAGCGTCAATGGGGGAGGGAGAGAGGGCAGAGCGCACAGGGCGCAGCCGGTGTTCAGGACCGAGTGGCGTCAGCGGGGGAGGGAGATGAGAGGGAGCGGAGCGCAGCCGGTGTTCAAGGGCTGTAAGAATTCACAATAATTTACAGTTCTGAAGATTCATGTTTTTTGATTAAAGTATCCCTGGGCAATGTGCTTTTTAAATTTCCAGGGATAAAATGGCTGTCACCACATGGCCGAAGACAAAGGACAATGCTTTGTTTACAAAGCAACTGAATGCTATTAGCATTTGTTTAGATACACCTGAAACTGCAGAAGAGACGTTTGCACCTTGAATGGGAAGCGTTAACTTTAAATGGGTTTCCAATCACCCAGTACTGGACTATAGAGCAGATGTATCTCCCTTTTGTTTCAGCAAAGGGAGCTCTGAAAATCACATTAACTCAATCTAACCACTTTGAGTTAGCCTATCACAGCTTTGGGGTTAATTTTGCACACAGCCCTTGCAAGGCACGGATGTGAGGGGCTCACCAGGTATAAAAAAAGGGCTGAGCAGCCAGCTCGCTCTCTTGACTCTTGGCTCTTGGCTCTTGACTTCCTGGGACGATAAGGTGAGCTCTCTCTCTCTCGCTCTCTCTCTCTCTTCGCTGGACCATGTGAGCAGAGATTTTCTGACTCTCAACAAGGCAACCTAGCAGGAGTTAAGGGGGGATGGTGATTTAAGGGAATTGCTAAGATTGTTTAAATAACATTGTAGCCACTGTATCCCTCGTTTTTGCCGTGTGTACCCCCTTGTTATATAGTTTTACAATCTTACTGTGTTCATGTGGGATAGTTTGATATTGTGATCATAGTTTCTTTTAGTTAATAAAGATTGATATTTTTTTTCTCTCATCCAAACCACGTGTTCCGTTAATATAATTAATTATAAGTTCCTCCACTCAGAACTAAAGGAGGGGTAGTGATTCGAAACCGCTGTTTTAAAATTGGTTTATAGTGCAGCAGCAAAAAGGACTGCTGGCCAGGTAGATTACCTTAAACCAGTTTAAAGAAACCCCCGTAATCCTTACAGGGCAGAGCAGCGTCAACGGGGGAGAGAGACGCGAGAGAGCAGAGCGCAGCCGGTGTTCAAGGGCCGAGCAGCATTGACGGGGGAGAGAGGCGCGCAGGAAAACGTGAGGCGCTGCCATTGCCACGAAGACCGCAGAGAGCGGCGTTGGCAGCAGCGCAGGAATAGCGCACGAAACCCACAGGGCGTCGCCATTTGTCACGAGGAACGCCGAGAGCGGCGTTGGCAGCAGCGCGGGAGACGCCATTTTAAGCTGCAGCGGGGAAGAAAGGAAAGTGCGGGAGACGCCATTTTAAGCCGCAGCGGGGAAGAAAGGAAAGCGTGGGAGACGCCATTTTAAGCCAGTCTAACCACACCCAAAAATGCCGAAGAGTGGCAGTATCACAGCGTTCGACAATGAAGTCGAAGATTGGACGACATATGTCGAACGCATAGAAGTATACTGCAAGGCGAATGAAGTGCCAGATGACAAGAAAGCGCTGGTATTGTTGAATTCAATGGGTGCAAAAATGTATGGCTTACTACGAAACCTAGTAACCCCAGAGAAGCCAGTAGAAAAGGATTTTGAAAACATAGTGTCAATCCTACAGGACCACTTAAACCCCACACCACTGCTGATAGCAGAAAGATTTAAGTTTCACAAAAGGAACCAGCATAAAGATGAAAGTAATGCTGAGTATTTAACAGAACTGCGCAAGCTATCGAAACACTGCCAGTTTGGAACAGGACTAGCAGATACTTTAAGGGAGAAGTTTGTGTGTGGGCTTCAAAGAGAAGGAATCCAGAAAAGGCTTCTATCAAAAAAGGATCTTATGCTGGGTATCACACGAAGCAGCAGCACGGGGCGCTGCAGAGATACAACGGAGACGGCAAGAATATGGCACAAATGAAATGTCATACGGAACAGTGAAGTGCTATCGCTGCGGCAGAACAACACACGACCATAATGATTGCTGGTTCAAGGACAAAGTGTGCAGACAGAGTGGAAAAGTAGGACACATAGCAAGAGTCTGCAGGTCGGGAAAGAAAACCAGCAGCAAGAAATCTCCACAGGAGAAGTACAAGAAGGTACATAAGGGGACGGAGAGTAGTTCAGACGAACAGAAGAGTGATACAGACTCTGGAAGCAAGGAGCTAGGTTGTCTGAAACTACATAATGTGATCAAAACGGAGGATCACCAAACTATCTGGGTCATGCTCAAGATAGCAGGAGTCCAAGTGAAAATGGAATTGGACACAGGATCAGCCCGAACAGTCATAAACCGAAGGGACTACAAGCGGCTATTCTCATATATACGCTTCAGAGATACAAAGATTGTCTTGAAGACGTACACGGGGCAAAAAGTCTACCCCAAAGGAAAAATAAGGGTGAACGTTCTATATAACGGCAAGGAAACACCAAAAATGGACCTATATGTATTGCCAGATGGAGGACCACCACTACGAGGACGTGAATGGATCCGGAAGATACAGCTAGATTGGCATTCCATACTGGCACTGACTGTGGCTGACAAAAAGGATGACGATGTCACACCTGGGCGACTGTCAAAGATCCTAACTGATGCGAAAGAAGTGTTCCAGGAGGGACTCGGAACACTAAAAGGCATGACAGCGATGATTAAAATTGAAGAAAACGCAAGCCCAAAATTTTTTAAGGCCAGACCAGCACCTTATGCGATCCGCCCAGCCGTCGAAGCAGAGCTGGAGAGTTTGGAACGTTCAGGTTTACTGTCCAAGGTAGACTGGAGCGAGTGCCTGTGATGAAAAAGTCTTTGAGCAGCATGCCTGGGGAACCAAGGAAGGTTCGCATCTGTGGGGACCTTAAGGTAACAGTGAACCCGGTCCTTCACACCGTATAATATCCACTTCCGCAGATTGAAGATATGTTCGCCTCGTTATCTGGAGGGAAACACTTCACTAAGATTGATCTGGCCCAGGCGTATCTGCAAATGGAGGTAGAAGAAGCATCAAAAAAATACCTCACAATCAACACCCATAAAGGTCTCTACCAATACAACCGGCTGGTATTCGGGGTAGCATCAGCTCCGGCTATTTGGCAGAGGGCAATGGAACAAGTCCTGCAAGGGATCCCAGGGACCCAGTGTTATTTGGACGACATCCTGGTCACGGGCGAAAATGACAGTGATCACCTTGCCAACCTGGAGCAGATTCTCACTAGATTGCAGGAATATGGGCTCCGAACTAACCGCCCCAAATGTGAGTTTTTTAGAAAACAGATCTCGTATTGTGGCCACGTTATTGATAAAGAGGGGTTACATAAGTCCCCAGAGAAGATTGAGGCAGTAGTCAAGGCTCCAGCACCGGAAAATGTGTCACAACTGAGGTCGTTCCTCGGGCTGGTGAACTACTACCATAAGTTCTTGCCGAATTTGTCTACCGTACTTCACCCTCTGAACACCCTACTGCAAACGGGGGTACCATGGAAGTGGATGACGAATGTAAACGAGCTTTCCAGAAGAGCAAAGCATTGATCACATCAAAAGAGGTGTTGGCTCATTTCAACCCAGCACTACCAATTCGGTTGGCGTGTGATGCATCACCCTAAGGCATTGGAGCGGTGCTGTCGCACAAATTCCCGGACGGCTCGGATAGCCCAGTAGCCATTGCGTCTCGGTCACTAACCTCAGCCGAGCATAACTACGCCCAGATTGACAGGGAGGCCCTCAGCCTAGTGTGGGGAGTGAAAAAGTTCAATCACTATCTGCACGGGCAGAAGTTCACCTTGCTGACTGACCACCAACCATTTGTCTCCATCTTTAATCCAAAGAAGGGCGTTCCGGTGATGACTGCGCAACGGCTACAAAGATGGTCCCTTTTTCTAGGGGCGCACCAATATGAAATCGAGTATAAGGGCACGAAACAGCATGGAAACACTGGTGGGCTATCACGCCTGCCACTGCCTACTGCGGAGGAAGCACCAGCAGTGGATCCAGTCGAAATATTTAATTCGACTATAATTGAATGCTTGCCAGTAACTAACGCTGGTATAGAGAAGGAGACCCGAAATGACCCGACACTGTCTCGGGTATATGATTTGACGGTGAAGGGATGGCCAGCACATGGCGACTCACTGTTGCCAGCATTCTCATCCAGAAGAGAACAGCTGTCAGTATGCCAGGGGACCTTGATGTGTGGATCCCGAGTAGTAATTCCATCCAAGTTAAGGGAGAGAGTGCTCAATGAGCTTCACGAAGGTCATCTGGGAGGGGTGAAAATGAAAAGCCTTGCTAGGGCTTATGTGTGGTGGCCGGGGATTGATCAGCAAATCGAGGACCTGACAAAGAGCTGCTCAGGATGCCAGAAGGTCCAAAATGCACCACCACATTCCCCTCTACACCCATGGGAGTGGCCCTCATCTCCATGGCAACGGGTGCATATTGATTTTGCTGGTCCATTCATGGACTCACTGTTTTTAATAGCCGTGGATGCGCACTCGACATGGCCTGAGGTGATCAAAATGTCCTCCACCACTACGGAGAAAACTATTGCAGTCCTACGGACCATTTTTGCCAGGAACGGCTTGCCAGAGCAGATTTGCTCTGATAACGGACCACAGTTTGTGTCCGAAGAGTTTCGAAGATTTATGAAAAGGAATGGGGTAAGACATTACACATCCGCCCCATATCATCCAGCCACAAATGGATTGGCTGAGAGGTTCGTACAAACCTTTAAAAAAGCAGTAAAGGCCATGTGCGATGACGACATTCCACTGCAGCATAAGGTGGACAATTTCCTGTTAGCCTACAGAAATGCGACACATGCAGTCACCAACCAGGCCCCGGCCATGATGTTCTTTAACCGAAGGTTGAGATCTCGTCTGGATTTGCTCAGACCAAATGTACGAAGAGATGTTGAGAGTAAGCAATTCCAGCACATCAATGAGAAGCCGACAAGGAGCTTCAATGTAAGGCAACCAGTCTTGGCCCATGACTACCGAACAGAGAAATGGCAACCAGGAACGATATGCACACGGCAGGGGCCACTAATGTACACAGTGGATGTTGGGGAGAACATTGTGAGATGCCATGCTGACCAGATCCTAGAGTCACAGGAACAAGTCAACCCCATGTCTCGGCCATACGTACCTGGTGAGGCACCCGACGTACAGGTCGCATCTACTTCAGATACAATAGCATTGGAAGCTGATGAATCAACTGATGACAGGGTGCTAGAATCGCCTCCGCACCAAGAGCGAGACACTCGGGAAAGGCGTTATCCAGAAAGAATCAGGAAGCCTCCCCAGAGACTGAATATATGAATGGACTATTTTCATATAACATTGTATATTAAAAATGTAAATTGTTAAATGAGTATTATGGTACTGTTAATCTAAAAGTGGTACTGTTAATCTAAAAGGGGAGGAATTGCAATGTATGTAATGTATATATACCTTAAGGGAGAGAACTACTTTTTACAGCTCCTGTATACTGTAGTACCGGCAGTGACCACACCTGTATATAAACCCTGAGTAGTGATCTGTACAGTTAGTTCTAGAGTAACCCTCATTCAGTAAACACCTGTTGAATCGTTCCCTGCAGTCTATTGTCTGATTACTGAAGGACACAACATTAAGATACACGGACCTAACACTAACCTTAGATGGGCCTTTACTATCATTGCCTCTGTGGCGGACATGTTTGCTTTTCTAAGGACCTTTCTGAGGCAACCTAGGTGGAAATGATTGAGTGTTCTGATGTGATGACTGTAAGTGGTCCAGCCATTGCACACATACAATAAGGATGTTATGACTATTGCCTTGTAAATCTATTGCCAATTTCAGTCCCCTTTATCCCACATCCTCACTCAAAGCCTTCCAAAAGTGCCAGTGACATTAAACAATCTGTGGTTCACTTTGTCATCTAGGAGCACATCACATGATATGGTGCTAGTTATCAGCATCGCCTCAAAGTCAGTGGTGCTTTCCCCTGCCAGGACCTCAGCGTTGGGTACTTTGTCTTGACATTTGATGTGAAACTTAATTCGCTGTTTCTAGCAGGTCCTAGATGCTGCCATACAATAGGGCACAAAACTAAGTAAAAATGAGGGTGGCTATTTGGTCCACCTGACTGATCCTTCCATAGAAACCTTTGAAACCACCCGTCACAGTGTCCAACTGCCTCTTGAATGACTTAAGAGTTATTTGGATAGAAATGTGTAGCTTATACTATCCTGCCAAGCAGTTCATTCTAGTTATTGATCACTCTTTATGTGAAGAACTACATCCTGACATCAGTCCTGACCATTTCTTTTACCAGTTTATTTATATGTTCTTTTGTCCTACAGTCATGGTTTAACTTGAAATAGTGCTCAGGATGAACCTTTTCTACTCTATTTAGTATTGTGGCGGAGCCACTAAAGGACTCAGATCGTTTGTATATAATTCCCTTTAACAACATGTTAGCTACAGCCTGAGTCTGTATCTTTATTTATACTGTTTACTTGTACAGAGCGTGATTACTTTAACAGCGCGGGTAAACGCGATGACATCACGCCATTCATCACGTGATCCCCCACTGGTGGGAAGAATGTGATGATGTCATGACGTCAACCACGGGACCACCCGAGCAGTCCTCGTGGAGCCTCCGAACTGAATAGGCCTACACTCGATGTTCTCCTGCAGTTACTTGTTTAAACATGTTTGTTTCCATTAAACTTCATTTTGTTTGATCGCCTGAGTGGACCTCAGTCTTTGGATAGGAACTAGATATTCCTACATTGGTGACCCCGACTTTTGCGAACGGTTTTTGCAGAAGATACTCAACATGGAAGTGAACACCGTTACCTTGAAGCTACCGCAGTTCTGGGAGCAACAACCAGCCACGTGGTTCATCCAGGCTGAAGCCCAGTTCACCATCAGGGACATCGTTGCGGATCAGACCCGTTATTATTATGTGGTCTCCGCCCTCGACAGCGCCACAGCCTCGCAGAGCGTCAGCCTACTCGGTAGTCTGCCTACTGATCACAAGTATGACACGGTAAAGGCGCGGTTGCTGCAGGTTTTCAGGCTCACGAAGTCGGAGTGCGCCCGCCGGCTGCTCGCTATGCACGGCCTCGGGGACTCAAAGCCATCCGAGCTAATGAGCCAGATGCTCACGCTCCTCGGTTCCGAACCGGAATGCTTCCTCTTCAGGGAGCCATTCTTCTGCCAACTACCGGAGCAAGTTCAGGCTGCCCTAGCCAGGTCCGAAGTCACAGACTGCGCGGAGCTTGCTGCCGAAGCGGACAAGATTTTTGCGGTGACACAGCAGCACTGCGCTGACACGAGGCGCCCATCCCCCACAGACGCTGCTCCAGCTCCTCAATCAACGGGGTTGTGCATCTACCACGCCCATTTTGGCGCGAAAGCAAGATGCTGCCGCCCTCCCTGCAGTTTTTCGCTCAAAAAAAACCCATCTACAGCCACCCTGGCAAAAGAGGACCGGGTCTAACGAGCGCCCCACGGCTGCGATGGCCATCGGAAATTCGGGGAAGCGTCTCTTCATCACCGACTCCCTATCTGGTCGACATTTCCTTTGCGACACCGGGGCGCAGTGTAGCATCCTACCTGCGTCAAATCTCGATATACTTGCTGGGGGCCACGGCCCCGCTCTCGTGGCGGCTAATGGCACGGCCATTCGGACCTTTGGAAGGTGGCGGGTCCAGGTGCGTTTCGGCGGCCAGCGCTTCTACTGGGAATTCATCACAGCCAAAGTCACGCAGGCCATCCTTGGGGCGGATTTTTTGTGCGTCAACGGCCTCCTGGTCGATGTCAGGCACTGCCGGTTGATCAATGCGGCCATGTTCCACTCCATCTCCACCACAGTAACGCCGTGCCGCGCACTGTCTCCTGTGTGTTCCCATCTCCAGACGACTTCACTCGCCTCCTCGGAGAGTTCCCGGACCTGACCAGGCCCACCTTCTCTTCCTCGGCCACTAAAGATGGTGTAGAACATCACATCACCACTACCGGCCCCCCGGTTTACGCACGGGCCCGACGACTCAAACCCGGCAAGCTCGCGGCTGCGAAAGCGGAGTTCGACACGATGGAGCGGCTAGGGATTATTCTCCGGTCGAATAGTCCTTGGTCTTTGCCTCTCCACATTGTTCTGAAACCCGGCGGCGGATGGCGGCCATGCGGCGACTACCGATGCTTAAATGACGCCACTACTCCTGATCGGTACCCGATCCCGCATATTCACGATTTCTCGGCCCATTTGGCGGGAAATACTTTTTTTTCAAAAGTCGACCTCGTCCGTGGTTATCACCAGGTCCCCGTGCACCCGCAAGACGTCCCAAAAACCGCAGTCATCACCCCATTCGGCCTGTTTGAATTTCTGTGGATGCCGTTTGGCTTGAAGAACGCAGCACAGGCTTTCCAGCGCTTGATGGACTCTGTGCTTCGGGACCTAAAATACCTTTTCGTCTACCTCAACGACACCCTTATCGCCAGCCCTAGCAAAGAGGAGCACTTCTGCCATCTGCGCACCCTCTTCACACGCCTCAGTCAACACGGTTTGATTATCAACCCGGCCAAGTGCCAGTTCGGCCTGCAGTGGATTGATTTCTTGGGCCACTGCATCACATCAGACGGCGCAATTCCCTTACAGATGAAGGTAGAAGCGGTTACATCTTTCCCGCGCCCGCAGACCGTCAAGGCCCTACAAGAGTTCCTCGGGATGGTCAATTTTTATCACCGGTTCGTCCCTAAGGCGGCTCTGCTTATGCAGCCCTCGTACGAGGCCCTCAAGGCCAAGTCCGGTAAGGATCCGATCAGCTGGATGGCCGAGATGGACCGGGCATTCGTCGACACCAAAGGCGCCTTGGCCAACACAACCATGCTGGCACACCCGCTTCCAGGTGCCACCATTGCCCTTACCACCGACGCGTCGGACTACGCAGTCGGCGCAGTGCAGGAACAGTGGGTGAATGGGACGTGGCAACCGCTGGCATTTTTCAGCCGTCAACTACGGTGAAACGAAAGAAACTACAGCACTTTCGACCGGGAGTTGCTGGCCCTTTTTCTAGCCATCCGCCATTTCCGGTTCTTACTAGAGGGACGTCCGTTCACGGCTTTTGTCGACCACAAGCCACTAATGTACGCTATGGCCAAGACCGCCGAACCGTGGTCAGCTCGGCAACAACATCACCTGACGTTCATTTCAGAATTCACCACGGACATTCAGCATTTGTCCGGCAAAGACAACCTGGTGGCGGATTACCTCTCCCGCGCGACTGTGCACACAGTCCAACTCGGAATCGACTATGCCCTCATGGCTGCGGATCAAGCCTCGGACCCAGAGGTCCAAGCATACAGGACCAGCCCCTCTAGCTTCCAAGCGGCCGAAGTCAAATTCCATGCCGCAGGCACCACGCTACTTAGCGAAGTCTCCATGGGAGCTCCCCACCCTATCATACCAGTCGCCTGGCGCCGTAAAGTTTTCGATGCCATACACGGGTTGTCACACCCTGGCATGAGGGCCTCGCAAAGGCTGATGTCATCAAAATTCGTCTGGAGGGGTATGCACACGGATGTCCGTGACTGGGCCAACACCTGCGTGGTCTGCCAAAAGGCCAAGGTACAGCGTCATGTAAAAGCTCCATTGGCCACTTTCGCTGTTCCGGTGCGCCGATTCGACCACGTGAATGTAGACCTCGTGGGGCCGCTTCCACCTTCTCAAGGTTTTACACACCTCCTCACAATGGTAGACCGCACCACTAGATGGCCAGAGGCAGTTTCTTTGGTTTCCAACACTTCGGCAGACGTAGCCTGAGCGTTCATCTCCTCTTGGGTTGCTCGTTTCGAGGTACCGGCGGACATCTCTTCCGATCGTGGACCGCAGTTTTCCTCTGAGCTCTGGAATGCTGTGGCTCAGGGGCTTGGCTCCAAACTCCATCTGACCACCGCCTATCATCCACAGGTGAACGGCCTGTGTGAGCGATTCCACAGGCCGCTCAAAGCCGCTCTGCGGGCCAGTCTTCAAGGCGTGGGATGGGTGGACAGACTTCCCTGGGTCCTTTTGGGTCTTCATACGGTGCCCAAAGAAGATTTGCAATCGTCCTCGGCGGAACTCGTATATGGCCAGCCACTGCGAGTACCAGGGGATTTCTTCCCATCGCCAACAGAGCCATGGTCCGCATCCCAGCAACTCGTCAGCCACCAGGAGGTGGCCAGATGTTTCGCTCCAGTGCCTACGTCACATCATGGCTTACAGAGCTCCCACGTCCCAACTGAGCTGAAAAGCATCGAGTATGTGTTTATCCGCCATGACGCTCACCGGGATCCGCTCAAGCCTCCTTACACTGGTCCCTTCCACGTCATAGAGCCGGGAGACAAAACCTTTTCGGTCGATATCGGAGGTAAACCGGACCACATTTCGGTTGACCGGTTGAAGCTGGCACACTTAGACCTGGACCGCCCAGTTGAAATCGCTCAACCGCCAAGGCGTGGTCGACCGCCCACAGTCGCCATATCAGATCCACCACAACCGCCCGCCAGCTCGACCACCATCCATCAGCTTTCACTTTAGGGTTACAGAAGTCGCTCAGACAGGCTTGTCAGGCCTCCTCGCCGTCTCACTTTTGCTGTTAAAGACAATTCTGGGGGGGCGCATGTGGCGGAGCCACTAAAGGACTCAGATCGTTTGTATATAATTCCCTTTAACAACATGTTAGCTACAGCCTGAGTCTGTATCCTTATTTATACTGTTTAATTGTACAGTGCGTGATTACTTTAACAGCGCGGGTAAACGCGATGACGTCATGCCGTTCATCACGTGATCCCCCACTGGCGGGAAGAACGTGATAACGTCATGACGTCAACCACGGGACCACCCGAGCAGTCCTCATGGAGCCTCCGAACTGAATAGACCTACACTCGATGTTCTCCTGCAGTTACTTGTTTAAACATGTTTGTTTCCATTAAACTTCGTTTTGTTTGATCACCTGAGTGGACCTCAGTCTTTGGATAGGAACTAAACATTCCTACAGTATATTATATTCTTCCAATAAGGCCCCTTTCCCTCCATCTCCTTTCAAGGGTGAAAAGTTCAAGATTTTCTAACTGTCCTTGTAACCTACAAAAGAGGGGGCGGCACTGAACCTAATTCTAGGTAATGTAGCCGGGAAAGTGGTAGAAGTGTCAGTAGGAGAGCATTTTGGTGACAGTGACCATAATTCGGTGAGATTTAAGGTGGAAAAGGACCAAAATGGACTGGAAATAAAGGTTCTAAATTGGGGGAAGGCTGATTTTAATATGATAAGGCAGTATCTGGCCAAAGTGGTCTGGGATCAGCTACTTGTAGGAAAATCCACATCAGAGCAGTGGGAGTCTTTCAGAAAGGAAATAGAGAAAGTACAGCACCAACATGTTCCCGTAAAGGTCAAGGGTGGGACCAACAAACCCAGGGAACCCTGGATGTCAAGGGATATACAAGAATGGATTAGAAAAAAAGGGAGGCTTTTGGCAGATACAAAGGACTAAAAACAGTGGAAGCCCTAGAGGGTAATTAAAAAATAAATTAGGAGAGCGAAGAGGGCGCATGAAAAAAGCACTGGCGGGCAAAATAAAGGAAAATCCCAAGGTGTTTTATAAGTATACTAGCTGGAGTGCACGGCGGTGCCGAGGCTTTTTTGAGGGCATGTTGTTGTTGGAAGAGAGAGAGAGCACGACTGGGGGGGGGTGGGGGGGCAGAAGAGAGAGAGAGAGTGACTGGGGGGGAAGAGAGAGAGCGACTGGGGGGGAAGAGAGAGAGCGACTGGGGGGGAAGAGAGAGAGCGACTGGGGGGGAAGAGAGAGAGCGACTGGGGGGGAAGAGAGAGAGCGACTGGGGGGGAAGAGAGAGAGCGACTGGGGGGGAAGAGAGAGAGCGACTGGGGGGAAGAGAGAGAGCGACTGGGGGGGAAGAGAGAGAGCGACTGGGGGGGAAGAGAGAGAGCGACTGGGGGGGAAGATAGAGAGCGATTGGGGGGAAGAGAGAGAGCGACTGGGGGGGAAGAGAGAGAGCAACTGGGGGGAAGAGAGAGAGCGACTGGGGGGAAGAGAGAGAGCGACTGGTGTGGAAGAGAGAGAGCGACTGGGGGGGAAGAGAGAGAGCGACTGGGGGGGAAGAGAGAGAGCGACTGGGGGGGAAGAGAGAGAGCGACTGGGGGGGAAGAGAGAGCGCGACTGGGGGGAAGAGAGAGAGCGACTGGGGGGGAAGAGAGAGAGCGACTGGGGGGGAAGAGAGAGAGCGACTGGGGGGGAAGAGTGAGAGCGACTGGGGGGAAGAGAGAGAGTGACTGGGGGGGAAGAGAGAGAGCGACTGGGTGGGGAAGAGAGAGAGCGACTGGGGGGGAAGAGAGAGAGCTACTGGGGGGGAAGAGAGAGCTACTGGGGGGGAAGAGAGAGAGCGACTGGGGGGGAAGAGAGAAAGCGACTGGGGGGGGAAGAGTGGGAGCGACTGGGGGGGAAGAGAGAGAGCGACTGGGGGGGAAGAGAGAGAGCGACTGGGGGGGAAGAGAGAGAGCGACTGGGGGGAAGAGAGAGAGCGACTGGGGGGGAAGAGAGAGAGCGACTGGGGGGAAGAGAGAGAGCGACTGGGGGGGGAAGAGAGAGAGCGACTGGTGGAGGAAGAGAGAGAGCGACTGGGGGGGGAAGAGAGAGAGCGACTGGGAGGGAAGAGAGAGCGACTGGGGGGGGAAGAGAGAGCGCGACTGGGGGGGGAAGAGAGAGAGCGACGGGGGGAAGAGAGATAGCGACTGGGGGGAGAAGAGAGAGAGCGACTGGGGGGGGAAGAGAGAGAGTGACTGGGGGGGAAGAGAGAGAGCGACTGGGGGGGAAGAGAGAGAGCAACGGGGGGGGAAGAGAGAGAGCGACCGGGGGGAAGAGAGAGAGCGACTGGGGGGGAAGAGAGAGAGCGACTGGGGGGGGAAGAGAGAGAGCGACTGGGGGGGAAGAGAGAGAGCGACGGGGGGGAAGAGAGAGAGCGACTTGGGGGAAGAGAGAGAGCGACTGGGGGGGAAGAGAGAGAGCGACTGGGGGGGAAGAGAGAGAGCGACTGGGGGGGAAGAGAGAGAGCGACTGGGGGGGAAGAGAGAGAGCGACGGGGGGAAGAGGGAGAGCGACTGGGGGGAAGAGAGAGTGACGTG